>NC_058405.1:86767276-86851396 GCF_002201575.2 Neomonachus schauinslandi
AAGAAGAAGAAGAAGAAGAAGAAGAAGAAGAAGAAGAAGAAGAAGAAAAGAAGAAGAAGAAATAAAAGGTAAAAAGCATTGTCTGTCCATGCTGGACTGGGAAGTTTAGATAGAATGCTTTCTTGGAGCTACCATATTGCCTTTTGGATTTCTCAAGGTTTAAAAATGCAAACTCTGATGTGTTCATTTTCATATTTATAAAATACCAAGGCTCTAGGTGACTGTTTTTATAAACTCCCAACACTTTTATTTATTTTATTTATTTTATTTTATTTTATTTTTTGACAGAGAGAGTCACAGCGAGAGAGGGAACACAAGCAGGGGGATTGGGAGAGGGAGAAGCAGGCCTCCCGTGGAGCAGGGAGCCCAATGCGGGACTCGATCCCAGGACCCTGGGACCATGACCTGAGCCAAAGACAGACACTTAATGACTGAGCCACCCAGGAGCCCCCTCCCAACACTTTTAAATTAGACATTTGTTTTATGATAATCCTTTGGGACTAATAATCATGGTCAAGATGCTTAGAAGTAACCTCTATCTAGTTGAAAGAAAGAGGGTGGAAGTTCATGCAGAAGTCACCTTAAGAGAGACATTTAATCCAGCTCCCCATTCTTAGGGCAGAGAATTATAGGGCAGCTACCACTCAGCACACCTTCTATACTATTTGCCTTTGCAATAATTAATAAAATGGGTATTTATTTATGCAATAAGAAGAGTTCTTTAATTCATTATTTCATATGATGGTAGGATCTGACACAGAAGATAACCAGTGAAACAAACTCAGATTTTTATGTTTCCAAGGGGGACAAATACCCACTTTTAAAATTTTGAGTAAGCATGCCATATAAACCTATAAGTATTAAAATGACCATAATGACTAAAATAACTATGCAGGCAGATCACAAAAACACCAATAAAGAACAGTGTCAAAATGACTAGGAGGAAACATGGCCCCCTGACCAGGAGCCTTTCTGTTAGACCAAACCTGGTTTCTCAGAAAGACGTGATGCATTTCAGAGTGAGCTTCTCAATGTCACCAGTGATGTCTTTGACAATAACACTTAGCTAAGAGCAGGTCTGCCTTACATGCCTACTGTGTATCAAGTTCTGTGTTAATGACACATACCAACTTTATTTTACTGATAACCATTAAAATTTGTAACTATTCTCCTCATTAACAGATGAGAAACGTGAGTTTTCTAAGAGATTAAATGAACTTCCCGAGGTCACACAGTATAGTCAGCAACCTTTCGGTCAAGTCATCTTATCTCTATCTAACTAAAAAGTTGTATCAACAAACTGATGTTATTTTATTTAGCACTGTGAAAAAGCAACATTTGCAAAGTATTGCATATGTCTTAGGAATTACGCTAGCAACTCCACAGGCATATAATCTTATTTAATCTTTGTAACCTACTGGTGAAGTAAATATCACTCTTGTAGCTTTGTGGAAACAGAAAATAAAGGTAGAAAGATGAAACTGCCCCAAAACACCACCCCAGTTGTAAGTGTCAACACAATATTTGAACCAAGGCTTACTTCTCTGCAAAGCCTGGCTTTAATTTCTTGAGGGAAGTCATTTTACAAATGGTCTTTATTGTCTTCACAAAATGTCCTTTATTGTTGTCAGTGGTTAATGTTCCACGAAACATACTGATAATCCACAATGGCAGAATTTCTCCAACAATAAGATGCAATTATTTTCCTACTAAATTATTGCCTTTAGAAGATATTCCAAAGAAGGAAGCTCAGAGGAAATTGGGCTCATTCACTTCTGCAAATTCAAAGTAAGAATGAAATTTAATTGTTCATTAAGTCAAGAAGGATTCCAGGTAGAATAATTTCCTAATATCTCACTTCAATATATTGGGTTTCAAGCCTATCTCAACTCTTTGAGGATTGTCAGCTTACTGCTCAGGTAAAGGAAATGAGATGATTCCCCCCCTAATCTCCAACTTTATTTAAGTAGTGCTCATTTGGCAAACCCTGCCAATCTCCGAAGGCTGAGCCAGAAAATACAGCATGGTTGGAATTATGGAAATGAAAGATCCATGCTAATGTAAATTCTTTCAGATCTGGAAAAGCAGAGCAGGAAGATATCACCACACTATTTATTTACTGAGCAGTGTTTCTGTGGTCAGACACTGTACTCTATGTTGGAAAACAAATAGTGTTAAGGCACAGTCTTATCCTAAAGCCTTTTACATGCTCATCCCATGCAAGAAGTGAGGAACATGTATGTACCTGGGGATCTCCCAAGGTTCTGCCTCAAGTAACAGGGTGTCTTCACAAAGTGCAGTCACAGCCCTGATCCTCAAGGAACATGTTTAATTTCTCAGTGGGAAAATAGATAATTAAATATGTGTGTGGGGGGAACAAGGGCCTCTAAATGCAGTCTATTATTCTGTGAAATTCATTCCCACGAATGCCTCCTGGACATTTCTGCTTTTAAAATGTCACTGCAAAGGGTAGTAGGAAGAACTTGGTTCCAGGGCATGGGTTTGAAATCCAGCTCTGATACTTACAAGTTGTACAATCATAAACTAATTAAACTCTCTGAACCATGAGGTTCTCATTTGAGTAATGTATAGCTACCACTTATTTCACAAGATTATTGTGACAGTATAAAGGAGTAAAGTGTGCAATGTCTATGCAGAGTCCAGATTCACTAGTTGGCAGCTTCTTTATATTAAAAACAAAACAAACAACAAACAAACAAAAAACCTTCTAAGTTAGTGAGAGGGTAATCTGTGGAACATATCAGCTCATTTCCAAATATGAGATCCTGTGATTAAGGGAAACACAGGCTTCTCTGAAGATTTACATTTGTTGGTGTCACATCTAGATACGCTCAGTAAAAGCTATTTTCCCCAGTTTTTTGTTTGAGTAAAAATAAATGTCCTTTATATATTTATCCATTGATCTTAATTGTTTAAAACACAAACAACTAATTCTTTATTTCATCAGGAAGCTATTGAAATATCTAAAAACAGCTTCAGATTGAATCACTTAAATGGCCCATCTTACCTCATACATATATAGGTAGGGTAAGTAAACTTCTTCTTATCTTTCTGGATTCTTGAATGAAACTTTATACTCATAAATAAAAGTCACTGATATTATGTTCATGATGTTCATATACTAAAGATAAAATATTTTTCCACATTGAGACAGAAAGCAAAATGTAAATAATTTTGAGAGAAGAAAAATTGTTTGCATTCACACTAAAGAGGGAATGAATGCTATCAGATCCTTCTGTCCTAAGGAAAGTTTCTGGTAAAGGAAAGAGAGTGGGTGCATCTTGGTAGTGGGAGAAAGCAGGATTCAGGTGAGCCAGAGCTGAGGATGGGATGGGAGGCAGTTAGAATAAAGAGATTCTTAAGGGAAATTTAGCTAACTGGAAAGTTTCATCAAAGGATAATTCTGCTCATAAGGAGCTTAAAAATGGGTATCTCATCGCATTTAAGAAACAGGAAACAGACATTGAAACAAGTTCAATACTGAAAAATACTTGAAAATAATGAAAAAAAATACTTTAGGGGTCATCTGTCCAGTAAGCTTCAAGTTTAGCTGATAATCTAATAAATGATCTCAAATAAAAGTCTGGGTGTAGGATCTACATTTGGTACAGCAATTGTCCCTATTTTATTATTCTCCCATCCTCAATCTTTTACCTTGTCACCTTTTAGTTATAATTATGCTATGCTCCAGGCAACATCTTCTTACACGGATACCAATTTGAGGCAAGAAGAAAAATGGCACTAGATTTTCTCTTCACAAGACTTCAGATTTGTTTTTTTTTTTTTCCTGAGAGGAAAATATTTCCCAGAACTTTCTCCCACCATGCCCCCCAATCCAAAGATTTTACCTTATATTTTATTGCCCAGAACTGACTTACATGCTGTTTCCTAAGTCAATTACTATCCAAATGCAATGGAATTGTCATGGTGGCAATAGATCTGTAATGTTTCTCGGTTTAGGATAAGTATCCGCCTTCCCTAAGATAGAAGGTGCCACTATCTTAGGCAAAGACAGTCCGATTTGGTTGAGACAAAGGCAGAGAATTGGCTCGTTGGTAAACAATGAATGACCTCACCATACCCAGATAACACATAGCACATAGTAGCAGGCACTGCACCATGATCATCTCCACCAAACTTATGTATAGTTGAACTATTTGGATTTTGTTCTGTGCTTGGGAGCTATCAGAGCAGATGAGGTGACTACTGAGTACTGTGCCACGGATGATGGCTGCATGGTTGACTTCCTAGTGAATATCAATATTCATACACTTTTCCCATAATCCTCTATTTCTCCTCAGCCCAAACTAATAGACTTTGGGTTATACACTGTGGAATTTAGATACAGGTGAATATCAAAAGGTGAATAAACTTTCTTATTTAATTTAATAAATAGAATTACAGGCTCTGTTCAATTATGTAAATTTAACAATGGCTTTGTTTTACAAACACAAAGTCATATTGGTCATAAGAAGAAATAAGAAAATATAAAGGATTTCTTAATAAATATGCAGTTAATTATGCTTGTCTTTATAACATTCTCAAAAAAAGCATACATAATTTTCTTCTCCCTCTTTGTTGTCCTTTATCAAGTGCGTATTTAAATTCATCATGAAAAAGGGGGGGAGAAAGTTCATAGTGTTTTTGTGATCAAACACCTTTTCTAATTAATCTTGGCATCTCAGTGTAATGACATTGAATATTATTAAATTAACTTTTTATGCCCTATTAAGGGTTTCTTTATAAAAAATATGTCATTTGTGGAAGTATTTTTTTTAGATCAAAAGATACAACTCATCTTCAAAAGTCTTTGAATTAAGGAATACTTTTAAATTATGTATTTTATCATATTTATCTGTCCCTTATATTTATATCTGTTAATTCAGATGATAAACATTAATATATTTGACATGCAATAAAAATATAGTTTATATAAGAACATTTCTACAGCAACAACCCAAATGGTCTTTTACTTTTTTTTCTTAAAATGAATAGTTGCAATTGAAAAATGGCCTTCATCAAACATATTCAATTCAATAATGCCTAATCATGTTTAGAAGAGGTTCAATAATGTCAAGTACATAAAAACTTGGATGTAACTTTGGGGCTTCTATAGGCTTTTGTTTTTATTATCTCCTTTGAGAAGCGAAGCGAGTGTTAAAATTTCTTCACTGTTCTCATTAAGAACTCTCATTAAGAACTTGGGTGCAAAAAAGGGTAGAATATCAATTGCTCCCTAAGATGAAGCAAGAGGAAGAAGGTAGATTGGAAGTACCTAAGCCGAATCTTCTGAAATCTGTTCAGAAGAGCCATAATTATACAGATAAGTTGTTTTTTTGTTTTTTTTTCTGGATTTCTGTTTCCAGGGGCAACAAGTGTTTGCCTCAGGAAAAGTTAGGTATTCACAGAAGACTGCTTCAGGGATGGCCAAAGTCACTTTCCTTATGCTCTTTTCTATAATATTGACCTTCTCAAGGATAAGATTTGTTGTTTCTCACTCATTTCGTGTTATTAGCACTCACCATAGTGCCTGGCACAAAGTGGATCTGAGTAAAATTTGATTCACTTAATGGAATTGACTTATTTAATTAGGTCCAAGGAGGATCTTTGAATGTCTGACAATTTACTTCCCCTGACCAGATGATAAGTTCTTTTTGGCTTATAACCCTTCAATCAAACACACTGAAATAACCATTGCCAAGTGTTCTTAGTACCTGTTCTCTGGTAACCCATAAAGTCTGTGGAAGTGATCATTTTCAATTATCCAGGGCTCTTCTTCCATTTTTAATTTCCCAATGAGTAAAGTTGAAGGCAGTTAAAGACCAAAAGAAGAAAAACCCAAGGATGCCACTGATCAAGCTTTAGATTAATAAAAGTTGTTTGTATTCATTAAGGCCCTTAATCAGATAATGTTTCTTGGACAGTCACCCAACCCGGCTCAGAAAATGAGGCATATTTGCAGAGGAAATTGAGCTAGGCTTTGAAGTCTAAGCCAGATTTTGTCTTTTTTTGGTGCCCTGACTCTGGATAAATCACTTAAGTCTAAGGACCTTATCCTCTCCATCTTTCAAACAAGGGTAATGATAATTGATACAGAGGGTTACTATGAGAAACATATACATAAAATAATGGATATGGAAACAATATCCTGTAGTGGGCAGATTTATAAATACCCCACCCCACCAATATACCCAGTCTCCTGGTATTCACAGACATGTAAAACCCCTTGTGTTGAATAACTTGCTTCCAGCTAACAGAATATGGAAAGAGTAATAGAATGATTATTTTGTGATTATGTTAAACAAGACTATATCTACCTCACCAGCTGACTTTCTTTCTCTTGCTAACTTTGAAAAAGTAGACTGTCCTGTTGGATAGTGCCGCATGGGGAAAGCAATAAAGGTGGCTTCCAGCCAACAGCCAGCAGGCAACTGAGGTCCGCAGTCCAACATCCTGCAAGAAATTGAATCTTGCCAACAACTTCATGAATGACCTTAAAAGAAATCCTTTGCTCATGGAGCCTGGTGCTGAGACCACAGTCCTTTCTGTTTCCTTGATTGTGTAACCTTGAAGTAGAGGACCCAGCTAAGCCATGACCAGACAAATGATCTCAAAAACAACTGTGAGAAGATGAGTGTGTGCTGTTTTAAGCCATTAAGTTTTTGATATGTTAAGCAGTAATAGGTAATAAATAAAAATAAAAATTAAATACATATACACCTGTGTATGTATGTATGCATACATGTACAAATATGTGCATATACACATATTCATATATATGTACATACATGTGTGCATGAAACACCATAATTATATATGTACCTATATATGTACCATATAACATAAAAATATGTTTATATAAATATACTGTTCCTTAACTGTATTACTTTTCTTTAACCATATAATAGGAACAGCACCAGATAACATGTCTCTACTAGCTCAAAAACTTTGCAGTAAACTTTCAACAAATGAGGAGTGTCACTAGGAAATTGCTGGCTGGTCAAGGGCCACTATGTATCACAGAGAAGCTGTCTGGCCTTTTGCCTTGCAGGTGTAGGAACTTGATTCATAAGTGTCTTAAAATGGAGTGATTTGAAGGCTGTCTCATGCAAAAGAAGCACATAGGATATAAATCTAAATGTAAAATAAATGGATAAGTTGTAATGAAAACTGTCAGGTTCTGTGAACTAGAAAGCTTGGGGCAGGATCTAGATCCTTCTCTCCCTGAAGGCCCCTGGCACACCTGTCAGCCTGCTGTTTCTATCTCTTCATGTGTTGCTGTAAGGCTTGGAAGGAATGGAGCTTTAGTCAAAAGACCAACATTCCTGGAAACTTCTGGATAGGAAGTGCTGATACATGTCTCTCTGGTTCTTTCAGAAATCTCTATGGCTGAACAGACTTTATGACTGGCACAACCTTTACTAAGATGATTATGATCTTGCTCACCCAGTAGTATGTTCACGCAGGGAGTATTTTTTCTCTGAGGTGACTTTTGTCCATCTCCGTGCTTATTAATTGTGTGCTAATTGCATGGCTTAGTTTTCATTGTCTGTGCTTCCATGTGTGTCTAGATGATGTGATGGGTACTCTCCCACATGGCCCATGTCATAGACTCTCTAACATAGTGATGCAAGAGAAGCATGCTTTCCCAATATTTATTGCTTTGTGGATTTACATAAGAGCAGCCAGGAAGTGCCTATCACAGTGAGCAAAGCTTGGGCTTCCAGTATCTATCACAGCTTCATCTTCTTTCGTCTCCCCTTGAAAAAGTTACATAATTTGTCAAAGCTTCAGTTATTCCCTTATGTAAATGACATATAATAATACCCACTTTATAGTTTTAACTTGATGGCTCAAGAAGTAAAAACAAACAAAACAAAACAAAACAAAAACAAAAGAGAGAGCATCTATTAAAACTTCCATACATTTGGCTAAGGCCCATATAGATGTATTGATTTGGGTCATTAAAACTATAAGATAGGAATAATTATTATTCTAATTTTATTGATAAGCCTCAGCTAAGTCAAACAATGTGCCCTAAGTTATAGAATTTGTAAGTAGTGGAGCTCAGACTGGAGCCCATGTTGTCTTCTCTTAGGAAGTATATTTATTCATACTTAGCCCAAGCAATTGCCGCTGGTATTTCTGATTCTGTCACTGACCCTCTGTAGTCTACTTCATCCACGACAGAGAATTTAAATAAAATAAATCCAAATTAAATCATAAAATAAAATAAAATGTTAATTTTTAAATAATTTAATAAAATATTAAATAAGTAATGTTTTAGTAATTAAATCCTAAAATAAATTACATATAGAAATTAATGAATTAATTAACATATATTTATTTAGAGAACCCAGAATAGTTCCCAGCACATAATAGTATGCAATATATGTTTATTAACAAGTATTTCATTCTTAACTAAGATTGTTAAGATCCATCATTGGACATGCATCATTTAGTTTCAACCTTTATTCTTAGTCACATATATGATACTAAGCTTTGTGCTTCTGACTTCTTTTGTTCTGGAAAAGTTTAAGGGCTTAGCCTGATGTGGATGAGAACATTTCACTCATCCCCGCCTTGTTCTCCAACTTCTTTCTTTCTTTCCTTCCTTCCCTCCTTCCTTCCTACCTCCCTTTCTCTTTTCCTCCCTTCCATTCTTCTATCCTTCCTTTTCACTGAAAGAATGCTTATTGTGTGCTTGTTATGTGAAAGATTCTAGTTACGGAAGATGCAGACCATGGTGAAGATTGAGGTGCAGATACTATAACAAATCAGCATGAAGCCATGAAGTTTAATGTCAGATTCATGTGACATGTCCATCTCAAGTCAACAGGGTGGACACTGCTCTATGCTGTCTTCACTCAGGGCCCTGGATCATGGATACTCATCTCTGTGTTTCCATGACAGCTGAGACAAGAGAAAGGGAACGTGGTAGCTATGCATTATTAAAGTGCCACTTTAATAGTGGCATATATCACTTCCATGCATCTCTTCTGAGCCATGGAGTCCCATGGCTATACCCAATTTGAAGGAAAAGTGTAATTTTCTCTTTTCCCAGGCAGCAAACCTGGTAAACAACATAGAAACCTTGAGGGAAAACTCGAACTATATGTCTCTGATCTCACTTCTAGGAAGTTCACGAAGGTGTGCAGATAGACGTTAATGCTTCACTGTTTTGTTCCTAATTAACTACTTTGTTCTCTTTCCATTTCTCTTCATTCAGCCATCCAATCATTTATTGAATGTAGAGCATATGGTAGGTACTGGAGACAAAACAAACAATAACATTTAAAAAAAGAAACTAAAAAACACACTGTTATGTCATTTATGTTTTTAAAAAATAAGTAAAATATTTAATATGTCAGAGGGTGATTATGGCTTTATACTATGGAGAAAAAAAAAAACGGGAAGTTTGGGAGGTTGCATAGAGAATCATGATGCATAAGAAGAAATGTAATTGGGATCAGTGTTGCTCAAATTGAAATTTCAGTATGGAATTCATAGGTAAAGCTTTGTTTTACATCTAAATATGTCCAGAAGCAACTTAAAACTGCTTATAAGAAGCATTTGGTGACTTGTGGAAGTCAGTGATTATAAATTATATGCCCCCACCTCAAAAAAAAAAATACATCCAAAAAAAAATTTAAAAAGGACACCAAACTAAACTAAACAAAAACAAAGAAAAAAAATTTCAAAAATAAAAGAAAGAAATTTGAATTCAAGAATGTGGTGGGGTAAGTTATAAGGAAGATTAATTGTAGATTTTCTTTAAAAATTCAGAGCCATGCTTTTTATCTTTTGGATAAAAGGCAATAATTTCTCAATTCTAATTAATTTTTTAAAGATTTTATTTATTTATTTTAGAAAGAGAGAGAGAAAGCACATGAGTGGGGGGAGGAGCAGAGGGAGAGGGACAAGCAGATTCTGTGCAGAGCCCAATATGGGGCTCGATCTCACAGCCCTGAGATCATAACCTGAGCTGAAACCAAGATTTGGAAGCTTAACCCACTGAGCCACCAAGACACCTCAATAATTTCTCAATTCTAATATAATAAACACACATGTATATGCAAAATATATTTAAAAAGAATATAAATAAAGAAAATATATTTTATTTATTTATTTTTTTAAAGATTTTATTTATTTGACAGAGAGAGACACAGCAAGAGAGGGAACACAAGCAGGGGGAGTGGGAGAGGGAGAAGCAGGCTCCTGGCTGAGCAGGGAGCCCGGCGCGGGGCTTGATCCCAGGACCCTGGGATCATGACCTGAGCTGAAGGCAGATGCTTAGTGACTGAGCCACCCAGGCGCCCCAAGAAAATATATTTTAAAAACCATTTTTGTTGCTAGTATGAATTTATGTTTTTTGTCATGTACAACTATATTCACTTAGCATACAAAAAATCACTTAGCATACCTCTTTCTTTCACTTAACATTAAAGTTTTTTGATGGCATGCTGTTGTCTTTATGTAAATCTTTACCAGTGGTTTATAATATACCTTGGAGTGGGCATGCCATCATTTTGCTTAGTTGCTATATTTTTGTAAGATATTTCAGTTATTTCCCAATATTTCAATGTACACCTTATTAAAATAATTGTGTCTATTAAATATTTAGCAGGGTGAAATAGGACTGTTGGAGAAAATAAACTCATAGATTAATAAGATCATCCTTGGGGCACTTGGGTGACTCAATCGGTTGAGCTTTTGACTCTTGATTTCGGCTCAGGTCATGATCTCTAGGTTATGAGATTGAGTCCTGCATAGGGCTCTGCGCTGGGGCATGGAGTCTGCTTAAACTTCTCTCTCCCTCTCCCTCTGCCCTTCCCTGTTCACACTCTCTTTCTCTAAAAAATTGATAATAATAATAATAGTAATAATAATAAAATAAAATTAAGGTCAACCTTTAAAAGTAAATCATGAGGTTCATAAAAAGCTGAAATTGGGTCGCTTTACTTTGCCTCCCAATTGTGAAGGATGAGCCTGTTTACCTCCAAGCCCCTCGGGAGTAATCAGAAAGTCTTTACAGGGTTTAATATATTATAGATATTTCACCTTCATTCTTTACTGGCCAAACCTTTGACAGACCACATCAAGTTACACTTCAGCATGGGACAACCAAAGCAGATCTGTGACACATTTACCGTTCAAGTGCAGTGATAGGACATGTTAATTCATGAAACAGACATTGATGCATGTTTGGCATTTTATTTTGGAAGACGGAATTCTTTCATACATAAGTATGGAAGTATTAGGTTATTGCATGGTTTTGGCCAGGGTTCTGTAATTTGTCTATCCATTTTTTTTTTTTTTTAAATTCCAATAGAGTTAGCATACAGTGCTACATAAATTACAGGCATATAGTATGGTGACTCAACAGTTCTACTCAGTGCTCATCACAAGTGTATTCCTTAATCCCCATCACTTATTTCACCCACACCCCCACTCACCATCCCTCTGGCAACCACCAGTTTGTTCTCTATAGTAAAAAATCTGTTTTTTGGTTTGTCTCTTTTTTTTTTCTTTTGTTCTTTGTTATGTTCCTTAAATTCCACATATGAGTGAAATCATGTGGTATTTGTCTTTTTCTGACTGATTTATTTCAGTTACCCTCTAGCTCCATCCATTTGTTACCAATGGCAAGGTCTCATTCTTCTTTATGGCTGAATAATATTCCATTATTCATATCTGTATTCATTCCATTATTCATATCTATATTCATTCCATTATTCATATATATATATTCTCATACATATTTGTACAAATATATGAATAATCGAATGAATATTCATTCATCTGTTTATCCATCTTTTTTTTTTTTTTAAGATTTTCTCTGTTTATTTGAGAGAGACAGAGAGACCACGAGTGGGGGTAGGGGCAGAGGGAGAGAGAGACAAGAAGACTCCCGATTGAGCATGGTGCCTGACTTAGGGTTGGATCCCAGGACCCCAGGACCCCAGGACCCCAGGACCCTGACCTCATGAGTTGAGCTGAAGTCAGATGCTTAACTCATTGAGCCACCTAGGTGCTCCCATCTGTCTATCCATCTTTTAAAGCCAGCTCTTGAAACTTACCTGTGGAATTGAACAAAACACCTTAAAATGAAGAGATTTTCTACTCCTTTGATCTCAATGGTGTGATTTTCTCTACATACCTCTTAATTTATTTATCATTTAAATAAATATTTTCCCTGACTTTATAAAATTAACCCATTATTTTAATGTTAATGGTGATTCTTTTTTCTTTTCTTTTTGATAATGGATAAGGAAAAAAAATCCATGATGAAATTACATCCAGAAAGATTCATTGTACTTATCTCTTTGACACAACAGTGGTAGGCACCATCTAGGAGAGAACAAAAGAAACAGACATGTGTCTTAGAAAATTAGTTTATATTAGGTGTGCAAATATGCTACAGATAATACCTAGTGCACAAAAGTACTTATTTTGGTTTTGTGACATTTGGGCAATGGGTCCTCAAGTTGCAACTACTTTGAAGTTCTCCTCTTAACTCTTCCAACCTTTCTGTAGTGACAGGAAACCTCGCCAGCCTAATTAAGCTTATTTGGGAAGAAGAAGGGCATGACCATCAACTGACCATATACAGTGATCTCTGCATGGTAGTAGGGTTGTAAAACACATGATTTAACAATTTTTCTCTCAACCATCTGATGGAATTGTGTCTGTATTTCAGGTGCAGATGAAGAGATTGAAACACCAAGATATTTAAATAAATCCTGTTCAAGGCAGGTAAAAGTAATTATATAAACATGGATTTCGGTATAGTTGGAAAGACAAACACTGATATCTAATTGTGCAACACTGTCAGAATAAGGTAATTCTGTGCTTTCCTACCAAATACCAACAATTACTCATTACTTCTAATATTATTGTGGTGACCTAGGTATGAATCATATAAATAACCATTAAACTAGTCAACCAATGGAAGTCGGGAACAAAACTCCATCACATGCTAGGGCCTATGAGTATTACTAAAGTAACTAATAATTCTTGATAAGGAACTAGAATACTCCTTTGCCTACAAGATGTTACTGAGACAACAAAGAAAAGAGATACGGTTATAGGAGTTATCAATATTTTTAATAAATTAATTCATTAATAAAAACAATTACTTGGATGACAGAAAAAGATATAATTAGGACATGGTTCTGCCATTGGTCTGTCAAGTCATTTTAGACCAGCTTGTTTATGACTTTGGGCCTCAAATTCCTTATTTATAAAATTCTGCCTTTGGTGCAGGTTAGAATTCCTCCAATCAGCAAAACACTATTTTGACTCATACAGTGGACAAAGTATAGCATATGACTTTGTATCTTCCATCAAGAGGATATCTGTAAAAAAGAATAAAGTAGGAAGTAAGAGGATGGAAATAGAATCATCGGCCCCTACTATGTACAAGGCAGTGTGCTGGGTGCTTTACATAGATCACCAAAATTGATCTCACCAAAACTCTATTAAATCAGGATTGCTATCTACATTTAATTGAGAAAAAAATGCTAGAAAATATGGTTGGGTCAGAATTTTAACAACTATGTTACAAAGCAGAATAAAATAGCTGCATAGTAGAGGTACACAGGGAATTTTGAGATGACAGAAGAATGAATAACTCCTTTTCAGAAATCTTTTTTTTTTTTTTTTAATGTTAGTGAATCTAGGAAAGTTTAGGTTGGAAACACCAGAACTTCTCAAAGTACCTTACTTGAGGTTGGAAATGAAATAACTAAGAATATATAATGGTAATAAGGATTAGGAAATTGATTCCCATTCTAAATATCTTTGTTCATTTTGCTCCAAACTTGGAATGCTTCCATGGAACTAAAAATATCACTCTGAGTGGTCATGGCTCATTCTACCTAGTAAAACTTCTTTGAATTTATCTTACTGAGAGTCAATTAAGGATTGAATGTTAGTTCTCAAGCTTTCCTACATGTCTGTTTTGTCCCTACCTTTTTTCTAAGCTAATGAGGTCTTCGCTTTCACTTTGACCTTATCATGTTCATACTGCACTTCATTTTTTGCCAGGTAAGAAATATCACTCTGCTGGTACCAGTCATCTTACTACTTTGGAAAAAATCTCCATTTTTCCTGGGTTCATGTGTATTAAACTGTATACCAATTTCTCACATATGGAGATATAACTGATATTCTTAAAAGGAAAATTATGTGATATGATCAGGAAAATATTAAAGACATTGCTTGAAGCTGAAAAATACATTACTGTCCAATAATTTTCACCAAATACATTATTATAAAATATAGACAATTCTATAGCCCATGGTTAAAATGCCCTTCAGATTGGAGAGATAAGCAACACGTACAGTAGGAAGAACCTTAAAGGCTAGGCAAAGGGGCTCACCTTCGTGTGAAAGCACTGGAGAGTCAGGAAGTCATTTTTTTTTATTATTATGTTATATTAATCACCGTACATTACATCATTAGTTTTTGATGTAGTGTTCCATGATTCATTGTTTGCATATAACACCCAGTGCTCCATGCAGAATAGCAGTGGCTCACTGGAGTCAAAGAATTCATTGATTCATTAACTCCTTCTGGTTTCTATCATCTAGCTGCTTCTCCTAATTGGGGATTTCTTTTCCATTATGTATAGTATTGGAGGAAGCTACTGCCCATGTCATGCAATAGAAGAAATGCATGCAGAGAGATCCCTTTTGACTTGACCAAATGGACCCACCAAACAGGGGTTGTGATTGTCAATATAATAACATAAAGATATCGTGGTCTTTGGGATTCACAGCCATTGTATTACTAATATTGATGGCTGTTGGTTAGTACAATAGCAATGATGACATACTGGCTAGAATACTGACATACTAGCTACTAGAAATGCAGCCAGAACCGCCCCCCCCCCAAAAAACACATCCTGAATGAATTCCCAAAGGATGTGTGGATGGCTACTTGTCAGGTGCAGCTGTGTCAGCCCAAGACCTCAGGATTGGTGATCAGGCACAGAGACAGAGTTAGCTAATATAACCCTGGATCGGTTCCTCTTGCTGTTAATGGAACAGAGAAGATGACTATGTACAGTAAATATGCAGAAAGTTTTTCATCTTATATTTGGTACCCTAATTCAGAGGTGGTTAGGAGTTCAAGTAGCTGATCTAACATGTCTAGAGTACAGTACCTCTGGCTTCTTCAGGAGTCTGTCTGGCATAGTGGAATTTTGCCTGAGTATCCACAGTCTGTAAGGACTCAGGAACAGAAGGTGGCTGCTGAGAAATAGTCTTTGCAGAGCCTGATGGGAATCCTACCAGATTTTATAGTATAAATCCTTGGAGTGGATAAATGTTGGCTGAGCTGGAATCTAGTTCTGGAGTCTCTACCCTAACCCCTCGTCAACAGGCATTTGATTTACTGCCTTGGAATATCATCCTGGAATTCTTGGATACCAGTATCTCTATTGAGGGATCTACCATGACCACATCTGTCTCATGTATCCCAGGTCACTCTGAGAGGATGGGTGTCTCCCCTTAGCCATAGGTGGGAAGATGTTGGAATAGGTGAGTTACTTTGCCACCGACAGACCAGTCAAGAAGCCTGTGCCCTCTAGAACTGGGTTGTAGCTCAGAAGACCTGGTGTCTCAATGGGATACTTTTCCACCAGTTCTATTCCATTTGTAGCAAGAGACAGGGGAATATATGTGCCAATGTCATGGATATCAATTTCCATACCTCTAAAAAAAAAGTATATATAACACTGCCTGCTTCTCATGTTGCAGAATAACTTTCATTCACACCTATTATCCTATCCATCTTTTTTCAGTCTCCTCCACTTATTCTGTTATGTATTTAATACTTATACTCAATTATTTGTGGTCAAGCTAGCCAGATTCATGAAATTAAGAACTCTGGGAAATTGAAGATTTTGAGCAGGAGACTGACAAAATTTACATTTAAGAAGTTTTGTGCTTATTCTGCATGGAGCACTGGGTGTTATGCACAAACAATGAATCATGGAACACTTCATCTAAAACTAATGATGTAATGTATGGGGATTAACATAAGAATAAAAAAAATAAAAAAAATGTTTGTACTACTAAAAAAAAAAAAAAGAAGTTTTGTGCTTAGGGATGAACTTGAATAGACTGAGACTGAGTCAGGTTTAGGACACCAGCACATAGTCAGTGGCAGTTAGGAAAGAGGGAAAGATTAATTTTCTGTGTGTTTATATAATGATGCATACCCAAATAAACTCTATTGGATTTTGAACTAGGAAATATTCTTTTTTTTTAGTGTATTTCTTTCTTTTTAATTTAATTTTATTATGCTATGTTAATCACCATACATTACATCATTAGTTTTTGATGTAGTGTTCCATGATTCATTGTTTACATATAATACCCAGTGCTCCATTCAATATGTGCCCTCTTTAATACCCATCACCAGGCTAAACCATCTCCCCAGCCCCCTCCCCTCTCCATAGTCTCTCATGGTTCTTCTCCCCCTTCCAATCCCCCCCTTCATTTTTCCCTTTCTACTATCCTTTTTTTTTAGTTTGAATCATATTTTTTTATTTTTTTATTATTATGTTATGTTAATGTATTATTTGTTTCAGAGATACAGGTCTGTGATTCATCAGTCTTACACAATTCACAGCGCTCACCATGGCACATACCCTCCCCAATGTCCATCACTCAGCCATCGCATGCCTCCCACTCCCCACCACTCCAGCAAACCTCAGTTTGTTTCCTGAGATTAAGAATTCCTCTGAACTAGGAAATATCCTTAATGGTCTGTCATCAATCATATCTATTCAGAGGTGAGGCACATGGTACAATATGGTGCACATTTAGGCACTTGCGTAAAAATTTTTGACATGCTTATTTGTTCACTAGTTTAATGAAGAACCCTCACATTATTGCTATACAGTTTGTGAAGCCATGGCCTAAAATATATGATAAAATAGTAAGGATGTCTCTATAATTTTAGGGACTTAGGTTTAGGTTTCCTTTTAAAAGAGAGTTGTGTGTGTGTGTATGTGTGTGTGTATGCATGTGCATGTGTGTGTGTGTGTGTGAATATTCCCTAATATCATGATGTGAATATAGATGAACATGAAGGGAAAATATCTTTCAAGGACCTAAGAGTAGTGACATGTAAATGATTCTGTTCTGAAGAAGCAAGATAAAACCATGAAGTCTAGAATTTTCCCTACCAAAAATATTGTTACATAATGGCTCTTCACAGCTATGGTGGAAAAAACTTTGTATACTGAAGAAAAAGCATTTTTCATGCTTTCAGGATATATGATGACTGTATGGCATGTTGCTATAAACCAGAGTCTTAATTGACTTTTTTTTTCTTTTGTGACACACAGGAATGATAAGCAATCATGAGACCCTCTTCTATGGACATATTCAGGTTTATTCATTACATTTCATAACTGACTAACCTGCATTACATTTCATTTCATAACATATTCAGGTTTATTCATTACATTTCATAACTGGTTATAACTTTTCCTCAAGAAAACCATATATAACATTATTATGAAGAAAACTTTTTTATTTTGTTATTTTTTTAATAAAAATGATATATTCATCTGGTATTCAAATGAAACCTAATGTTTAATAATAAAAAGTAGTTGTCCTATTCCCAGACCTCCATGTTCCCAACCTCTGTGTCTAAATTCAACTTCATTCAAAGACCTGGTTTATTCCTTTTTACTTCCTCTGCTATAATTCTAATAGTAATTTAGTAGGATTATATGACAAAATCCTACATTTTGATCCTAATTCTTTCAATTTTTAATTGGATTATCAAAACTGTCAGCATATTAACTGTTGTTAACAATTAAGGGTTTGTAATTCATCTGAAACCTGCTAATACATCAGCATGTTCTGAGTCCAAATTTGAAAAATGACAACCTGCAAAATTGAGTGTGCTGTTTGACGCCCCCCCCCCCATTTTGGGATAGCCCACATTATTAGTTTTCAATTAACAATAATTGCACCTTGGATAAACCTCATTGGCTATGATACTGCTACTGCAAAAAGCTTGCCCACATTATTAGAATAAGTCCACTATATCATATAACCAGACATCTTCAATAATCCCATACACTCTCCATGCTCCATACACTGTGCTCTGTATTACTTCCCAGCCTTCACTTATGATTTTATTCCCGCCTTGGGCATACTCACCTTTATTTCACTAAGCAACCTGTCTGTCCTTTCAAGACCCAAATGAGGCCCATCACTTCCATGGAACATCATTTGACTATACAGATATTTTATTAACCTTTTTTACTACATTTTTTTAGTAATAGCATTAATTAATGAAGTCACATATTTATCACCAAAGTTATTCTTGGGTATCTGATATTTAACAGACACTGTATTCACAGTGTCTCTCTTATGCTTTACTCTTGCCAATAATCTGTGAAGTCAGATTAGTGATCCAATGCATAAATCCAACATATAAAGAACTGAGGCAATGAGAAATTTTAAAGCCTTCTCTGGGTCCCATAGTGCTGTGATTCCAGGGCTGTGATTTGCCTGCAGCTTAACCTGAACTCAAAATGTACAGTAGATACATTTAATAATCCTTTGCTGATACTAATTTTCCTCAAGCTCTGTGTTGCCTTTTACACTACACTAAATTTGCTGAAAAATTCATACTCTGACTTCTGATACATTGTTTATGTTTCTCAACTTCTCATGTGTGTCTTCCAACCACTGCCTTGAGGGCAGTGTATCTTACCAAATGATGAATACATAGTAGGGAGCTCAAGAAATATCTGTTGAATAAATATTTATGCACATTATGGAGGTCATTCCCTGTTGGCTGATATGCAAGATTAAGGCTATATTGATTCTAGACTAAAGTGACTGAGGGAAATGCAAAATTTCAATAGGCATCACAATTGGAAAAAAAAAAAAAGTCAAATAAAGCTGTTTGTTTTGGTTTGGTTTAGTTTGGTTGTTGTGTAGTTCCTGAATTTACCCAACAATATAGTGAAGATAGCTAATAATGTCAATGATGGTGTGAATCTAACACCTAGAATCTTTTAGAGTCTGTTTTCAGGATTTTATCCTAAGCTTTCCCTTTCTTTTTGACTTCCAGATTCTGATGATTACTTTATTTAACATATCATGGTAGAATTTGAGATATTATATTATTTTTTTCTTAAGATTTTATTTATTTATCTTAGAGAGAGAGTGTGAGTGGCAGCGAGAGGCAGAGGGAGAGAGAGAATCTCAAGCCAACTCCATGCTGAGCATGGATCCCAATGAGGGTCTCCATCTCACTACTCTGAGATTATCACCTGAGACAAAATCAAGAGTCAGACACTTAATCGAACTGAGCCACCCAGGCACCATAAGATTTAAGATATTATGTTCTTAAAAAGGAAAAAAAAAAAGATATGTTCCAAACTATCTATAAATATTATTCATTTGGTCTTTAAGAAGATTTTGCATCAGTTTTGGGTCTAAAAATAGAAGAAAGCTCTTTTACAACATAAATACACAGGAGCCAAAGTCCCTTTCATCAGAGGAAGCTCTGTGGTTACTGAAGTGTATACAATTATAAACTCAATTGTTAAATCAAAACACATTCCAATCACCCTAGCATGTTGCTTTTAATGGGCAATACATTCCCAAGAAGGCAAGTTCTCTGCTAACAATATTGAACCAAATCATCAAAATTCAAAGACGGGTCTATAAAATGTGAAATTCCATCAGCAAAGTGCACAGTGGGCCACAATGTGTAGATTAATGGGCAGCCTGTCAAATATTTTAATGTATGCTTCAATCGCTGAAACGCATGTGATGATTAGTAAAGTATTTGGCCTGGGCAATAAAAGATATAAAATAAATTAAAATCATGATGCCTTCTGAATTAATAAAGCATTTGTTTAGGCTGTATTGATAAATCACTGGCATAGATTAAAAAGCCCCCATAACTAGATACATTTCCCCCGGGCACTCTGGGATCTCACACTGGTCTCTTCCTATGGCATATTCCTAAATGAGGTTCTCTGTGAAAAGGTGAATACTAGGTCTCTGAAGAATCTCAGAAAATGAATACTCACTGGTTTAAGCCTTGAATATAAGCCATCATCTATACCTGGCATCACTCATATTTCTTTTGAGTTCTAAAAATTAGATTTCTATTTCCTAAGCTTGTTTCAGAACCACTTTCACCTCAAAAGCAACTTTCAATATTTTCTTGGAAGCATGTCACTGGGAACACTGAAGCTGAGAAATACACACCAGAACAGAAATGAAAGACCAAATAAATCCCTGTTCAATTTGGTTATTAGTTTATGTTATGCGAGCTGGAGGAGGTGACATGTTGAAAGGTCATCCAGACAGTTTTTATCAGAGTGGTGAGGACAATGGAATCCAAAAGGGTAAAAGAAATTCACTTTGTTTTTGAGTGGCAGGCTTGGGAAATGAAGATGCTATGATAATTTGGTGATGGTCTTTAGTGCTTAATGCCAACTTCGGCCAGTAGGGGCACTCATAATTTGGAGGGGTGAGAGAGCATCTTTTTTTTTTTTTTTAAGTTTTTTTTTACTTCAGGGCAGGAAGGGGGAGAGGGAGAGGGAGAGAGAGAGCATCCTCAAGAATATTCCCTGCTGAGCACAAAGCCTGATATATGGGGCTCCATCTCAGGACCCAAGATTGTGACCTGAGCTGAAATCAAGAGTCAGACATTTAACCGAACCAGACACCCAGGCACCCCTGAGAGAAAACTTTAATTGTTAAATGCTGTTTTTCGGGGGTATGCATTTCCAGAAGGAAAGGCACATTATTTTTATTGAGGGATTAAATTGTATTCATGGTTTGCTTCTCCAGGTTTGCTTTCATTTCAAAGGTCCATTCAATCCAGCACCAGAAGTTGAAATGCATGTGAAGTATTTTTGCACCAAAAATATAAAAGCAGACTCATGGTCATTGCCCTTTAGGACCTCACAGTTTAAAATCCAAAAGTCACTTACAATAAAAACCAACAGGGAAAATGCTGTGAAAAGAGTAACAGCTGGATGCTATGTGAGTAAGTTATGTGAGATCTAACTGAATCAGAGTGGCGCATGAGTGTCAGAGAGGAAATACATGAAGGTCATCTTGAACAATGATAATGAAGATATTTGCGGATGGAGGATATGGAATGAACAAACTATTCTTATGTGGAATGGAGGCTATTTGGCTTGGACAGGAGGAGACACTCAGGGTGACAAATGGGAAAGAGTTACAGCACATCTCTTTTCAATTATTTTACATTGGATTAAACTTTTCTCAATAATAGAAAGACAAGAAATCTATCAGGAGATAAATTTAGCTCTTTCTTTCTGTAACATCTTTCAAAAAAATAAAATGAACTATTTCTGAAGGCAACAAGCTCCCCTTCGATAAAGTAGTTCAGATGTTGAGTGACAGTGTGGTGATGTTGTTGAAGGTTTCAACGTTGACAATCTATATTCCTCTGAAATGAGTGGGATAATTCAAAAGCAAAAGCTAGCTTCTGAAAGCAATCTTCAGGGCAGTGTACTCATTATAACTCAGAGCTGCCTTTTAACAGAGAATTTTACAAGAAATATGTAAACATCTTTTCATATACTTAAACTTCTTGTCAGATATGTAGATACCTTGTCTTTGGCCCAGATAATGAAATGCATGTTTACACTTCTGTCCCTATTTCTCCCGTGCTTTAGTAAAATCTCTCCATATAATGGAAGTTGGCAAATTATTTCAGTTGGTCAATGGTTTGGGCCAAACAAACTTTTGGATAAAAAATAAGATAGTTAACAGCTATTATCCCATGTAAAGTAAAAATATGTGTGTGTTTAATGATTAAAAACAGATAAATGAACACTGTAGAAAATATTGGAAACCAGGAAAAGTAAAATGCACTCAAAAGTAAGTTTTTAAGTCCAGTTATCAGTTACCTTTTTCCTAAGATATGCATTTTAATTTGGAATCAACTACTTTCTATATTGTTTATATATTGCTTTTTAATTTTATATTATATAGTGAACAACTTCTCTATAAGTAAGCACTATTGAATTTTTTAAAGCTTACAATAGCTCATCCTACATTTGTATCATAAATCATTTAATCAATCTCCATTGTTAAAGATTTGACCTATTAACCACAATGTAACCAAACTTGTATTTTAAACAGTATTTCTAACAATTTAAAAATATTTTTGTATTTCATTTTACTTAAAAATGTAGAAGCAGTAGAGGAGTATATTCTTATTTTTAAAATGCTAAGATAACTAGAAAATAAACTCCATTACCTTTCTTAGAAGTAACAGTTATTAAAAATTGAGTAACCACATATCCCAGTTTATACCTGTTGATCTGGTATAGTTTTTAATGTAATGGAGACATTTTCAATTTATAGAAATATTCCAGTTGGAATGGAAAATCATGTAATCACCTAAGTTAAGAGTTTATAGTGTAAATGTGTATTTCTTTTACATATTGGCATCTATATATTTTCTACATATGCAAATTTTAAATAGAGTTAGTGTATATATTTTAGCAACTTAGTTAATATTTCTCAAAGAACTTTCTATAAGAGAATATATGGCTCAGACTCATTTCTTTTAACTTTTGTGGTATCCCCAAATATAGATGAGCAAAGTTTTATTAACTCAGATGAATAATAATTTCCAAATTATGATGTAGCCTTTCCCTTAAGATCAGGAACACATCAAGGATGCCCACTTTCACCACTATTGTTCAACATAGTACTAGAAGTCCCAGCAACAACAATCAGACAACAAAAAGAAATAAAGGTATTCAAATTGGCAAAGAAGTCAAACTCTCTCTTTTCACAGATGACATGATACTTTATGTGGAAAACCCAAAAGACTCCACCCCCAAATTACTAAAACTCATACAGCAATTCAGTAATGTGGCAGGATACAAAATCATTGCACAGGAATCAGTTGCCTTCTTATACACTAACAATGCAACTGTAGAAAGAGAAATTAGAGAAATGATGCCATTTACAATAGCACCAAAAACCCTAAGATACCTCGGAATAAACCTAACCAAAGAGGTACAGGATTTATACTCTAGGAACTACAGAACACTCATGAAAGAAATTGAAGAAGACACAAAAAGTTGGAAAAACATTCCATGCTCATGGATCAGAAGAATAAACATTGTTAAAATGTCTATGCTACCCAGAGCAATCTATACCTTCAATGCCACCCCGATCAAAATTCCAATGACATTTTTCAAAGTGCTGGAACAAACAATCCTAAAATTTGTATGGAATCAGAAAAGACGCTGAATCACCAAGGAAATGTTGAAAAAGAAAAACAAAGCAGGGGACATCATGCTGCCCAATTTCAAGCTATATTACAAAGCAGTGATCACCAAGACAGCATGGTACTGGCACAAAAACAGACATATAGACAAATGGAACAGGATAGAGAACCCAGATATGGACCCTCAACTCTATGGTCAACTAATCTTCAACAAAGCAGGAAAAAATATGCAATGGAAAAAAGTCTCTTCAATAAATGGTGCTGGGAAAATTGGGACAGCCACATGCAGAAGAATGAAACTCAACCATTCTCTAACACCATTCACAAAGATAAACTCAAAATGGATGAAAGACCTCAATGTGAGACAGGAATCCATCAAAATCCTACAGGAGAACATAGGCAGTAACCTCTTTGACATCAGCCACAGCAACTTCTTTCAAGATACATTTCCAAAGGCTAGTGAAACAAAAGCAAAAATGAACTTTTGGGACTTCATCAAGATAAAAACTCCTGCACAGCAAAGGAAACAGTCAACAAAACAAAGAGGCAACCCACAGAATGGGAGAATATATTTGCAAATGACACTACAGATAAAGGGCTGGTATCCACAAAGATTTCTTAAACTCAACACCCAAAAAACAAATAATCAAGTCAAAAAATGGGCAGAAGACATGAACAGACCCTTCTCCAAAGAAGACATGCACATGGCTAACAGACACATGAAAAAATGTTCATCATCATTAACCATCAGGGAAATTCAAATAAAAACCACATTGAGATACCATCTTACATTAGTTAGAATGGCAAAAATTGACAAGGCAAGAAACAACAAATGTTGGAGAGGTTGTGGAGAAAGGGGAACTCTCTTACATTGTTGGTGGGAATGCAAGTTGGTACAGCCACTTTGGAAAACAGTGTGGAGGTGCCTCAAAAAATTAAAAGTAGAGCTACCCTATGACCCAGCAATTGCATTCCTGGGTATTTACCCCAAAGACACAGATGTAGTGAAAAAAAGGGCCATATGCACCCCAATATTCAAACAGCAATGTCCACAATAGCCAAACTGTGGAAAAAGATGAGATGCCCTTCAACAGATGAATGGGTAAAGAAGATGTGGTCCATATATACAATGGAATATTACTCAGCCATCAGAAAGGATGAATATCTAACTTTTACATCAACATGGATGGGACTGGAGGAGATTATGCTAAGTGAAATGAGTCAAGCAGAGAAAATCAATTATCAAATGGTTTCACTTATTTGTGGAACATAGGGAATACCATGGAGGACATTAGGAGAAGGATGGGAAAAATGAAGGGGGAGAATTCGGAGGGAATGATGAACCATGAGAGACTATGGAGTCTGAGAAGCAAACTGAATGTTTTAGAGGGGAGAGGTGTGGAGGGATGGGTTAGCTCAGTGATGGGTATTAAGGAGGGCACGTACTTCATGGAGCACTGGATGTTATACGAAAACAATGGATCATGGATCACCACATCAAAAACTAATGATGTATTTTATGGTGACTAATATAACATAATAAAATTTTTAAAAAATGCTACAAGGGACATTTTTAATATGTAATATTTTCTCATGTGAACAAACATGAGATACTTACCTGGAACCATTGAGTCAAACTGTCAAATTCTTCCCTTTCCCTCCCTTTCTGTCCCCTTCCCTCCCCTCTCTTTTTCTCCCCCCCCTTACTTCCCTTTCCTTCCTCTCCTCTGCCCTCCAGTTCCTTGATCTCCCCTCTCTTCCCTTTGCAATTTCATAGTTGTCTTTTAAAAATATTTCTTTACAATCTATCTTCTATCTATCTATCATCTATCTATCATCTATCATCTATCTATCACCTATCTATCAATCATCATCTATCATCTATCATCTATCTATATCTATCACCTATCATCTATCTATCTCTGTATCATCTAGCTATAATACTTTATCATTTGAACAACTTGTGAGAGTACAATCGGTTCCATTAAGTACATTCACAATATTGTGCAAGAATTATCATATTCTATATCCCAATTTTTTATCATCCTCTATAGAAACTCTGCCCCATCAACAATAACTCCCCATTTCTCCTTTCCTGACTTCACCAACCTCTACTCTACTTTCTGTTTCTACATACTTGCCTACTCTAGGTATCTTGTATATGTGGAATCAAACAATATGTGTCCTTGTTTGTCTGGCTTATGTCACTTAGAATGTGTTCAAAGTTTACTCATATTGTAACATATACCAATTTTTTTTCTTTTATGGCCATTAATAATATTTTTCTGGGGCCCCTGGGTGGCTCAGTTGTTAAGCATCTGCTTTGGCTCAGGTCATGATCCCAGGGTCCTCAGATCAAGCCCCTCTTCGGGCTCCCTGCTCCACCAGAAGCCTGTTTCTCCCTCTCCCACTCCCCCTGCTTCTGTTTCATTTCTTGGTGTCTTGCTTTCTGTCAAATAAATAAAATACTAAAAAATAATAATAATATTTTCTATTGTACTTTATACAACATTTTGTTTATACATTCATCTCTTGGTGGACATTTGGATTGTTCCTACATTTTGAATATTGTTAATAATGTTACTATGAACGTTGGCATAAAATAAGTGTTTGAGTCCCTGCTTTCAATTTTTTTGAATATATATCTAGGACTGACATTGCTGAATCATATGGTAATTCTCTGTATGACTTTTTGAGAAATTGATGGTTTTTCACAGCACCTGCAAAATTTTATATTCCCACCTTCAATGTACCTGCTCCAATTTCTCCACACCTTCCTCCAATGAGTATTGTTTATTTTTTTTATTTTTTTATTTTTTTAAAGATTTTATTTATTTATTTGACAGAGAGATTGACAGCGAGAGAGGGAACACAAGCAGTGGGGAGTGGGAGAGGGAGAAGCAGGCTTCCCGCTGAGCAGGGAGCCCGATGCGGGGCCTGATCCCAGGATCCTGGGATCATGACCCGAGCCGAAGGCAGACGCTTAACAACTGAGCCACCCAGGCGCCCTGAGTATTGTTTATTTTTAATTGCTATTCCAATGCATGTAAAACGGCATCCCTTCATAATTTTATTTGTATTTCCCTGATGGTTAATGATGTTGAGCACCTCTTCATATGCCTAGTGACCATCTGTATATCTTCTGTAGACAAAGTTTTCTTCATCCTTTGTGTATTTTTTAATTGATTATTTTCTTGTTAAGTTGGAAGTGTTTTTATATATTCTAGATATCAAACACTTATCATATTTATGACTGTAAATATTTCCTCACTCTCATTTTCTTGATAGTGTCCTTCA
This sequence comes from Neomonachus schauinslandi, assembly GCF_002201575.2. Lineage (NCBI taxonomy): Eukaryota > Metazoa > Chordata > Mammalia > Carnivora > Phocidae > Neomonachus > Neomonachus schauinslandi. Next base: position 86,793,872 of record NC_058405.1, read on the forward strand.
ATGCACAAAAGTTCCTATTTTTGATGCAGTCCAATTTGTTTACTTTTTTATTTTATTTTATGTATTTATTTATTTATTTTAAAGATTTTATTTATTCATTTGACAGAGAGAGAGACAGTGAGAGAAGGAATACAAGCAGGGGGAGTGGGAGAGGGAGAAGCAGGCCTCCTGCTGAACAGGGTGCCCGATGCGGGGCTTGATTCCAGGACCCTGGGATCATGACCTGAGCGGAAGGCAGAGGCTTAACGACTGAGCCACCCAGGCACCCCTTTTTATTTTATTTTAGAGAGAGAGCGTGTGCCTGCGCAGGAGTGGGGGTGGGGGGAAGGGCAGAGGGAATGGGGAGAGCATCTGAAACATATTTGGCACTGGGCATGGAAACTCACGTGGGGCTATATATATATATATATTATATATAACTATTATATAGTTATATTATATATATATATATATATATCACCTATCATCTATATACATATATATATGTATATATATATATATATATATATACATATCTGGAAATTACATGTATTATTTGGGAAATCACATGCATTACTCTTGTTTCTACACTTTGTATTATCCTCATGATGTCCTTCATGAATCCATTCTTTATAGTAATAATGTTGGTATTTTATAATTTCTTATAATTAAAGATGTTTTGCTTTTTATTCCATTTAAATTTTTAAAATATAATTAATACAGGCATATCTCATTTTATTGTGCTTCACTTTATTGTGTTTTGAAGATACTGCATTTTTGATACTTTGTTTTGGCAAGGCTGCATTGAGCAAGTCTATTGGCAACATTTTTTTCCAACAGAATTTACATGCTTTGTTTCTCTGCCACATTTTGGTAATTTTTGCAATATTTCAAACTTTTTCATTATTGTTATTTTTACTATGGTGATCATTTATCACTGATTTAATTTTCTGAAAGCTCAGATGATGGTTATCCTTTTTTAGCAATAAGGTATTTTATAATTAAGGTATGTACCTTTTTTTTTTGAGACATAATACTATTGCACAGTTAATAGGCTCCAGTATAGTGTAAACATTATACTATATTTAATATAACATTATATGCACTGAAAAACCAAAATAATCATTAGACTCTCTTTATTGTGATATTTGCTTCATTACAATGGTCTTGAACCAAACCTGCAATATATTAGACATATGCCTGTATATGAATCTGATGTATTTTTTCTCCAAATTCATACTAAATGCTCTAGGAATAACACATTTCTCATAAGTGAGCTCTGAGTCAGGTCAGAAAATCACAAAGGTCTAAGAATAAGGTTTTTCAAGAGAGCTGGAAAACATTTTGATCTTTTGGAGGAGTTCTAAAACCCATTAACTCATCAAAAGTACTACTGATTAACAAGACTGCCAAGAATCTGGGACAGGGTCAGGACATTGGCAATACTGCATTTTTTTCTGTAATTTCTGGGGGGAAGAAAATATATATTATATATTATATATCTTCTTTTTTTTTGCCTTTTCCAGCATCTAGAGGCTATCCTTATCCTTTATCTCATCACTGCATCTATCTTGAAAATGAGCAAAGATGAGTCAATTCCTTATATTGCATTTCTCTGACCTCCTCCTCTCTTGCTTACCTTTCACTTTGAACACATATGGATCATCATGTATTATCATTCTATCTTAAAATAGACTAATTAACAACTTCAATTCCATTGCAATATTAATTCCTTTTGCCACATATCATAACATATAAATAGGTCCCAGAAATTAGAACATGGATAGCTTTGGAAATTATTATTTTCCATAGTCACACTCTGCCCCTCTAAAACAAACTTCTGTATCCAAGGTGAATCTTTTCACCATGTCTTCAGATTTAAAGCCACTAATTACCCTATCTTTGCACAAAATCTCCTTTAACTCAGAATCCTTTCTATGGGAGTTCTTAGACTATCTGTTTTAAACTTTATAGGTGACCTGTAAGAATTTTATGCTGAAAATTCAAGTTCCTATATTTTTGGTTTAACAATCTTATTCATAATTCTTTAATTTCTTCCTTCTGGGTTTTTTCTTCCTTTTTATATTAATTTAATCAGAAAAAATTGCATGAATATTTTATATTTTAGAATGCATTAAGTTCAACTGCACTGTTTTATTCTATTTATGTTTTCTTTGATACTTGATCACTTTGCATTTTCTAGATTCTAAATTATTTTAGCTCAGAAATTAAGTTGCTAGAACTACTATATTCTGAAATTAATTATTGCTGATAATATTTAATGAGACCATTGTGATGATTATTTGAAACTAATCTGACTTTCTTTAGAATTGTTCTTAAAGTTTCTATTTGGCCTGAGTTTGACAACAGAAATAACCAAACTTATTAGACACAAATGATAAACTAACAAAAAACTGTGCTTATTAGGTTCAAGGAAATTAAGCCAAACTTACTAACTGCATTGTTTTTTTATTGCTGATCCAGGATGACAACAGACTGTGAGGTTTCAAACAACATTCGTTATCTCACACTTTTGTAGGTCAGAAGTCAAAGGTGGTGTCTTTGCTCAGGGTCTAATGAGGCCAAACCCCCAGGGATTATGAAATATGTGTACCCCAGGATGTGGGGATCTTGGAGACATTCTTAGAAATCTAACAACTATCAGGAAACTGGAATCACTATTATATTTTGAAATTAAAAATCAATATTGTAGAACCAAAAATGTAAAATAACCAAAATTTAAAAATTAATGGTCACATTTGTTAACTGCTTAGTCACAATTCAAGAAATAATTAGAAACCTATTATAAAGCAGAAGAATGCATTTATAATAAATAAGTGAAGTAAATCAGAGAAAGACAAATACTGTATGATCTCACTTATAGTTGGAATAAAAAACACCAAAAAACAACACAAAACATAAAACTGAGCTTATAGAAATGAGAACAGATTGGTGGTTTCCAGAAATTGGAGAGGGGGAGCCAGTGATGGGTAAAGCTGGTCAAAGGGTATAAACTTTCAGTTATAAGTTAAATAAGTTCAGGGGATATAATGTACATGATGGTGACTACAGTTAACAAAAATATATTGTATATTTTGAAGTTTATAAGAAAGTAGATTTTAAAAATACACATTACAAAAAATTGTAACAATGTGAGTTAATGAAAGGTAGCTAAATTTATTGTAGTAGTTGTTTTGCAATATGTACACCTATCAAATCATTATCTTGAACAACTTAAACTGCCACAATGTGATATGTTAATTGTATCTCAGTAAAACTGGGAAAGCATAAGAAGAAAGTCTAATATAGGTTAAATTGGAGTCACAGAGCAAAATAGAAAAAGAATAGCTTAGTAATATTTGAAGATAAAATGACTGAAAATTTTCCATAACAGATAAAAAAAAATCAATCCCCAAAATCCATCAGTCCAGTAAATGCTAAACAGAAAAACATAAAGAAATCTATACCTAAAACGTTACTGTGAAACTAGGGAAAACATACCAAGGAGAAAACTTAAAAGGAGTTAAAAACAAAAACAGATTATTTTTAAAGAAGCCACATTTTAACAGAAGATTACTTCTCAAATACCAAAGACAACATAAAGGGCTTTCTTTGGAAGACACAATCCTAGGTCAAAAGGTCATAACTGTAGCATGAAATAAAGATAAACAAAAACTAAATATGTGGGTAAATTTAAATGAATATAACAGAAAGGACACCACCACCAATAATAATAATAATAATAACAATAATAATAATAATAATATTGCTTTCTGCAATTTAATGTGTCTGTGATTAATAAAATTATAATCATATAATTCTGGAAGTAAATGGGGCATCTGGGTGGCTCAGTTGTTAAGCGTCTGCCTTCAGCTCAGGCCATGATCCCAGGGTGCTGGGATCGAGCCCTGCGTTGGGCAGCAGGAAGCCTGCTTCTCCCTCTCCCACTCCATCTGCTTGTGTTCCCTCTCTCGCTGTGTCTCTCTGTCAAATAAATAAATAAAATCTTAAAAAAAATTTCTGGAAGTAATTAAACAAAATTAAATGTTTTCAGGTTTTTACATTATATTAGAAGAGGAGAAATGTACTAGATAATGTTGGATGTTGATAAGGCATTATCAAGGTTTTATGCTTTAATTCTTACTTTAATCAATAAAAGAATAGGAAACTAAGGGCCTACTTTCTAAACATATAGATAGAAAATTATTTAATGGAAGGAATGTATTCAAAAAATGATAAAAGGATGAAAAAATACCATAGAAAAGCCTTGCCATGTAGAAAGTCTAGGACACAATTATTTATTTGATTCCAAGTATATTAGTATTATATTTAATACTGATTGACTAAATACTATAATTAAAGGGAAGTGTTTGAGATTGAATTTAAATAAAATAACTGTATGTTGCTAAAAAAAAGACATCTGAAAATAAATTTACCAGAAGATTGAAAAATTGAAAATATAAAAAATTTTAAAAGGATACTAGGTAACAAATATACCTGATGAACCTATATCCATCATAGAGCAGAGACTCTGAGGCACAACCTTCACAATGATGTAGCAGGTGACTCTATAAAAATCAAGTGTTTCAGTTTATCCAGAGATGCTATAGTTCTAAATATGCACATCCTTAATAGCATAACCCCACAATAGATAAAATTTGAAAAATGCTGTAAATTGCTCTAAGTTGGGCTTCTTTGGAGAGAGGTCATGAGTAAAAGTAAAAGTAGTGTATTAGGGAGATGGATTGCAGAGGTGGGGGAGTGAAACCCAAATGGGAATAAAGCCAGCAAAAGTTTGTGTCAGTTCCTACCTTGGGCTTCTGAGGCTTTATATTCCTGGTGAACTCCTGAAGACAATTTACCTCACAACAATCATCTGAGATGTAAAGAAGTTGTGAGATTTATTATTATTTTTTTGTTGTTGTTATCAGCTTAAGGCTTTTCTAGTGGCTTTAAATATCCTGGTCCTTACATCTTGCTGCTCAAGCAAGCCAAGGTAAAAGTCCAGCCAGAGACTTGCAGGTATTTCCTGTGACTGCTGCTATCATCAGCTGGGCTGTGCAGTGGTGGGAGGGACCCCATGCAGCAATACTTCATGCATATTCAGTAATATTTAAAGAAGTGAGTCCCTCTTTGTAACTAAGCAGACAAAAAATAACCAGTAAGGAATCAAGAGTAAAATGAGATATAATATAAATTCAAAATATTATGAACATAATTAAGCAAATAAATCTGAGTACTTGGATGACATGGTTTTAGAATGAGAAAGAAAACATGAGTAGTTTTATTCCTACTAAAAAAATTTTTAAATTTTTTCTCACATTTCCAGTTACAGAATTCATTACCAGTGCATTTTTTTTTTAAGATTTTATTTATTTATTTGACAGAGACAGAGACAGCGAGAGCAGGAACACAAGCAGGGGGAGTGGGAGAGGGAGAAGCAGGCTTCCCGCTGAGCCGGGAGCCCGATGTGGGACTCGATCCCAGGACCCTGGGATCATGACCTGAGCCGAAGGCAGTCGCTTAACCAACTGAGCCACCCAGGCGCCCACCAGTGCATTTTTCTTACCAAATATTTGAGGAAGAAATTATATTTCCAACTCATAGGGTGAGCAAAATCTTAATAACAAAACCTGAAAAAGGTCATTTTAACAAAATCAAATTATAGACTACATGTATTCAGATTAAAATAAAGTCCTAAAGAAAATATTAACAAAGTGGATACAGCAATAAACACATAAGGGTAATATCATGTTATTAAGATAAGTTGAAAACTAAAATAGTCTATCATTCAAATTCAGTTTATATAATTTACTATATTAACACAATAGAGAGAAAATAAAAAAAACTTAATACATGTAGAAAATATTGAGGAGCATTGGGTATTATATGTAAACAATGAATCATGGAACACTACATCAAAAACTAATGATGTAATGTATGGTGATTAACATAACGTAATTAAAAAAATATATACATTTATTTTTAAAAAGCAAACTTAGGACAGAAGGGGACTTTCCTAATCTAAAAAAAAAATATGAAGCTTTTATCTTTAATCAACAGCAAACATTATTATTATCAGTGAAACATTGAAACTTTCCTATTTTATTGAGAACAAAACAAGGAGGTTCACCACTTCTATTCAATGTTGGTCCAGAGTCTCTAGGCAATACCTTAATTCAGGAAAAAAGTAGTAGAAGATAAAATGATCGTAAAAGAGAAGAAAAATGTTAAGCTCTTATACGATATGATTATGTGTAAAGAAAAGAGAACCTAAGAGATGTTATAGTCAAATTATTAACAGATTAGTTAAATTATTTACAACAAAGTTGTAAAATTGAAATTCAATGCAAAAATAATGTTTTTATATAAAAATTAGAAATTTTAAAATATATATTTAAAGCAGTGCTTTAGTGTCAAATACTTAAAAATTAATATAATAAAAAGCAAACAAATATAGCCAAAACTTGTTCAAGTCCTCAAAGTAGAAAACTTTAAAACGCTATTGAGAGATAGCAAAGATATGTGAGTAAATGGAGTTGAAGATTCAAGTTTCTAAAGATAAAATTGTCTACACATTAATCAAAAAACTGAAATATTTTCCAATCAAACACCCAAACATAAAAAAATCACTTATAATTGCATCAAAAAGAATAAAATAACTAGGAATAAATTTCATCCAGGATGTGAAAGACCTGTACAGTGAAAACTATAAGACATTGATGAAAGAAATTAAAGAAGACACAAATACATGGAAAGACATTTGTGCTCACATGTTAAAACAATTAATATATGGAGACAACCTGAGCATCCACCAATGAGTGAATGGATAAATAAAATATTATATGTATTAAATATATAAACATATATTCTATATAAATGTATATTCTATATAATAGAAACATAAAATATATATTATATCATATATATGATAATATACATACACAGACATATATGCGTATATTAAAAAAAGAAATCCTGCCATTGCAACAACATGGATGGACCTTGAATGTATTATACTAAGTGAAATAAATCAGACAAAGACAAATATCATATGATTTCACTTATATGCAGAATCTAAACAACCTATATGCATAGATACACAGAACAGATTAGTTGTTGCCAGAGGCAGGGGATGGGAGTAGGAGAAATAAGTAAAAGGGATCAAAAGTTACAAATTCCCACTTATAAGATGAATAAGTCCTGAGGATTTAAAGCACAGCATGGTGACTGTAGTTAACAATACCACATTGTATATTTGAAAGTTGCTGTGGGAGTAAATCTTAAAATTTCTCATCACAAGAAAAATAAAATTGCAAATGCATGAGGTGACAGATGTTAACTAAACTTTTCAAGGTAATTATGTCACAGTGACTACATATATCAAATCACTGTTGTACACTTTAAACTACTACAGTGTTACATAGCAATTATATCTTGAAAAAGAAGCTGAAGGTAGATACAAATGTATAAATATAAATGTATAGGTATAAATATATCTTGCATAAATAAATACATATTAGATAAATAGATACATGCATATATACATATAAAATGTATATGTGTATTCAATTAAGTTCCTATGTGCCTACATCATGATTTTATTTCCCAAACCTAGAGGTCTAGTGAATCTAGTTGAGGGGAGCTACTCTTTTCTTCCTTCAAATGCTTAATGAAAAAAAAATATATCTTAGATGTATTTATTTTCTTTTATTTATATATTTTAGTAGAGTTAACATAAATGAACATATAGATTTCATATCAATATGGACATAACCAAGAAAGTAAAGAAGAAAGAGGAAAATTGGAGAACATGCTTGAGCCATCCCAAGGCCAAGTGAACCACTATTGTAATTAAGAGTGGGCATTACTAGTGTCCTGTAAAGTAGTATTGCATCAGGAATAGATTTCCCACAGCTGTGTAGATGCTGAAGGACTGCTTTCCAGCCTGTGCTCAGAGAAGCCTGAAGGCAGACAGTTCATTTTTCTGACCTCAGTAAAAGGTAAAAAGGTTGTGAGGGGGTGGGTCGCCATTATGCAACTTTCTAACCTTAGAACAATCAGAACCAAAACTTCCATGTTTTCAACTAAAAGTTTATTTGACACATTCTGAGGTATTTCAGTAGTTTTATCTGAAGAGACATAACTGAGATTAATGAAAATTAGTAAACTGAGGAAAGAAAGCCAATTTGAAAAAAAAAAAAAAGTGTGGACAAGAACAAAGAGAACTTCAACCAAAACCAGAACAAAATTAAGCACAAGTTCTTGGGCACTTCCATTTAAAGTATGTTTGCATACAAATGCAGAAAAGACTGTCCAGGCATAAAAGTTATTTTTCAAATGTTAATAATATGAAACAAACTAAAACAGAAACAATAGCTGTTGTTGAGTGCCTAATTAGTATTCTAAAGCTGGACTGGAAAAAGAATATCTCACAATGCAGGCAAACCCCCACAGATATGGGGGGAAAATGAGAGAATAGATGGTATGATGGGAACTTGAATAGCTCATGCTGAGACATAATATAACAAAACAGGAGTTCTAAAAGAAGAAAAATCACAAATGGCCTACATTATTAAGGAACCTTTGCGACTTCTCTTTTCATTTTGAAGGAGGGCATCCGGGCCCAGGGAAGACTTATAGACAAAAAGTTTCATATGAAATTTTTGAATACCTAGGTTGGATATTAAACGTTAGAAACTTCCAAATAGAAATACAGCTTACTTAAGCCATAAAATCAGAAAGAAAAACATCACTCTAGAATTCTATAATCAAAATAGAAAACACATAAACTTTGTCTAAGTGGCAAAAACACTTATTCAACTATTCTAACCAAATGAAAAGTCAATTAAACTTGAAGAGTGATCTCAAGATAAACAAATAAAAGGAGCAGAGGAAACAGAAGTATGTATGTAAATACTCATAATATGTAGATTATCTAAAAGTGGCAGATTATACTATCATAGAGAATTTATAATACTTTAGCAATTTTTGTTGGAACAAAGTATATACATATAAAAGGGACAATTTAATAATGGTCAAAATATAGCAAAGAAAAAATAAGGAAAAATAGGAAATGTAGATTTAGAGAAATTCATATTTGTTGGTGAAAAAAAGGTGTAGTCACTTAAGTTGTTTGATAGAAAACATAAATATTATTTAATGCAGATCTATTACTAAAAATATGTCAATTTGTATATAACACTAAAGAGAAGATGGCAAATGCTAGCTAAATTGAAAATCATAGTAAAACTGCCAAACTTCCAGGCTAGGAGATAACTGAAAAAAGGGAAAGTAAGATGTGGGGAGGGGAAGGAAGATACGTCAACACTAAACTGTAGAAAATTGTAAAATTAAAGTAATAAAGTATAAAGCATATGCATGTATATGTTTTTAAAACAAATGTAAATAATTGGAAATATTTTATCAAAAAGCAAAGATTCTGAGACTCACTTAAGTATAAATTCAAACTCCTTGACATCATTGTTGGTAAAGATTTTTTGGATCTGACCCCCAAAACAAAGGCAATAAAGCAAAAATAAACAAGTAGAGCTGCATCAAACTAAAAAGTTTCCACACAGCAAAGGGAACCATCAACAAAATGAAAACAAAAACAACCTAGTGAATGGGAGAAAATATTTGCAAATCATATATCTAAAAATAGGTTAATATCCAACATATATATATATCTCCAATATATAAACTCATACAACTCTATAGCAAAAAAAGAAAGCACAATAAAACAAAAATAAAATTAAAGATGGGAAGAGAATATGAATAGACATTTTTCCAACAAGTCATACAGATGGCCACAAGCATATGAAAAGATGTTCAACATCACTAATCATCAGGGAAATGCAAATCAAAACCATAATGAGATAGTACCTAACATCTGTTAGAAAGGCTATCATTGAAGACAAAAAATAACAAGTGTTGGTGCAATTTGAACAAAAGGGATCCCTTGTACACTGTTGATTGGAATGTAAATAGGTGCAGCATTATAGAAAAGAGTTTGGAGATTCCTCAAAAAACCTAAAAATCTAGAACTACCATAGGATCCAGCAATTCCACTCCCGGGTATTAAAAACACTAATTTAAAAAAGATATGTGGACCTCTATGTTCATAGCAGCATTATCCAAAATTGTCAAATGTAGAAACAACACACACAATCTTGCCATTTTGTGACAACATGGATGGACCTTGAAGGTATTATGCTAAGTGAAATATGTGAGACAGAGAAAGATGAATATTATATGATTTCACCTATATGTGGAATCTAAGAAACAGCAAATAAAGAAAAAAAAAAAAACATGCTGAGAGATATAGAGAACAGATTGGTCATTACCAGAGGTTGAGAGTGATGTAGAGTATGGACGAAATGGGTGAAGGCAAAAAGTACAAACTTCAGTTACAAAATAAATAACTCATGGGGATATAATGTATAGTGTGGTGACTATTGTTAATAATACTGTATTGCATATTTGTAAGTTGCTAAGAGAATAGATCTTGAAAGTTCTCAACACAAGAAAAACTTTAGTAACTATATAAGGTGACAGATAATAACTAAACATATTGTGGTGATCATTTTGCAGCACATACAAATATTAGATCATTATGTTGTAGAGCTAAAATTAATATAATGCTATATGTTAATTATACCTCAATAAAAAAAGAATAAATCTAAGCATTTGTCCTTAAAATGATGAGACTAAATAAATGTTCAAAACAATGAATGTATTCAGATATAGAAGGAAATGACCTCTCCTTCATCCTTGCCAGTAAAACCACAAAAAATATTGACATCAACAACAGAAAAGTGGAACTTAAGTTCAAATCTTTAAATGGCACAAATGATAATCTGTGACAAAATAGTTGAATCAATGAACTGGAAGTGCAGGTCAAAAATTAAGCCAGGAAGCATCAGGAAGGCTGAAAGAGGAGAAAACTTAAGAGAATGTTATGCCCTAGAAGTAGAAATATTGATATTTTTATAGTAGAAACCACCCAAGGACAGAGAAAAAAAATAACTAAAGGGATTTTTTTAAAGGAAATTACTGTAAAAAGATGAAAAGTCAGAAATCCCTGGGCACATAGAGTTCTAAAAGAAAAATATGAGAAGAAGAAACATCACATCACTGAAATTTAAGGTTAACCATGAAAAAAAATTCAGAGAAACCACCAACATTCTACAGTGTAATGAGAACCAAATTGGCATAAGAATTCCAATAACATCTGTTACACAAGGTGAATATAGTTAACACCACTGTACTGTACACTTAAAAATGGTTAGAATGACAAAAAAGACTTGCCAATGCAACCATTGACCAGATACAAAACTAAAATAAATTAACGTTTGTTTTATCTTTTTAAATAACCCTTTAAAAACAACAACAACAACAACAACTTTTGAGTGCAAAAATATTCCATGACATAAGGAGTCAAAAATCTTAAAGCACATTTTGCATCCTGAAAAATGGCCTGGAGAAATAGCTCCATCTAGTAGAAAAAAAATTCAGGAAGATGTGTCAAAATAAATGCTAAGTAAAGAGAAGTAAAGAACTTAGAAAAGCACTCTGTTTGCTAAACGGCAAAGCAAAAAAGAGTATGTTTATAACAATTCTAAACTAAACCTCTAGATGAGGCCCACAAAGTGGGGAATAAAAGAGGTGACAAATACTAAGATACTTGCCCTCTTAAGAGGAAGATGTAACTATTGTTACATTTAAAATTTGATACAGAGAAATGGGCAAAATTAGGATTAATTGGTAGAGTAGAGATAATCACAAATAGAATGAAAATAGAATTATAATGTTAACCCACAAAAGACAATTCTCCGTATCCAATGGAAAGTAGGAAAATTAAAAAAAAAATTGGAGTGGGAGAAAAATGATCTAGCAATAGTAGTTCACAAAATACACACACACACACACACACAGAGTATTTGAAAAAATAGAGAACAAAAGAAAGAATAAAAAAAAAGTGGCAGGGAAAAATACTGGTTTCCAGTTACATTTATAAGAAACCTGGAAGGTATCACTTCATTCCAACAACTAAAAAGCTGAAAAATTAACAAGTGTTCTTGCATCTACAAAAGAAGGACAATTGCTACTCCCAAGATTACAGAGACAAACAGGTGAATGCAAGAAGTCATGGCTTACTGAAGCAGAGACTCACAAGCAGAAACCACATTAGGATAGAAAAACCTGAACTCCAGTTAGCAATTGCTGGAGCTACAGTGTGGATAGTTCTACAAGTTAAAAACTTCAGGGGGACCCAGTCACACAGGAGTCTCAGAATTTGAGATTTACCAACAAGAGCTCAGCAGGTTTCTGCACTAAATATTGAAGAAAAATCCCCTTGGCCCCCAGCAGAGGGAAATCACACAATGTCTGTTCTCAGACCACAGTGCAGTTAAACTAGAAATTAAGAACAGATAGATAACTGTAAATCCCACAATATGTGGAGATTAAAAATCAAAATTCTAAATAACATATGGGTCAAAGAAGTCATATCAAGATAAATTAGAAAATAATTTGAACCAAATGAAAAAGAAAACACAACTTATCAAAATATGTGAGACGCAACTTTCTGCTTAGAAGGAAATCTATACCATTGAATGTATAGAGTAGGAAAGAAGAAAAACCTAAACCAGTCATCAAAATTTCCATCTGTGGGAACTATAAAAAGAAAAAAGAAATTAAATCTAAAGTAGAAAGAAAAAAATAAGAAAAAAATTAGAGCAGAAACAAATTAAATAAGCACAGAGAAATCAATAGGAAAAAAAGAACAAAAAAAAACAAAACCTGGTTCCTTAAAAAGATGAATAAAATGGATAAGCCTCTAGCTAGACTAAGAGAGAGAGAGGAAGACAGAGACAGAGACACACAGAGAGAATACAAATTACTAATATCAGAAATGAAAAAGCACATAACTACAGTCTCCATGGCCATTTAAAAAATCATAATAAAGGAATATTATGAACAACTCTATGCCCACAAATTTTTTTTTCAAAGATTTTGTTTATTTATTTGACAGAAAGAGACACAGCAAGAGAGGGAACACAAGCAGGGCGAGTGGGAGAGGGAGAAGCAGGCCCCCTGCTGAGCTGGGAGCCCGATGCGGGGCTCAATCCCAGGACCCTGGGATCATGACCTGAGCTGAAGGCAGACGCTTAATGACTGAGCCGCCCAGGCCCCCCATATGCCCATAAATTTGATAACCTAGATGAAAGGGACCAATTAATTGAAAGACAATATGCCATAACTCACACAAGAATATATAGAAAATCTGAACTGACCTATATCTATTAAATAAGTTGGGTCAATAATTAGTAACCTTCCAAAACAACAACAACAAAAAAAAAAACAGAAGGCCCAGATGGGTTCAATAGCAAATAATACCAAATATTTAAGGAAGAAATAATGCCAATTCTCTACAGTTTATTTTGGAGGAGAGTGAAAAAGAATACTTTCTAAACATTCTATGATGACAGCATTGCCCTAACACCAAAACCAGACAAAGACAATACAAGAAAACTACTGACCAGTATCTTTCATGAGTAAACATAGATGAAAAAATCCTCAACAAAATATCAGCAAACCTAATCTAACAATGTATAAAATATTAATGCACCACAACCAAGTGGTAAACCAGATAAACCAGATTCTTTTAATTATATAATCCATTACATCAACAAACTAAAAAAGACAAATCACATGATCATATCAATAAATATGGAAAAAGCATTTAATAAAATCCCACACCCATTCATGATAAAAACTCTCACTAAACTGGGAATAGAGAGGAATTTTCTCAACTTGATAAAGATTATTCACAAAAAAAGATAAAAAAAGAAAGCAAGAAAGCACTACAGCTAATATTATACTTATTGATGAGAAAAGCATTCCTTTCCTACTAAAATAGGCTAGAGGCAAGGAATTCCTCTCATAGCACTTCAAGATAGTATTGGAAGTCCTCACTAATGAAAAAAAGGGCAAGAAGAGGAAATAAAAGGTATACTGATGGGGAAGGAAGAAATGAAATTGTCTTTGTTCACAGATGACATGATTGTCTATGTGGAAAATTCAAAATAATTGACAAAAACTCCTGGAACCAATAAATAAATTAAGCAAGTTTGCAGGATCCAAGGTTAATATAGAAAATTCAATGACTTTCCTAGATAGCAATAATGAAAATGTGGAATTTGAAATAAAAAATACAATACCATTTACATTAGCAATCAAAAAATAAAATAATTCAGTGTGAATCTAGCAAAACATATACAAGACCCATATGAGGAAAACTACAAATCTCAGATGAATGAAATGAAAAAAAAAAAAAAGAACTGAATAAGTCGAGAGTTATTCCATGTTCATAAATGGGATGACTCAAGGGTATCAAAATGTCAATTTTTCCCTACTTGATTATAGATGCTGTCAAAATCCCAGCAATCTATTTTGTGGAAATTAACACACTGATCCTCAAGGTTATTTGGAGAGGCAAAAGACCCAGGATAGTCAACACCATATTTAAAGAGAAGAATAAAACTAGAAGACCGACACTCCCTTATTTCAAGACTTACGATAAAAAGACAGTAATCAAGACAGTGTGATATTAACAAAAGCATAGACAACCAGGCCAAGCGAATAGCACAGAGATCCCGGAAATATGGCCACATAAATACAATCAACTGATCTTTGACAAAAGAGCAAAGGAAACACAGTGGAGCAAAGATAGTCTTTTCAATAAATGGTCCTGGAACAAGTAGACATACCTATATAATTCCAATATATCATGGTTATCTTGAGGTGGTTATTGATGGTACTCTCAATTCATTCATAATAAGTGCCCTCAATATGACAATAAACTGCATCATAACCTATTTTCAAGTGTAATAACATTAGAAGGAGCACAGCAAAACAAAATAATAATAAAATAAAAAGCTAAAAATCTTCAACTTTCTGGAAACTTAAAAATAAAATCCTTCAGTTCTGAAAACTAGAGGGTTAAAGTAGAAGAAATAATAGCATTTCCAAAATGTTTAGAAATGGTGGTAATTAAAAGATAAACTTTATCTAAAAAATTGTGGGACAAAGCTAAAGCAGTGCTTAGAAGGAATTTTATCACTTAAAGTGGTGTTCATTAAGACGGAGTGAGATTGGCTTACAGAAATTAACAGAGCTCCAGAGTAAACATTGTATGACAGAAGAGATATTTAGAAATCATGGGGAAAAGAGAAAGGATGGCCTAGTTAATGAACAATGCTGGACAGCTTGGCTATTCTTTTTTTTTTTTTTAATTTAATTTAATTATGTTATGTTAGTCACCATACATCACTAGTTTTTAATGTAGTGATCCATGATTCATTTTTTTTCGTATAACACCCAGTGCTCCATGCAGTACGTGCCCTCCTTAATACCCATCAACAGGCTAACCCATCCCCCCCACACTCCTCCCCTCTAACAACCTCAGTTTGTTTCTCAGAGTCCATAGTCTTTCATGATTCATCCCTCCCTCTGATTTCCCCCACTTCATTGGTGTTAGAGAATGGTCGAGTGTCATTCTTCTGAATATAGCTGTCCAATTTTCCCAGCACCATTTATTGAAGAGACTGTCTTTTTTCCATTGAATATTTTTTTTCTGCTTTGTCAAAGATTATTTGACTAGAGTTGAGGGTCCATATCTGGGCTCTCTATTCTGTTCCATTTGTCTATATGTCTGTTTTTGTGCAAGTACCATGCTGTATTGGTGATCACTGCTTTGTAATATAGCTTGAAATCAGGCAACGTGATGACCCCAGCTTTGTTTTTCTTTTTCAATATTTCCTTGGCTATCCGGGGTCTTTTCTGATCCTATACAAATTTTAGGATTGTTTGCACTTTGAAAAATGTCATTGGAATTTTAATCGGGATGGCATTGAAGGTATAGATTGTTCTGGGTAGCATACACATTTTAACAATGTTTATTCTTCTAATCCATGAGCATGGAATGTTTTTCCATCTTTCTGTCTTCTTCAGTTTCTTTTGAGTGTTATGTAGTTCCTAGAGTATAGACTTGTTAATTTTACCCCTTCTGACTGGTGTGAGGTGGTATCTCATTGAGGTTTTGATTTGGATTTCCCTGATGCTGAGCAATGTTGAGCACTTTTTCAAGTGTCTGCTGGCCATTTGGATGTCTTCTTTGGAAAAATGTCTGTTCATGTCTTCTGCCCATTTCTTGATTGGATCATTTGTTGTTTGGGTGTTGAGTTTGATGAGTTCTTTATAGATTTTGGATACTAACCCTTTATCTGATCTGTCATTTGCAAATATCTTCTCCCATTCTGTCGGTTGTCTTTTGGTTTTGTTGACTGTTTCCTTTGCTTTGCAAAAGCTTTTTATCTTGATGAAGTCCCAATAGTTCATTTTTGCCCTTGCTTCCCTTGCCTTTGGCGATGTTTCTAGGAAGTTGCTGCAGCTGAGGTCGTGAGGTTGCTGCCTGTGTTCTCCTTTAGGATTTTGATGGACTCCTGTCTCACATTTAGGTCTTTCGTCCATTTTGAGTCTATTTTTGTGTGTGGTGTAAGGAAATGGTCCAGTTTCATTCTTCTGCATGTGGCTGTCCAATTTTCCCAACACCATTTGTTGAAGAGACTGTCTTTTCCATTGGACATTCTTTCCTGTTTTGTCGAAAATGAGTTGACCATAGAGTTGAGGGTCCATTTCTGGGCTCTCTATTCTGTTCCATTGATCTATGTGTCTGTTTTTGTGCCAGTACCATACTGTCCTGATGATGACTGCTTTGTCATAGAGCTGGAAGTCCGGAATTGTGATGCCGGCAGCTTTGGTTTTCTTTTTCAACATTCCTCTAACTATTCGGGATCTTTTCTGGTTCCATACAAATTTTAGGATTATTTGTTCCATTTCTTTGAAAAAAGTTGATGGTATTTTGATGGGGATTGCATTGAATGTATAGATTGCTCTAGGTAGCACTGACATCTTCACAATATTTGAGTGAGAGTTTGACTTCTTCTTTGCCAATTTGGATGCATTTTATTACTCCTTGTTGTCTGATTGCTGTGGCTAGGACTTCTAATACTATGTTGAATAGCAGTGGTGATAGTGGACATCCTGACCTTAGGGGGAAAGCTCAGTTTTTCCCCATTGAGAAAGATATTCGCTGTGGGTTTTTCATAGCTGGCTTTTATGATATTGAGGTATGTACCCTCTATCCCTATACTCTGAAGAGTTTTGATCAAGAAAGGATGCTGTACTTTGTCAAATGCTTTTACTGCATCTATTGAGAGGATCATATGATTCTTGTTCTTTCTTTTGTTAATGTATTGTATCACGTTGATTGATTTGCGGATGTTGGACCAACCTTGCAGCCCAGGGATAAATCCCACTTGGTCATGGTGAATAATCCTTTTAATGAACTGTTGGACCCTATTGGCTAGTATTTTGGTGAGAATTTTTGCATCCATGTTCATCAGGGATAATGGTCTAAAATTCTCCTTTTTGATGGGTCTTTGTCTGGTTTTGGGATCAAGGTAATGCTGGCCTCATAAAATGAGTATGGAAGTTTTCCTTCCATTTCTATTTTTGGAACAGTTTCAGAAGAATGGGTATTAATTCTTCTTTAAATATTTGGTAAAATTCCCCTGGGAAGCCATCTGGCCCTGGGCTTTTGTTTTTTGGGAGATTTTTGATGACTGCTTCAATTTCCTTAGTGGTTATAGGTCTGTTCAGGAATTCTATTTCTTCCTGGTTCAGTATTGGTAGTTGATACATCTCTAGGAATGCATCCATTTCTTCCAGGTCATCTAATTTGCTGGCATAGAGTTGCTCATAATACGTTCTTAAAATTGTTTGTATTTCTTTAGTGTTGGTTGTGATCTCTCCTCTTTCATTCATGATTTTGTTGATTTGGGTCATTTCTCTTCTCTTTTTGATAAGTCTGACTAGGGGTTTATCAATCTTTTTAATTCTTTCAAAGAACCAGCTCCTAGTTTCGTTGATTTATTCTACTGTTCTTTGGATTCTATTTCATTGATTTCTGCTCTGATCTTTATTATTTCTCTTCTCCTACTTGGTTTAGGCTTTATTTGCTCCTCTTTCTCCAGCTCCTTTAGGTGTAGGCTTAGGTTGTGTACTTGAGACCTTTCTTGTTTCTTGAGAAAGGCTTGTTTTGCTATATACTTTCCTCTTAGGACAGCCTTTGCTGCATTGCACAGATTTTGAACAGTTGTGTTTTCATTTTCATTGGTTTCCATGAATTTTTTTAATTCTTCTTTAATTTCCTGGCTGACCCATTCATTCTTCAGTAGGATGCTCTTTAGCCTCCATGTATTTGAGTTCTTTCTTATTTTCCTCTTGTGATTGAGTTCTAGTTTCAAAGCATTGTGGTCTGAATATAGGCAGGGAATGATCCCAATCTTTTGGTACTGGTTGAGACCTGATTTATGACCTAGGATGTGATCTATTCTGGAGAATGTTCAGTGGGCAGTAGAAAAGAATGTGTATTCCGTTGCTTTGGGATGGAATGTTCTGAATATTTCTGTGAAGTCCATTTGGTTCAGTGTGTCATTTAAAGTCTTTATTTCCTTGTTGATCTTTTTCTTAGATGATCTGTCCATTTCAGTGAGGGGGGTGTTAAAGTCCCCCACTATTATTGTATTGTTGTCGATGTGTTTCTTTGCTTTTGTTATTAATTGCCTTATACAATTGGCTGCTCCCATGTTAGGGGCATAGATATTTACAATTCTTAGATCTTGTTGGATAGACCTTTTAAGTAGGATATAGTGTCCTTCCTCATCTCTTATTACAGTCTTTGGTTTAAAATCTAATTTGTCTGATATAAGGATTGCCACCCCACCTTTTTTTTGGTGTCCGTTAGCATGGTAAATGGTTTTCCACCCCCTCACTTTCAATCTGGGGGTGTCTTTGGATCTAAAATGAGTCTCTTGCAGACAGCATATCGATGGGTCTTGTTTTTTAATCCAATCTGATAGCCTGTGTCTTTTGACTGGTGCATTTAGCCCATTCACATTCAGGGTAACTACTGAAAGATATGAATTTAGTGCCATTGTATTGCCTGTAAGATGACTATTATTGTATATTGTCTGTGTTCCCTTCTGGTATATGTTGCTTTTAGGCTCTCTCTTTGCTTAGAGGACCCCTTTCAATATTTCTTGTAGGGCTGGTTTCGTGTTTGCAAATTCCTTTAGTTTTTGTTTGTCCTGGAAGCTTTTATCTCTCCTTCTATTTTCAATGACAGCCTAGTTGGATATAGTATTCTTGGCTGCATACTTTTCTCATTTAGTGTCCTGAATATATCCTGCCAGTCCTTTCTGGCCTGCCAGGTCTCTGTGGAGAGGTCTGTTGCCAATCTAATGTTTCTCCCATTGTAGGTTACATATCTCTTCTCCAGAGCTGCTTTCAGGATTTTCTCTTTGTCTCTGAGACTTGTACGTTTTACTATTAGATGTCGGGGTGTTGACCTATTTTTATGGATTTTGAGAGGGGTTCTCTGTGCTTCCTGGATTTTGATGCCTGTTTCCTTCCCCAAATTAGGGAAGTTCTCTGCTATAATTTGCTCCAATAGACCTTCTGCCCCTCTCTCTCTTTCTTCTTCTTCTGGGATCCCAATTATTCTAATGTTGTTTCATCTTATGGTATCACTTATCTCTCAAATTCTGCCCTTGTGATCCAGTAGTTGTTTATCTCTCTTTTTCTCAGCTTCTTTATTTTCCATCATTTTGTCTTCTATATCACTGACTCTCTCTTCTGCCTCATTTATCCTAACAGTTAGCGCCCCCAATTTTTATTGCTCCTCATTAATAGCCTTTTTGATTTCTACTTGGTTAGATTTAATTATTTTATTTCTCCAGAAAGGGTTTCTCTAATAACTTCCATGGTTTTTTCAAGCACAGGTAGTATCTTTAAAGTGAGGATTCTGAATTCTAGATCCGACATTGTATTAATGTCCATATTGAGTAGGTCCCTGGCAGTCGGTACTACCTCTTGTTCTTTTGTTGAGGTGATTTTTTCCATCTTATCATTTTGTCCAGAGGAGAATAGATGAATGAGAGAACAAAATGCTAACAGGGTAACAACATCCCCAGAAAATATACTCTAAACAAATCAGAAAAGACCTGAAGCAGGGGGAAAAGAAAGGGAAAGAGAGAAAAAAGAAAAAGAAAAAAAAGAAAAAGAAAAAGATAAAGATAAAAACAAACAAAACAAAACAAAACAAAAAAACAGAATATGATCAAATATGAACAGGCTGGTACATAGATCAGTGCCTCACACTAGATTTTGGGTGTATTTTCGTCTGCTAGAAGAAAGTGCCTCCCAAAATTTTAAAGAAAGAAAAACTTGTATATGTACAAAAATAAAGGTTGATATGATGAAGGGATGGAATATGATTGTAAAGATAAAAATTATAAAAAAATTTTATAAAAGGAATTGATAAGAAGTTGTTTGAAAAAAGAAAGAAGAGGATTTAAAAAAAAAGGAGAAGACAAAAGGGAGAGAATGTGATCAGGAAGGAGAGTAGAAAAAAAACATACACTAGAGATTTAGGCTATATTTTGAAATGTTAGAAGAAACTATCTCAAACTTTTAAATAGAGAACAACTTATATATATATATATATATATATATATATATATGCCAAAAATAGGGGTAACTACTCTGAAGGGATAGAATATGACTGTAAGAATGAAAAATAAAAATGTTTTTTAAAAAACGGATTGATAAGATGTTGGTTGAAAAAGGGAAAAAGAAAAATTTTAAAAAAAGACAGTTAAAAAAATTAACTTTGAAAGACTAAAGAATCATGGTAAAAAAGCCATGGATTCTATGTGCAGTATTCCCCTAGTGCTGGAGTTCTGCCATTCTCATTGATGAGTAAACTTGGTCTTGGCTGGCTGTTCCCACTGATCTTCTGGGGGAGGGGCCTGTTGCCATGGTTCCCAAAGTCTTTGTAGGAGGTGGAATTGCCCCGCCCTTGCCCAGTCTGGGCTAAGTAATCTGCTCTGGTTTGCTCTCAGGAGCTTTTGTTCCCTGCAAGCTTTCTGTACATCTTTGGAGGCTGAGAGTGAAAATGGTGGCCTCCCAATCTCTGCTCCAGAGGAGCTGAGAACTCGGGGCCCTGCCACTTAGTGAGCTCCCAGAGAAAAGCAGTCAGTCACTCTCGTCTCCCTGGTCTCCGGCCGCACTCCGTGCTCACCCGGCCTGTGACCGCGTGTTTCTATCTCTGGCACCCAACTTGGTGTGGAGTCTCCAACCCCAGCAGATCCCTGCAGTGCACTCCCGCGCCTCTCCTGCCAGGGGAGGAAGGGGAGTCTCCCCGGATCTGCCGCTTGTTCGGTCCCTGCTGGAGGAGCAGTGGCCCGACTATGCCTCTGCAGCTGGCTTCCCTGCTCCGTTACCTGGGAGCTCTGCTGAACTCAGGCACCCCCGGTCTTTCTGTGACCCCGAGGATCCTGGGACCACACTGTCCCACGAGGGTTCCACCCCCAGCTTAGCCACCGGGGCGAGGTCCCTCAACGGAGCCGACTTCTAAAAGTTCCAATTTTGTGCTCCGCGGCTCTATGACTTGCCAGAAGTGGGGGATGGAGGCCCCTCCCCCGCCGTCTATCCTCCCGAATATCACATCAGATTCATTTCTCCACACGTCCTACCTTCCAGAAAGTGGTTGCTTTTCTGTTCAGAAAGTTGTTGCTATTCTTTTCTTTGATCTCCTGTTGTGTTTGTAGGTGTTCAGAATGTTTTGATCCCTATCCAGCTGAATTCCTGAGACCAGATGAAATCCAGGTCTCCTACTCCTCTGCCATCTTGCTCCGCCCCCCAATATGACTCTTTATTTTGGTTAACAGTTGGCTTATGTAGATGGCTGCTCCCATGTTGGGGGCATAGATATTTAGAATTGTTAAATCTTCTTGTTGGATAGACCCTTTAAGAATGATATAGTGTCCTTCTGTGTCTGTTATTACTGTCTTTACCTTAAAATCTAATTTGTTTGATTTAAGAATTGCTGCCTCAGCTTTCTTTTGAGGTCCACTGGCATGGAAGATGCATCTCCATCCCTTCACTTTCAGTCTGGATGTATATTTAGGTTCAAAATGAGCCTCTTATAGACAGCATATGGATGGGTCCTGTCTGTTTATCCAATCTGCAACCCTGTGCCGTTTTATGCGAGCATTTAGGCCATTCACGTTGAGAGTGATTATTGAAAGATATGAATTAATTGTCATCATGTTGCCTGTGAAGTCCTTGTTTCTATAGATTGTCTCTGTATATTTCTATTCTATATCACTCTTGTGGTCTATCTCCTTTTATAGAACCCTCTTAATATTTCTTGCAGGGCCAGCTTAGTGGTCACATATTCTCTCAGTTTCTGCTGGTCTTGGAAGTTCTGCATCTCTCCATTCATTCTGAATGAAAGCCTTGCCAGATAAATTATTCTTGGCTGCATGTTCTTCTCATTTAATACCCTGATTATATCTTGCCAGCCCTTTCTGGCTTGCCAGGTCTCTGTGGATAGGTCTGACATTATTCTGATGTTCCTCCCTCTGTATGTAAGGAATCTCTTCCCCCTAACTGCCCTTAAGATGGTTTCCTTGGTTCTAAGATTTGCGAGTTTTACTATTACATGCTGGGGTGTTGACCTATTTTTCTTGATCTTGGGAGGGGTCCTCTCTGCCTCTAGGACAGGGATATTTGTTTCATTCCCCAGATTAAGGAAGTTCTCAGCTACAGTTTGCTCAAATATATCTTCTAGTCCTCTCTCTTTCTCCACCCCCTCCGGGTTCCCAATAATTCTGATATTGGAACTCTTCATTTTGTCACTTATTTCTCTGATTCTGTTTTTATGGATTTTGAATTGTTTCTCCCTGGCCTCCTCTTTATCCTTCTTTTCTATCAATTGGTCTTCTAGATCACTAATTCATTCTTCTGCCTAGTTTGCCCTATCTTTTAGATTATCTAGATTAGATTGGATCTCACTGATAGCATTTTTAAGTTCTGCCAGTTCTGCTTTCACTTCTGACCTTAGAGACGCTATGCTGCCATTAATCAATTTCTCCATTCTAGCTATTGTCTTCACAACTGCTACCCTGAATTCCATTTCCGTTTGTAAATCTGTGGCAGAAGTCATAGTCTCTGGGTCTTTCCTATTTTAGAGGTTCCTCCTCCTAGTCATTTTGTTGAGGGGTGGTTGAGGGAATGTACTGAGTCCAAATTATTGACCACAACCCAAGCAAGATGCACCTGTTTTAAGGGACCTTAAGGTTGTTGGCCTCTTGTTCTTCCAGCCTTTCTTTGGGGGTGGGGCCTGCCACACTGTTACTCAGGCAACCCTGTTTGGGCAGAGTTGCCCTGCCCCCTGTGGGGGAGGATGGGCTCAGTGAAAACCGGTTTTGGGGGCCTTTTGTTCTCTGGCAGCTTTCCGCATCTCATCCAATAGAGCAGAAGAGATCATTTCCAACCCTCTGCCTCAGAGCAGAGAGTTCGCAGTCTGTTCTTTCTGTGAGCTCTCCAGGCCACACTATCTCTGTTTCTGTCTGTGCTGCTATAAACTGCAGCATCCTGGGTTGTGTGCCCCACAGCAGCACTCCCAGCCCTCGTTTCTAGGTCCAGGCATGTCTCTGCCCTTTGTGCTTCTAAAACCACCAGCCACCCCCAGTTCACACACATGGTCCTGCTGATCCAGGTTTCAGTCTGGGGGACTGCCCTAAAGTCCTTTCCCTGCAGCTACTGGTCTGCGAGTCTCTGCCCTGTCCCCAGCATGGGAGGCTATCGCTCACCGGTGGTGTAGGATCCCCACGGATCCCTCCTCTTTCCATTTATCTTCAGATATGTGCCCACGGAATCACAGCTCCCTGTTTCATACCTCGAAACCAACCACCTGCGATATTCTGTTTATAGAGATCAATATCTATCTTCTTACATCTCAGGCTGATTTTGTGGGTGTTCAGAGTGGTCTGGTAGATATACAGCTCAATTCCGGGGACCATTTGGAATAGGGTCCCTTACTCTTCCACCATCTTTTCTGTAACCCCTGTTTGGCTATTCTTGTGGAAAAGTTTAAAATAGATTTCTTTTTTTTTTTTTCTTTTGTCCCTGAACTGGATTTATTGAGTGAATGGCTATTTTAACTCCCTTCTTCCCCATTCTCTGCCTCCCCGGCCCTGTCCCCCCATTTGTTGTCCTTGGACGTCATCATGGTACTGCAGAGACAGATTCAGTTTGCACCTTTCTGGGGGTGCATGTCAATCACCCCCTTTCTGTCCTGAGCTTTCTTTGTATGCTTCAGAGAGCAAAAATAAGTATATTGCATAAATAATCCCCCCTTGAAATGATAGAAGAAAAACGGTTCATTGGTGTTGGTTGTCGAAGTACTCACCTGGTCTTGGTTTTATGGTCCCTGCCCATGGAAATTTGTCTAAGTCCTCCCAGAAGCCCAGGGGCCACAGGTGTGCCACTGACTGTGGGAAGCCCATGCCCCACGGCAGGAGGCTGGGGCTTGCCAGTGTCTGTGGGGAATTTTCCTCTCATGTCCACTTCTGCCAGGGCATACCCCGTGGCCAGTCGGCCCATAGATTTCTATCTCCTACCTTGCACAAAAACAAAATCCATGCTGATGGAAAAATCTAAATGTGTGGCATTAATTTAAAATACTTTGAAGAAGATATTATGAGCATATATTTATGATTTGATGGCTGAGGAAGGTATCTTTGACAAGGTACAACAAGCTTTACATGTGAATGGACTTGAATGGAAATTAGCTTTGACCAAGACAATCCATGGCTCCAGAATCCCATATCTGAAGCTGTCACTATGGAAGTTGTCAACTCACTGTAGAAACTGAGGACTTCCAAATGCTCTGTGGCAATTCTAGATACTTAGATTGAAATATAATGTGACTTCAGAATTCTAGGTATGGATAGAATTGAGAAAATTTGAACTATAGGGAGAAGGGTGGCTCCATATAATATTAGATTACCTGTTAGCACTGACAACTCTGGACATTTCGTTACAAAGCCTCTCTAAGACAAAGTGGCAACTTATGGTTTTATATCTGTATCTATATAGATATAGATAGATATGATATATCTGATTCATATATTATATATGATATATATGAAATGTCCATATTTATGAAACTATATATACATATATATGTTTCTTTCTTTCTCTCTCCAGGCAAGATGGCATCATTCAGTATCTCTGCTTGCTGATGTTTTTTGTTTGTTTGTTTGTTTTTGTTTTTGTTTTGTTTTTAGTATAGTTGACACACAATGTTACATTAGTTTCAGGTATACAACTTAGTGATTTGACAAGTTTATACATTATGCTATCTTCACCACAAGTATAGCTAACATATGTCCCATTACATTCCTATTACAATACTATTGGCTTGCCAATTTAACTATGAGAGAGGAATAGTTTTATGGTGAGTTTTCTAGCATAACTGGGTAGCTAATGTACCTTGCTAAACTTTATTACAATGGAAGATGGACAGCTAATATCCTCTGTATACTAACATAAAAATAAGTATATTGCATAAATAATCCCATATCGCCATTTTAATTTCTCAAATCACAAGATCTGGTAACACTGGGCCTGGTTTATACACAAAATACTGGGCTAGCTAGGAAGAGTGGCTTTCCCTCTGAGTATGTTTTTTTGTTTTCTAGTTCATGACAGTACCTGCCATTCATTTAAATTTTCTGGCTGGCCCCTGCAAACATTGAAGTCTGGGATATCACACAGGCCTATTTCCTCTGTTTCTCCTAGCACAAAGGTAAAAGTGATGGTCATGCGTGAAGTGTTTGCTGTTGAGAGGGAGTGTAGAGTAAGGATGAAGTCCCCACCTCCGGAACAAGTCAGTATAAAATGAAATACAGACTTTCCCCCTTACAAGCTGTGTGACCCACATTGTCCTTAACTACTCTGTGCCTTAGTTCACTCATCTGTAAAAGGGCATAGAGTAATACCTTATTTATTGAGGATTAAGATAATTGATATAGGAATAACCATTAGGACAGTAGTTGTCATATAGTAACATTCAATAACTTCTTTCTCTCTCAAAATATGTATGCTCTTTTATTTTAATTTTCCTTATTTTACAGCTTGGTCTATTTTGCATCTTATTTGTTCTATGCCTATATTATTATCCATTGTTACAAACACCTTATAAATTTATTTTCCACTAACATACTTAGCATATTTCTTTTATAGTTATTTTTATTTTTTTTATAATTATCTGTGCATAGTCTATCTCCTCCACAGCATATCTTTAAGGGTGCAAACTCCTTTCACTTTTGTGCTTGTAGTGACCAGATCAGTGATTCACATATTCAGTGTTCACCGGATGAAGGGGAGTGAGTCTGGGAAACAGGCAAACAGACTCAAAGCCCTTTAGACCTGGGAAATACTTTAAGTCAGTGTTACAACAACCAAACCTATCTCCTATAGGTATTTCTTAATGTCCCATTGCCTTGGTGGGGTTCCTTCAACCAAGTACATCTACACTGGAACTTTTCACTAGTTTAAAAGCCACCAGTAAATTCTTATGAATTGTACTTTATTGAAATAATTTGTATTTATTCACAACTCACTATTTTATCTCACAATCAACTACATAATAATATTTCTTTTCTTTTTATGATACTGATTTTTTTCAGAGGCTGTCCTAATGAGTCAAAGTTGAAAGTCTTATGTGGTAAGTTTTTGTTATTAGCTTTCTTGATTTGAAATCTTGACTTGAAGGAATAAGTATTGAAACAAGAAAAGGGAATTTCTGTTCAAAGATTCAAGAAATGTTTATTGAGCACCTATTACATTCCAGTTCTGCAACTAGAGAAGTGAACAGAAAGATGTTCCTACAAAGTATAACCATTTAAAATGTAAAAATCATGCAAATAATCTCCAAAATTCAAACATTTCTCTAATAAAAGGAACAAGTATGTAATGTATTGCTAAAATATACAAAGAAAATATGTACAAAATATAAAGCTTGAAACAGACTCTTAATTACAGAGAACAAACTGATGGTTACCAGAGATGCAGGGGATGTGTTAAATAAATGATGGGGATTAAGGAGGGCTCTTGTGATGAGCACTGGTATGGAAGTGTTGAATCACTATATTATAAACCTGAAACTAATATAACACTGTATGCTAACTAACTGGAAAAAAATAAAAATAAGAAACACTAGCTAAATTGTTTGACGGGTTATAGAAATGTCAGACCAAAACTTAATAAAAAAGGTGGAAGAATCTGAAATGTGTTTGTAATTTGTAAAGTAACCAGGAGATTAGCTTAAATAAGTGACTGTCTCATATAATTACTTAAACATACACAGGCATACCTGAGAGATATTGCGAGTTTAGCTCCAGACCACTGCAATAAAGTGAATATTTCAGTAAAGTGAGGTAGATGAATTTTTTGTTTTCCCATAACTTCCATGAAAGTTATGCTTACACTATACTGTAGTCTATTACATCTTCAATAGCATTATTTCTGAAAAAATAATGTGAATATTTTATTTTATTTTATTTTATTTTATTTTTTAAAGATTTTATTTATTTATTTGACAGATAGAGACATAGCGAGATAGGGAACACAAGCAGGGGAAGCGGGAAAGGGAGAAACAGGCAGGAAGGGAGAGGGAGAAGCAGGCTTCCTGCTGAGCAGGGAGCCCGATGTGGGGCTGGATCCCAGGACCCTGAGATCATGACCGGAGCCAAAGGCAGACACTTAAAGACTGAGCCACCCAGGTGCCCCAATGTGCATATTTTAATTAAAAAAATACTTTATGGCTAAAGAATACCAACCATCACTAACTTTTTAGCAAGTTGTAATCTTTTTGCTGATGGAAGGTCCTGTATGGATGTTGGTTGCTGCAGACTGATCAGCTGATGGTGGGGTGGCTGTGACAATTTCTTAAATTAAAACAACAATGACATTTGCTGCATCGATTGACTCTTCCTTTTATAAACAATTTCTCTGTAGCATGTGATGCTGTTTGATAGCATTTTACCCACAGTAGAACTTATATCAAATTTGGAGACAATCCTCTTAAACCTGCCACTGGTTTATCAACTAAGATTATATAATGTTCTAGATCCTCTGTTGTCAACCTTCAGACCATCCTCACTAGGAATAGTTTTCCTCTCAAGAAACCACTTTCTTTCCTCATCATTAAGAAGAAACTCCTCATCTATTCAAGTTTTATTAAGAGTACAGGGCAATTCAATGACATGTTCAGGCCCCACTTCTAAATCTAGTTCTCATGCTATTTCTACCACATCTACAGTTACTTCTATCACTGAAGTCTTGATCTCAAAATCATCCATTGGGGTTGGAATCATCTTCTTTCAAACTCTTGTTAATGTTGATATTTGGACCTCTTCCCATGAATCACAAATGCTCTTAATAGCATCTAGAATGGTAAATACTTTCAAGAAGATTTTAAATTTATTTTGCCCATATCCATGAGAGGAATTACTATCTATGGCATCTAGAGTCTTTACAAAATTCATTTCTTAAATAATAAGAATTAAACATCAATATTAGTCCTTGATCTATGACCTGCAGAATGGATGTTGTTTTAGCAGGCTTGAAAATAACATAAATCTCATTGTACATCCCGTTTAGAGCTCTCAGGTGATCCAGTGGATTGTTAGTGAGTGGTAATATTGTGAAAGGGATTTTTTTTTTTTTTCCTGAACAGTAGGTCTCAACAATGGACTTAAAATAGTCAGCAAACCATGTTGTTGTAAATAGATGTCCTGTCATTCAGGCTTTGTTGTTTTATTTACAGAGCACTGGCAGAGTAGATTAAGCATAATTCCTAGGGCCCTATGATCTTCAGAATGATAAATGAGCATTAACCTCAATTTAAAGTCACTAGCTGCATGACTCCCTAATAAGAGGTTCAACCTGTTCTTTGAAGCTGTGAAGCCAGGAGTTGACTTCTTACTAGCAATGAAAGTCCTAGATGGCATCTTCCAATAGAAGCTTGTTTTGTCTATATTGAAAATCTGTTGTTTACTCTAGCCATCTTCATTACTTATCTTAGTTGGAAGGAAACAGTCAACAAAACTAAAAGGCAACCTATGGAATGGGAGGAGATATTTGCAAATGACATATCTGATAAAGGCTGATATCCAAGATCTATAAAGAACTTATCAAACTCAATGCCCAAAAAACAAACAATTCCAAACAAGAAATGGGCAGAAGACATGAACAGACACTTCTCCAACAAAGACATACAAATGGCCAATAGACACATGAAAAAATGCTCAACTTCACTCGTCATCAGGAAATGCAAATCAAAGCCACAGTGAAATATAACCTTATGCTAGTTAGAATGGCTAAAATTAACAAGACAGGAAACAACAAATGTTGGCAAGGATATGGAGAAAAGGGAATCTTCTTACACTGTGGGAATGCAAATGGTACAGCCACTCTGGAAAACAGTATAGAGTTGCCTCAAGAAGTTCAAAATAGAGCTACCCTACAACCGAGCAACTGCACTCCTGGGTATTTACAGCAAAGATACAGTTGTAGTGAAATGAAGGGGCACCTGCCCCCAATGTTCATAGCAGCAATGTCCACAATAGCCAAAGTGTGGAAGGCCCTGAGATGTCCTTCAACAGATGAATGGATAAAGAAGATGTGGTTTATATATACAATGGAATATTAGCCATTATAAAAGATGAATACCTACCATTGTCATCGATGTGGATGGAACTAGAGGGTATTACACTAAGTGGAATAAGTCAATCAGAGAAAGACAATTATCATATGGTTTCACTCATATGTGGAATATAATAGTGCAGAAGATTATAGGGTTAGGGATGGAAAACTGAATGGGAAGAAATCAGAGAAGGAGACAAACCATGAGAGACTCTTGACTCTGGGACACAAACTGAGGGTTGTAGAAGAGGATGTGAGTGGGGGGATAGGGCAACTGGATGATGGGCCTTAAAGAGGACATGGGATGTGATGAGCAAAAAAAGAAAAAGATGTTAGTTAAAAAAATAAAGTGCTTTAGCTATTTACTTGAAACTACAGAGAAACTAGAGAGAGAGAGAGAGAGAGAGAGAGAGAATCAAAGACACAGAGAAAGAAGCAGTAGAATGATTAGAGTAAATTTCTAGAAAATGATTGCATCAGGAATGTGATAGGATTAGGGAAAACCCAAAAGGCTTAGTGCCTTAGGGATATCCTACTCTTAAACTGTTTGTATTGCTTAATTTTTAGAACTTATCAATAATTTATGCATCATCTATTGATATTTTAATATGTTTAAAGAAAATTATTTAGTTAAAGAAGAAATATAAAACAATGATTTTGTAACTAAAAAATTGATTTTCAGGCTCTGGGTTATAAATCCCTTGGTGGGTGATTAATAAAAACAAATGACTAAGCTTTTGCATTAGGTAAAGAGATTTGGTTATCAAATGAATTAGGGAGGATCCCAAATTACCTAAACTCAACTTGGCTATCTTATCTAACATAAGTGGCAGATTTTCTTACATGTTTACCTTTTAAGAAGAGAGTTGAGGACCCTATAGCAGAAAAAATTGCTTTATGGCAAAACCTGTTTATACCTATTAATCATTTAAGTTTTGTTTAAAATTTATATTTTATAAAATTATAAAAATTCATAAAAATGGGTGGTGTAGGAGATAGTGATATTTCAAAGTTATATTCATTATTATTATTAATTTAAGTGTAATTTAACTCACAATTATAATTCTATACATTTTTATAACGTGTTGCCTGCCTATCCTCTTGGTTGTTAAGCAAAAAAAAAAAAAGCAAAATATTAAAGGCAAACAATGAAAATCAGAAGTTTTTAGCTTTGACATAAATTTACTATTTCACTCTAGCAGGCACTTTTAACAAAACTTTTCTTTAAAAGATTTATTTATTTATTTTAGATGGGGGGGAATGGGTGTCAGAGGGAGAGAGAGAATCTCAAGCAGACTCCCCCGCTAAGTGAGGAGCTCAATATGTGGCTACATCTCGTGCCCCTGAGATCATAACCTGAGCTGAAATCCAAGCGTCAGACATTTAACTGACTGAGCCACCCAGGTGCCCCTAACAAACTTTTATCAAATAAATATTTTAACTTTCTAAATCTAAATACCACATGGATCTTTGTTTATAATATAATTTTTTTTACTGTTTCTTTCAAAAATTTTGGCATTTTATAGTTTCCAAATATGTGGTTATTTCATAGATTTTAAAATATGTTGATATATAGTAATTGAACATTTTTCTTATTTTATTTTTTTTCAAAGATTTTATTTATTTGACAGAGAGAGAGAGAGAACACAAGTAGGGGGAGCAGCAGGCAGTGGGAGAGGGAGAAGCAGGCTTCCCACTGAGCAAGGACCCCAACATGGGGCTCTATCCCAGGGCCCTGGGATCATGACTGGTAGACGCTTAACTGACTGAGCCACCCAGGCACCCCCTTTTTTTCTTATTTTAAACTGTATCTTGCATATGCAATATTTCCTTCTTGGCATTTAGTATTTATTTGCATCTTTTTTGCTCTGTTTTGTTGCTCCATCAGTCTTGGTAGAGAGGTGTCATTCATAATATTTTACTTTGTTAATTTTGTTCATATCATCAATGTTACTGCTTTTGATTTGCCCTGTGTTTTATTACTTGTTCTTTATCAAATCTTTGCCTTTAACCATTGCTTTCACCAACCCCAAAACCTTGTCTGTTTCTCTAAGTTGTCAACTTTACCTCAGTTGAGTTGTTAGTACTAATTCCTTACCTGATAATTTGCATAGAGTCTACGATGTCCCTCCTTCTTTCTTGTTCTTGGCAATGTTTGCATCTTTCTCTCTTTCAGTCCTAAAGTAATTTCACAATTAATCTTTGCTTAATGGACCCTTTTTGGGTATTTTCAACTTACTTTAATTTCTGTTTTTTATTCCATTGATTTCTGCTTTTTTATTTCTTTCCTTTAGTTTATTTGGGATTAATTTGCTCTTCTTTTTCTAATTTCTAAAATTGGGAGCTTAAATCATTGATATTAACCCAAGCCCAGACATTCAGAAGAAAAAGCATATCAACATAGATCTTAATCAATGTATACAGTTCTTTTCTTTCTAAGATGAATCTTCTTCCATGCCCACTTGTCTTTGATTGTTCTTCAGCATGTTCAAGCTGCTGTTTGTGTTTTACACTGACTTTATTATAGGTATTAACCTAACATTTTGTCTTGTATGGGTTACTATGATATTAGCATATATATTGCAAAATTTTGCAACTTGATAAACACAATTAGCCTATAATTTTAGATTTGTATGCTGTATAAAACTTCTGTTTCTTTTTAGATTTATTTATTTATTTATTTATTTATTTATTTATTTATTTATTTACTGGGGAGCAGAAGGAGAAGGAGAATCTCAAACAGACTCCCTACTGAGCTTGGAGCCTGATGCCAGTCTCAGTCTCACAACCCTGAGATCACGACCTGAGCTGAAACCAAGAGTCTGATGCTTAACTGACTGAGCCACCCAGGTGTTCCTTAAATTTCTTTATAAAATTAATTTGAAATTTTACTCTCTCAGATCTCTGAAATCTTGTTCTTATTAAGAATAGGATTGTTCATCAGGAATATTTTGGTCTGGTGTTGGATGAATAAGTTCATAGGTGGATTTTTTTTTTTTTTAATCAGGGATCACATTTTTTGAATGGTGATGGTTTTATTCAATCTTCCACACAGCCTATTGGTTACCACTTGTGACTTTGCAACTTAGGGTATGAACATTGCTATCTAAATATTACAAAACTCAGTATTCAGGTATTGAAAATAACTCTATAACTATGATCCCAAATGGTAAACTGTATTACACTCAAGAAATTTAAAGAATGTATTAGCCTTTAATTAATATAACTAAGGGTCTATTAAAAGGCCTTTCTTATGCCTTTTGAGTCTGGTTCTGTGTTCTTACATAGGCTTTTTCGTCATTCATTAGTCTATGATCTCATAGGCCAGTTAAATGTCCTTTGGCACAACGTTAGAACTGAGTGAACTTAAATTCTAGTTCAAAGATGACCATTGGCCTTCACTGGTTACTGAAAATAGGAGAGTATCATTGCTTGCTATCTACAAATAGTTATAAAACCTCTCTGAAGAATAAATTAGTCTGTTTATTAGTTCAAGGTTTCAAAGGAGATTTTATTTTACATTATTTTAAGTACTTTGATCATGGCATATTAAGATTATTTGTCAAAAATAATCTTGCCAAAAATAGTGTTGACATTATGGAGGAAAAAGGGTGGAATGTAGAACAAGTGAAGGAACCCTGCTTCTCTGAGGTCCTCTACATACAGACACTTGGAACTTATACAATGATTTCTTCAAATCTTGTTTTTCCTTAATATATGGATTTGTAGTAATTAAAGAGTTTATCAGGTTGGCTTTTATATAGTCTTATGTGCTTAGATAAGAACCCATAAAACTATAAAAATTTAACAAAGAAACTAGTGTCCATAGGAGCTATATCTATAATAAATAACAATCATATATTTAGATAAGGTGATCAAAGTGCATAAACGACTGGAAAGCCATCCATGGCATGAATAGTGTGAATGGCCATATCCTCTGACTAACCATACCCAATGTCATGTCTACTGAGATTTATGAACTTAAAGATCAGTTTCATT
Organism: Neomonachus schauinslandi; assembly: GCF_002201575.2. Lineage (NCBI taxonomy): Eukaryota > Metazoa > Chordata > Mammalia > Carnivora > Phocidae > Neomonachus > Neomonachus schauinslandi. The sequence continues at coordinate 86,827,541 of NC_058405.1, forward strand.
AATTCCACCTACAAGAGTGCTGAGGTGTATCAATTTCTCTCTGCTTGTAAGAATGAAGCCAGAGCAATACTGGTACTTGTCTGAAAACACTTTGCTTCATGCCTACCCAAAGAAGCATTACTATTTTCTTTCTTTTTCTCTTTTCACCCCTCACACAGTGTTTCCAGTGGGGTGTAGAATATAAGAGTGATCTGCTGTCAATACATTTACCAGCTTTTCAATGTGTGACTAGACCTTAGCTCTCTGAACTTTTATTTCATGAAGCTTTTTCAATGACATGTAATCTGTTAATTGTGTACCTATGTTAATTATTACAGCTATTCAATGTTTATTCTATTTTTAAAATACTTAATAATTTCAGTTTGTTTTCGTGATGATATCATTTGGTGATGATGCACTAGTATACATCAAATAATCTAATAGATAGACCATTTATATATGCTTTGCATAGACCTTGCAAAATATCAGTAAAATTATCAAGAAACAGACAGTGGTGTAAACAGTTTTTTATAGAAAAGGATTAATTGAGTTGCTGCCATGCTCTGTGTTGTCTCTTCAAATCCATCTTTAAATTTGCTGAAATTTTCTTTTCTACTCATATCCCCTGCCCTCTAGAACATTTATAAAATTCTGTTCATATTTGAGTTTTTAGCACTGGTGTTTCCTCTTCCATATCTTTTCTGTCTATTCATATATGATATTTAAACCAACTTTTCTCCATTATTTCTTCTTTATGGCATTCTATCTTTCTTCACTATCACTAACTCTTCAAGAAGTGGCCTTACTATCTCTGCTTACAATGATAGAAATAGCTTGAATGCTAAACATCATTATATAAGTCTTAAATGATTACTATCACAGTTTCTTGTGAATATTCTGAGTTTGGATATCTTAAAATATTCAATGTCACTGGAAGAGAGTAAATTATTCCAATAACACCCCTTAAAAATATGCTTGCTCACTTTTAATTAAGACTTCAGGTAAACTGAAATGAGATTCCCAAAGGATTTATTATAAATAAATCCACTATGACAAAGAATTGGTTGTACTTTTTTTCTCTTTCTAATATTAAGGTGATGTCATGTCACAAAATTTCCCAGTCTTAAACCATACAAGCATACATGAACTTTAATTGCACTGTTTCATCAGGCAAGGTAAATCTATGGCTTTTGATAATTAGTGTTTGAAGGATATATGGGGGATTTAACCATAGAATGAAATTACTTTATTGCTCATTTATTATTTTCTCTTTAACTATCGTATCTTCCTCTTATCTCCTAATTTATTGCCAACTCTCCAAAACAATATATAGCTTAACTCTTAATGAACATCCTGAAGGTTAGTGGAGAGATAGAAATTGGATTCTATTTTTTTCTCAACTAAGATTATTAGATTATCATGCAGGAAACTTTTCACCATAATGTCAAAGACTGGAGCTCCATGTTAACCAAGAGATGGCATGACTCAATTATTCAGGATCACTCCATGGGACAAATTGGTCCACGGTCAAACTGGAGGAAATAGGGGACAGAATGCATGACTTTGGAAGTTGCAATGTACTCTTTGTAAGACAAACATCCCCACTCGCTTCTGTCACATCCTTGGTCTCTCTCTGGCAATCTTTATCTTCTCTTGCTCTTAGCTGCAGTAGTACACCTTATCACTCAACTAATGTCTTGTTCCATACAATCAAAGCTGCTTGCATTCAAAGTCTCTCCTAACATTTTGAATAACAATTATGTACTAGTAAACATAATAGCAACTTTTAATATATATTACTGGAAATAAAATATTATAATGTTCATTTTTATATAAATTAATGGAAGTGAATTAACTTGCTCAATGTTAAATACCTAGAGCTTGATAGTACTTGTTTCTCGCCACCCTCTTTGCCCCCAAGTCTGGTGCTTTGCCAAAAGAATAGTTACTATGTGCTTTGATCTCATAAAAAATAAAAATAATAAAATGATTTTAAAAATAAGCAAAAGGTAAAAAGAAAAAGAAAAATGGAGATAAAAATGATTTGACAAAGTACAGCATCCTTTCTTGATCAAAACTCTTCAGAGTATAGGGATCGAGGGTACATACCTCAATATCATAAAAGCCATCTATGAAAAACCCACAGTGAATATCATTCTCAATGGGGAAAAAATGAGAGCTTTCCCCCTAAGGTCAGGAACATGGCAAGGATGTCCACTATCACCACTGCTATTCAACATAGTATTAGAAGTCCTAGCCACAGTAATCAGACAACAAAGAGTAATAAAAAGCGTCGAAATTAGCAAAGAAGAAGTCAAACTCCCACTGTTTGCAGATGATATGATACTTTATGTGGAAAAACCAAAAGACTCCACCCCAACACTACTAGAACTCATACAGGAATTCAGTAAAGTGACAGGATATAAAATCAATGCACAGAAATAAGGGGCATTCCTATACACCAACAACAAGACAGAAGAAAGAGAAATTAAGGAGTCGATCCCATTTACAATTGCACCCAAAACCATAAGATACCCAGGAATAAATCTAACCAAAGAGAAAAAGAATCTGTACTTAGAAAACTATAAAATACTCATGAAAGAAATTGAGGAAGACACAAAGAAATGGAAAAAGGTTCCATGCTCATTGATTGCAAGAAAAAATATTGTGAAGATGTCAATGCTACCTAAAGCAACCTACACATTCAATGCAATCCCCATCAAAATACCAACCACTTTTTTCAAAGAAATGGAGCAAATAATCCTAAAATTTGTATGGAACCAGAAAAGACCTTGAATAGCCAGAGGAATGTTGAAAAAGAAAAGCAAAGCTGGCAGCATCACAATTCTGGACTTCCAGCTCTATTACAAAGCTGCCATCATCAAGACAGTATGGTACTGGCACAAAAACAGACACATAGATCAGTGGAACAGAATAGAGAGCCCAGAAATGGACCCTCAACTCTATGGTCAACTCATCTTTGACAAAACAGGAAAGAATGTCCAATGGAAAAGACAGTCTCTTCAACAAATGGTGTTGGGAAAATTGGACAGCCACATGCAGAAGAATGAAACTGGACCATTTCCTTACACCACACACAAAAATAGACTCAAAGTGGATGAAAGACCTCAGTGTGAGACAGGAATCCATCAAAATCCTAAAGGAGAACACAGGCAGCAACCTCTTCGACCTCAGCCTCAGCAACTTCTTCCTAGAAACATCGCCAAAGGCAAGGGAAGCAAGGGCAAAAATGAACTATTGGGACTTCATCAAGATAAAAAGCTTTTGCACAGCAAAGGAAACAGTCAACAAAACCAAAAGACAACTGACAGAATGGGAGAAGATATTTGCAAATGACATATCACATAAATGGCTAGTTTCCAAAATCTATAAAGAACTTCTTAAACTCAACAGCCAAAGAACAAATGATCCAATCAAGAAATGGGCAGAAGACATGAACAGACATTTTTCCAAAGAAGACATCCAAATGGCCAACAGACACTTGAAAAAGTGCTCAACATCGCTCGGCATCAGGGAAATGCAAATCAAAACATCAATGAGATATCACCACACACCAATCAGAATCTCTGAAATTAACAAGTTAAAAAACGAAAGATGTTGGTGGGGATGCAGAGAAGGGGGAACCCCCCTACACTATTGGTAGGAATGCAAGCTGGTGCAGCCACTCTGGAAAACAGTATGGAGGTTCCTCAAAAAGTTGAAAATAGAGCTACCATATGATCCAGCAATTGCACTACTGGGTATTTATCTCAAAGATACGAATGTAGGGATCTGAAGGGGTATGTGCACCCCAATGTTTATATCAACAATGTCCACAATAGCCAAACTGTAGAAAGAGCCAAGATGTCCATCAACAGATGAATAGTTAGAGAAGATGTGGTATATATATACAATGGAATATTATGTAGCCATCAAAAGGAATGAAATCTTGCCATTTGCAACGATGTGGATGGAACTGGAGGGTGTTATGTTGAGCGAAATAAGTTAATCAGAGAAAGACATGTATCATATGACCTCAATGATATGAGGAATTCTTAATCACAGGAAACAAACTAAGGGTTGCTGGAGTGGTGGGGGGTGGGAGGGATGGGGTGGCTGGGTGATAGACTTTGGGGAGGGTATGTACTATGGTGAATGCTGCGAATTGTTCAAGATTGTTGAATTACAGATCTGCACCTCTGAAACAAATAATACATGTTAAAAAAAAAAAAAGGAGGAGGAGAAGAAGATAGCAGGAGGGGAAGAATGAAAGGGGGGAAATCGGAGGGGGAGATGAACCATGAGAAATGATGGACTCTGAAAAACAAACTGAGGGTTCTAGAGGGGAGGGGGGTGGGAGGATGGGCTAGCCTGGTGATAGGTATTAAAGAGAGCATGTTCTGCATGGAGCACTGGGTGTTATCCGCAAACAATGAATCATGGAACACTACATCAAAAACTAATGATGTAATGTATGGTGATTAACATAACATAATAATAAAAAATAAAAACCAAAAAAATGATTGGATTAGTTAGAACATTTGCTTTAAATGAGTAGTCTCTGGGAAATCAAGGGTATCTCTCAGACAATGGTCTTTACAGATGCAAAGAAATATTTTATAGATAAATGTAGGAGAACTTTATAGCAGAAAATTACTGTTTGCATTTATCCAACCACTTTTCCCACTGCTTGAGTCTAAGAGCTTATAGTTGTGAACCAAACTTACATAAACACTTGGGTTTTATCTTGTTTTAAGTTTTCAACAGCGATCTTGTTCTGTAACTAAACTTATGAAGCCCACATCAGTTTCCCTTTCCCTAATGTTATCATTTCTCCATCTGACCTCAGCACTACCTGGCAGGCCCTCCTCACAATACGTACTAATGACCCAGATCTCCACAGTCCCTCCTGAGTTATGTCCTGCCCCACGAACACTTGAACCCAGGGGAAAGGGATAGGCATAGTAGGGAATCATTTATCACCTTCTCCTTTACAAACTCAATTCTGAGTCTCTTAAGAACATCCTTCATGCATTTCTGCTCATGCAAGGGAGTTATAAATACTTTGAAAAAATAACATGCCCAGGCCATAAAATCAATTTTTAAGATAAGAGGGAGGAGTGGGAGACACAGACCAATCTCTGCATGCTTATTGATCAACTTTTTCTGCCCACTATATGCCATTGTTTCCTCTTCTCCAATAAGGACCTGGTATCCAAAAAGATGTAATTCACTCCTGGGACCCTTGCTATAAACAATTTCCTAAAAATGTAATCTTACAAATATAAATCTTTTTGAAAAAACAAATTATCAAGCCAAACAGTCACACTTCCTAGAGAGGAAAGAGAGGTTCTCCCAAAGTCACATATCTGACATAAAGCTGTGCTATCAGACTCATGGAAAGCCTTTACTCAAAATGGCAGATAGAGTTAGTCTGACTTTATCTCTATTCTGTTGTTAATGACCTTGGAAATCAAGAAAAACTTTTCTGGGAATTTGCAGCTTCAGAAAAGTTCAACGCTTGTCATAAAAAAAATAGTTATTTCATCCATCTGCTGTTTAATTTCTGTCCTTCGATCTGACTATTACACCCACATTTTCAAAGGTTGGAGAGTTTTGCTGCATTTGATCTTCAGTAGGTGGGAGACATCACTTTTAAAACGTACCATTTTCAGAACAGGCACAAAACAGTGAATCTAATAAAGTTCTAGAGAGAATGATTACAAAGACAGACCTCAAAGGTTTGATTTACTTGCTGAAGAGCAGAGATAACAGTTATGGAACAGGAACAAAAATAATCACACAATGAGAATGGCATGATTTTTTTAAGTGCATACTAATTATCATATTTTTGAGACTTAATAGAAGTCAGCAGGCAATCCTGATGATTTATGTGGTTCTCTCCTACTGTGATGTATTTCCACTATACACACCGTTTTTCTTCAATTTTTAACCTTCTTGTTTTTGTTTTTACTATTTTTTCTTTTACCTGGAGAAAATCAAGAATGCGTTGGTCTTAAGTTTAGTAAACACATACAAAATATTTAATCATTTAAAAAAGGAATCCTTTGTAGACCATGAACTTTGTGAACAAGACTCTTGAAAATAAGTAGTAAAACAATGCCCCAAGAAGCACCTTCTTATCATCTTAATTCTGACCCATTTGAGCTTATTTACATAGAATATAAATGCACACAAAGAATGAGTAAAGAGAATAAATGGGGACAACATCTCTAGGATTATAAAACAATTATACAGTAGGGTACTTAGGTACCTTAAAGATATAGACATATTTGTGTGTTTTTTTTTTTTCAATTTTGAATGCTACTATATCTATATTCATTATTTCAAGTACTTATTGTATCCCAAAGCTATGGCACCCACTACCATATTGTGTTTCACTATTCTGCTAACCAGAATTGCAGTTTAACAGTTAATACCTATTTAACTTTTACAATGTACCAGACAGCCTGGTAAGGTTATGTGTGAATTATGTTAATTAGTACAAAAATGTTATCAGGTAGTGTTGTGACTTTGTTAAATTAACATTTTTTGAGTAGAGTACTGGGGTGTCAGATGGTAAGCCTTGCATCAACGAAAGGCCACAAGGAAGTGAAATAGAGATATTTATTAATCATATGTCCTAAGAAAGTACATGGCACTCTTCGAGGGCCACAAGGGAAAGTCAAGGCAGGGGGCAGGCAGAGAGAGCAGTAAGTCATGGGCCACAGGCCTCTATTTGAGTCTGTAGGTGGAGAACTTTGAGATTTCAAAGCTAAGACAAGATTGCTCAATGCAAACCAAGAGGGGGTTTGCGTTAGCTCCACAGGGGTACTCTCTAAGAGACACAAAAGGAAGGCCCCAAGAGAGAGATATTGTTTATCATATATTCTGTTGTGAAGTCATCTCAGAAATTTACATGTGCATGTATTGCTGTAGCTTTTGATCTAGGGGATGCCTTGCATGAGGGACTATGTCATTTTAAGGCTGGAACAGGCCACTTGGCCAAACATCATGAATGCCAAGATAGCAATATCATGGAGTAGCTTAGCTAAACTCTTGATAGGTGGGTTCTGTCATTGTCTCTATTTCTAATGGGGAAACTGAGGACCATAGAAGTTTTGCAGTCTGTTAAAAATGACACAGCAAGTGTGGAGTTGAATAACTGAAGTCAGGAATAATTTTATTTTATCTACTTCCAGATCACAAATATTGTCTCCAATACCATCCCCCAATTAAAAAATATATATATATGTTTTCTTAGAGAGCTTACAGTCTAATCTAGAAGAGATGATTTCTAAAGATAAAAACGTTTATTCCCAAAGGAAGATGACCATTAGAAGTTATATTAATGATTTGTATTATATGATACACACAGGGAGAGGTATGAACAATGAATTAGAAAGAATGAGGCTGTATGTAAGGAGATCTGGAGCTGGGGGGTATTGAAACAGTGTGGAAGAAGCATGACAGAGTCTGAACCACTTTAGTGGGAGAAAAGAGAAATAGTTTGTGAAATCTTTAGAGGAAAATGTTCAAGAAAAGTTGACTAAACTTGAGAATATGAAGAGGCAACAAACAAGAAATGAACAATCATTGTAAATAAGACATGTATTTAAGTTTCTTTCCCCACAATAAGAACAAAATTTTTGGTAATATATTGATCAAAAATTCTAGGATGATATTAAAATATATTTAGTACAAAGATTTTAGATGAAACTGAGCAATCATCAAAATTTTTCTGAGTGCTCATAAGAAAAAAACAAAAACTTTACTATCTGCCACGTGTTTGTTATAAGGACTAAATGATATATAGTATTTGTTAAGCATCCCACAGACATTTCAGTACAGAAAATAAATTGTCAAAGTTGGTAACTTTCCTTCCATAATCATGGCCCAAATTATTCCATATCTAAGAGTGGTGATTTTAATATATTGGAGCTTCCCTTTTCATTTCCATCCAATAAATAATTTTGAGTACTAAACATTGTGCCAAACTCTGCAAATATAAAAATAAATGATATTCTCCCCCTCACCTTAGCACATGTAAATAAAAGTTAGGTGAAACAGTCCTTAAAACTGTGAGCATCTACTGTATCTCAGGCATTGTATAGAGGGACTCATGTTACTCAGAGCTAACTTTTCCCAATGATTGAAAGTGTAAATCTTAATATTGCCATTTTGTTAATTGCTTTCTTTCTGTCTTGTTGATGTTTTTTTTCTTTCTTTTCCTCTCTCCCTGTCTTCCTTTGTGTTTTGTTGAATTCTTGTAGAAGTATTCTTTGTTTCCTTTTTTATTTACTTTCATGTATCTTCTACAGGTATTTTCTGTATGGTTACCAAAAGGCTTATAAAACACATTATAGTTATAATAATCTATTTTTGGCTGATAAAATCTTAATCTCAATAATGTACAAAAAATCTACACTGTACTTGTTCCCCTCATATACTTTCTGCTATTGATGTCACAAATTACATCTTTTTTTTATTGTGTATCTATTAACCTCTTTTATAATTATTTTTAAACTTTTGCCTATTAATTTCTATACCTAAATTAAAAGTGATTTGTGCACCACCATTACAGTATTAGATAATTCTGTATTTGCCTGTATATTTACCTCTGACAGCAAAGTTTATACTTTTATATATTTCCATGTTGCTGTTTAGCATTTTTTGCATTTCAACATGATGGGCTTCTTCTAACATTTCTTATAAGGCAGTTTCAGTGGTGATGAACTGTCTCAACTTTTCTTTATCTGAGCAAGTCCCTACCCACTTCTTCATAAACTCTCTTTCCCATTTTGCAGCATTCTGAATTAGTGTCCAAGATCTTTACAATTTGAATGATTTTCCTGTAACTTTTACATTTTAGTAAAGAAACTATAACATGTTATATGAAAAAATGAGCTAGTAGCTAACATATAAAGAGGAAACTAATCATCTGATGAATTAGTTGGATATGAAGTTAATCACAGATGAGATAGGCAGTGAGAGTAGAGAGCTTCAGGTTGATTCTGCATCTAAAGAGATACTAAGATTCTACTATTTCTGTGGTTTTATTTTGTTATGTTATTTACCCCTGTTTTGTTGACAATTAAAACAAGAATCTTAGATTACATAACTTGTCCAGCATCACACAACTAATTATGTGGTTGGAGCTAAAATTTGAACAAGGATAGTAACTCTAGTCTGTATTAAATAACATTTTAACAATGTGAATGACATGAGGAGTACCAGACAAACTAAAAGGCAGCGAGAGAGATGACACAACTTTCAACAAAACAAGTAGGAAGAAAACAGGAAATCAAAGTTATTCATTATCTACTATGAATTAGATGTTCTGTTAGGTACTTTATTAATTGCAATGTAACAAGTTGAAATAGGCATTGCAGTATTTTTATAAATGAGCAAACTGATTTTTAAATTGTAGTAAAAATTGCCAAATATGGGTTGAGGAATCAGAGGAGCCACAAAGGCCAAAGACACATTCTGAATCTCCTCTACAATTTTCCCTCATACCTATAATTATCTCATTGCATACTGGTCATTAGTAATTTACTTTTCTCCTAATACAGTAGTAATCAGTGATATAGTTTTTTGGTTTTTTTTTTTTTTTTTTTTGGCAGGGGGAGGGGGTACTATTTAAACAGTCCAAAAATGTTTACATGCGATACCAAAGCAAGCTATATTATCACTGTTGTTATCAATAAAATTATTACTTTTTAGTCTTTTTAGCTTGCTAGTCTAAAAGGAGTGTGATGTAAATTGCTACAGCCACTGTGGAAAACAATATAGAGATCCCTCAAAAATTTAAAAATAGAAATACCATACGATCCAATAATTCTGTTATTGGACATTTACCAAGGAAAAAGAAAACACTAATTCAAAAAGATATATGCATGCCTATGTTTATTGCAGCATTATTTACAATTCCCAACACATGGATACAACCTAAGTGTTCATCAATAGATAAATGGATTAGGAAAATGTGGTATATATGCCCAAATGGAATATTATAAAACCATAAAAAGTATGAAATCATGCTATTTGAAACAACATGGATGGACCTAGAGGGTGTTACGCTAAGTGAAATAAGTCAGACTGAGAAAAACCGAATACCATATGATTTCACTTATAAATGGAATCTAAAAAATGAATAAATAAACTAAAAGCAGAATCAGAAATATAAACACAGAAAACAAACTGATGGTTACCAGAGGGGAAAGGGGTTGGGATTGGACAAAATGGGTGAAGGGAAGAGGGAGATAACAGGCTTCCAGTTAGAGAATGAATAAGTCACAGGAATAAAAACCAAAACGTAAGGAATATAGTCAATGATATTATAATAGCAATGTAATGGGACAGATGGAAGCTATACTTGTGGTGAACATAGGATAATGTATAAACTTGTCAAGTCACTAAGTTGTACAGCTGAAACTAATGTAATATTTGTCAATTATACTCAAATAATATAAATAAATAAATAATAAGTAAACTATAAATACTCATGATGTAGAAGATTTAACAGTTTATTGTAAGCCACACTTATCTGTCACCAGGTGAAGTTTTTCTTTTCTCTCATCAGGAATAACAGGGAATAACATCATATCAATTCACTACATTCTTATTTCCAGGTCAAGTACAAAATGCTGGCCACCCTACCTGACTGTAATTATTTTTCCTGGATTTCTGTGAAGGTTTGAATTTCCCTGAACCTCCTCTGGAGACTATGGATTACAAAACTCAAAAACTTATTGGAACTAGATTATGTTCAAGCTACTTCAAATGCAATTAATGCCTTTCATTGGTCCAGTGCATTCTTGTCGAAATTAGAAAAACCTACAATATTTTACACTGATGTCCAAACTTTTCTTTGTAATAAAATCGGCTTATTTTCTGTATTAATAAAAACTAGTAACATTCTATTCAATCAATATACAAGTTAACTGCTTAATAATTTTTGACTAATCAACCACTAAATTTTTACTGACTTCAATCTTTAAAATTTGCTTCAAGGTAATTGCTTTGTCAACCTTGATTTTCACTGTTTTCTAAACAGATTTGAGCAGTTGTTTCTGCCTTATAAAGATGAAGCCTCAAGAAGTATGGAGGGGAATAGAGAATATATAAACACATAATAGAGATGGTGCAGATCACAATGAAGAATATTGTGACAGACATTGATATGGTTGTAGGAATTTAATAAGACTTTACATTGGTTTATATGTAGAAGCTTTTCCTTATTTATTTATTTATTTTTTTATTTTGGGGATTAAATCTAACAAAGAAAACTGGCACTCTCATTTTTAAGTGGACCTGGATTTTGTTGGATAATGTATGATTTATATCTTAAAATGATCCCATTACTTTATGGACATAATAATATTTCAAATACTTCCAATATCTCATTTTACTGAAAAAATGGAAATATATACTTTTCATTGATACAGTCAAGAAATTTGAAGATTGTAACCTCTGAACTAACTTTGACTAATTTCTAAACAGGAAAAAAAAAAGTAAAATAAGTTGGTATGGATGCAGATGTGCCTTTAAAAAAGCAGCCCACTAAATAGTTAATTATTTAACATTGTTCTTAAATATTGTTTATTAATTTCAAACAAGATATCCAAAAATAATAATAAACCCTTATTTTATTTTATTTCTTTATTGTTTTTAAAAAATATTATTTATTTATTTGACAGAAAGAGAGAGAGAGAGCACAAACAGGGGGAGCAGCAGAGGGAGAGGGAGAAGCAGACTCCCCACTGAGCAGGAAGCCCAAGATGGGGCTTGATCCCAGGACCCTAAGATCATGACCTGAACTAAAGGCAGATGCTTAACCAACTGAGCCACCCAGGCACCCAATAAACCCTTATTTTAAAACCCATTTATATGCAAGATACATATCGCATTCCATTCAATAAATACAGGTAGATCCTTATATGTTTACTTTAATTTAAACAATAAAATTTTATCTGCTTTGTCTTATAAGGAAACAAAATCATAGGAATTAATCAAATTACTTTGGTTTGCCTAACACCAAAGCTATATTATTTGCAATCAATCACTCCACCACCATCAACTTCCTATTTGTAGAAACAGAAGAATTCATTTTTATGTATTAGCCTTTAACTACTAATTGGTTCCAAACTCCCCATTGTAGATTAATTGCCAAACTTCAGCATATATACTATAATTATGTTTATCTTTAAAAAATTCAAATCCTGGGCGCCTGGGTGGCTCAGTTGGTTAAGCGACTGCCTTCGGCTCAGGTCATGATCCTGGAGTCCCTGGATCGAGTCCCGCATCGGGCTCCCTGCTCCGCAAGGAACCTGCTTCTCCCTCTGACCCTCCCCCCTCTCATGTGCTCTCTCTCTCTCGTTCTCTCTGTCTCAAATAAATAAATAAATAAATAAATAAATAAATAAATTCAAATCCTTAGACTCCACCCCAAGAGATTCTATTTTAGGATGGAGTGCTTAAATCTGCTTTTTAATAATATTCCCATGTTACAAAGTCTAGGAGGTCCCAACACACTTTACAATATAAAACCTCAACAGAATTGACCTTCACAATATGACTAGCATTTATTGAATACTTTCAATAGTCTGGACACTATCCTAGGAACCTTATAAATCTCCTTCCTGTTCATACTAAATCCCACACTCAAAAACTTTCTTCATAAACTCCTCTTTGCCTGAAAATTATTCCTCTTCCCTTTAATTAATTAATTATTTGTTTTCTTATGTTTAAGCTCTGTTTCACTTCTCACCTTCTCTGGAAAGACTTCTTTAGCCATATCAAACTACATTTTTCTTTGTCTTACTACACCAAAAGGACATCTCATTTACTTACATATTTTATTATTTTAACACATAAACACACTGTCATACTTTGAATGATTTGTTCTGTGTGTGTGTATGTGTGTGTGTGTGTGTGTGCATGTGGAAAGTCACCTTGAAAAGAATCAGGATTCTCTCCCCATCATGGGACTCATGCAGAACTGGGACATATTGAGGGGACATAGACTGAGACAATTTGAATGAACATATTCTGTTGAAATAAACATGGTATTTGTCATATGGTCTATGAGTTTCAGTAACAAGAGGCTGGGGAACTATACTAATTTGCGTATCCATGAAGTTCTTATGCCTTGCAGATCCAAATGAGTTTATCTACATTACCATGTTCACCTTGGGATATTTCATCCATTATATAATACTGCAGGTTTAGGTCTTGTCTAAAACATAAACTAATTCTTATTTATCTTTTTCAACTTGAAACTCAAACTCTTAATCATGACCTGGCCTCTGCCTCCCTTTTGAATTATTTTATAAACCCAATCTCTTCTCAAGCCACATAGAAATATTTACATTTTCTGGAATTTGTTATGATTGTTAAATATTCATTCCTTGAGATATGTTGTTCACTGTGCTTGTAATATATTTTTCCTCAAATATTGAGTGAATTTCATCATAAAGAACTTCCTTTTATTCTTCCTATAGGAGACACAGCACCATCATTCTTATTGGAAGCACAATAATGAAAAATTACTTAATTATTTATAATTTAACCACATAATTGAAAAACTCTCATTTATTTATGGTAAGAATACAAAATGGTACACTCATTTTAGAACATAGTTAGGTGGTTTCTTACAAAGCTAAACATACTCTTACCTTGTAACCCAACAGACATATTTCTTGGTATTTACCCAAAAGAGTTGCAAACTTATGTCCACACAAAGACCTGCACATGGATGTTTGTAAGCAGTTTTATAAATAACTGTCAATATTTGAACGAAACAAGGTGTCCTTCAGTGGGTGAATGTATAAATAATCTATAGTCCATACAGACAATGAAATATTATTCACCACTAAAAAGAAGTAAGTTATTAAGCCATGGAAAGCCATGGAAGACATTAAATGAATATTGCTAAGTGAAAGAGATTGACCTGAAAAGGATACATACTACGCAATTTTGAGAGAAAAGGCAAAACTATGCATACAGTAATAAGATCAGTGGTTGCTAGAGGTTGAAAGTTGAAGAGGAAGCACACAGAGGATTTTTAGGATATTGAAAATACTGGGTATGATATTATAATGATGGATCCCTGGAGTTATACATTTGTAAAAACCCATAGAATTAAAAGACCAGGAGTAGAACTTAATGCAAAATATGAACTTTGGGTGGTTATATGTTAATGCAAGTTCATTAATTGTAATAAATTAATCACTTTAGTGGAAAATGTTGATAATGGGGGAGGTTATGCATGTATGGAGCCAGGGATATATGAGAAATATCTGTATCTTCTTCTTTAGGAAGAAATATTTGTATCATTCTCAGTATTTCACTGTTCTAAAAAAAAAGTCTTAAAAACAAAACAAAACAAAAACCTAGCCTCAGTTCAACTTTTGGGATGACAGTATGAGGAGCTCTGCAGACTCATTCTACAGCAAAACAAGCTCAAATGGTGAGAACTAGTAAATTAAAAAAAATGATTTAGAGTATCTGGAAATTGTCGTAAGTGTATACAGTACAGAAATACATAGTTATTCAAGAAATCTACTAAAATATGGTAAGAACAGCAAGTATCTGCGGTATTTGAACCGCAATGTGCTCTTCTCTGTCCCCCCCGCCCAGCCCAACTCAGCTCAACAGAAGCCTCAGCCCTGACAAGTATAGCCAAGAATACAGTATTCTCTTTATGTTCAGTCCCCAGTCAGCACATACTAAATCTCACTGGGTGCTGGGAGAGGCAAGACAGGACACCAGCATTTCTCATCTCTTCTAATTCTAAGCTGAAGAGACTAAATTTCTGGTCAATGTGGCCAAATGTTCAGGGAATGTCTCCCTCCATCCAACGTGAGTAAATAGAAGGGAGGTTTTACCTCAGGTGTTGTAGAATGTGAATATTGGGACACAAATCCCACCTCCTACCAGCTCACTCATAGGTCAGAAGTTCCACATTGAAAATGGCAAGCCAAGTTCAGAGTCTACCTACATGCTTAGATTAGTGACTAAAAGAGTGTTTCAAACACAGGTTTTCTAGGATCAACAAAAATTAGAAGAACTCACTTTTAGCAGATGACCTTTTAAGAAATACTAAAGAAAATTCTATAGACTGAAAATAAATAAATCTGAATCTACATATTAAAAAAGTACCAGTAAATGCACTTTTGTAATCATAAAGACAATATAAATGCATATTTTTCTTCTTTCTTAACTGATTTAAAAAAAAGAATTGTATAATCTTCTTTAATATGGTCAAATAATGTTCAACAAAGATGTCAAGACCCACAGGGAAAGGAGAGTATTTTTTTAAAAGATGTATTTATTTCTTTTAGAGAGAGAGCATGAGCAGGGGGGGCAAAGGGAGAGAGAGAGAGAAAATCTCAAGTAGACTCCACTCTGAATGTGGAGCCTGATGCAAGGCTGGATCTTACAACACTGAGATAACAAACTGAGCTGAAACTAAGAGTTGGAAGCTTAACCAACTGCTCCACCCAAGCACCCCAAGGAGAATATTTTCAACAAATGGTGCTGGAAAAACTGGATATTCACATATAAAATTGAATTCAGATTCTTCCTTAGACTATATATCAAAATTAACTCAAAATGGATCGAAGATCCAAATGTAACACTTAAAACTATAAAACTCTTGGAAGAAGAAATGGGGAATGCCTTATGACATTGGATTTGGAAATGATTTATTAGATATAACACCAAAAGCACACATTAAAAAAAAGCAATAGCTAAATTGGACTAGTTAAAATTAAAAACTTCTGTGCATAAAATGATACAACCAATAAAGTGAAAGCCAACCTATGGAAAGGGAGAAACTATTTGCAAATCATCTATCTGAGAAGGGGTTAATGTCCAGAATATATTAAAAACACCTAAAACTCAACAACAAAATAACCAATAACCAAGTACAAAATGGACAAAGGCCTGGAATAAACATTTCTTCCAAAAAGATATACAAAGGGCCAACAAGCAAATAAAAATATGCTTTAAATCACTAACCATTAGGATAATGCAAATCAAAACCATGAGATACTACATCATTAGAATGGCTATTGCTCAGAACAAAAACAACAAAAACAACAAAATCCAGAATACAACAAGTGTTGATAAAGATGTGAAGAAAGTGGAATGTTAGTGCACTGCTAGTGGGAATGTAAAATGGTGCAACCAATATGGAAAAAGTATGAAGTTTCCTCAAAAAATAAAAAATAGAATTATTATATGACCAGCAACTCTACTTCTGGGTATATACCCAAATGATTTGAAAATAAAATCTCAAAGAAATATTTGTAGAAGAATTATTCACAATTGCCAAAAAGTGGAAGCAACCCAAATGCTCATCAAAAGTGAATGGATAAACAAAATCCATTATATACATGCAATGGAATTTTTTTAAGCCTTAAAAAAGAAAAAAAAATTCTGACACATGCTACAACATAGATGAACCTTGAGAAAAATATACTACACAAAATAATCCAATTACTAAAATAAAATACTATATGATTTCAATTATATGAGCTACCAAGTCTATTCAAATTCATGGAGACAGAAAGTAGAATGGTGGTTGCCAGGAGTTTGGGGGAGACTGGAATGAAGAGTTGTTTAATGATATAGCCTTTCAGTTTCAAAAGATGAAAAGAGTTCTGGAAATTGGTTGCACAAATGTGTGAATGTAGTTAACACTATTGGACAGTACACTTAAAATGGTTAAGATGATACATTTTATGTTATGAATGTTTCATTATAATTAAAAATTAAAGGGATTTTATAAAACAAGATGCATATAATTTTATCAAGTTTATGGCATATATATTTGACAATAACAGCACAAAGGAGATAGATGGAGCACAGTTTCATTGGAATAAGAAAATAACATTTTGTAACTTGAATGTACAGAAACATGAAGAAATCTAGAAATGATAAATAAGAAATAAATATAATGAAATATATAAATACACACTTTCACTCCTTCCCTCATCTTTTTAATGGATATAAACTTATATTTTATAATAATTAAAACAATGTTTGCCAGATTTGTAAGATATATATGTATAAAATTCATACCAATATTCACACAAAAATGGGGGGAAAGAAATAAATTTCTCTATCTCACTGTAATTAATTTAATATAAATGTGAACTTGATGCTGGTAAGTTAAGACATGGTAAAAGCTAGAGCAACATCTAATTTTATATACATATATATTTATATAATATATAAAATTTATAATATATTATAATATGTATATATGTAATATATGATAATGTATTCATATTTCTAATTAATGATAATTATAAATAAAAAAGCTATTCAAATGAAAAAGTTATTAAAATGAAAATATTACACAAGAAAATATTCACTTAATTTAAATGAAGTCAGTAAAGGAGGAATGGAGGAACCCAAAAGATGAGATATATAGATAACTAGAGGAAAAATGGAAAGGGTAAATCCAACCATATCGATATTAACATTAAATGTAACTGTATTTAATAATCCAGTCAAAAGGCAGAGATTGACAGAATGGATTAAAAAAACAAATATGTTATCAATAGAATACACACTTCATATGCAAAGATACCAGTAGTTTGAGAGTAGAAGACTGGAAAGAGATACATCTTATCCAACAGACTCAATAACAAATAGAAAATCTTCAAATAATTAACAGATTAAATTCATAATCAATAACTTTCCACAAAGAAAAACCCAGGATCTGAGGGCTTCACTGGTGAATTTTATTGAATATTTTTAAAAAGGAAAAAAAAGTTCTTCACAAATTTTTCCAAATAATTTAAAGAAAAAGAATCACCTTCCAATTCGTTCTATGAGGTAATTATTTTTCTGATACCAAAGCCAGACAAAGAATTATAAGTAAAGAAAATTACCAACCAATACCTCTTATGAATATGAGTGAAGAAATTCTCAACAAAATACTGAGAAACAAATCAAAGACATTAAAACGTCATACACAATGACCAAGTGGGATTTATTTCAGAAATGCAAGTACTTCTGCTATCTGAAAATCAATTAATGCGATTCATGTATCTATAAAATAAAAACAAAAAACACATTATTATTATGTGAAGGAATGCAGAAAAAGTATATGACAAAATACACCACCATTTTATAATAAACACACTTAGGAAATCAGGAATAGGTAGGAGCTTATTCAATGTAATATCGGATATCTTTGAAAAAAACACAGTTAACATCTTACTTAATGGTGAAAGACTGAATACTTTCTCCCTAAAGCAAGAAAAAGACAAGTATGTCTGCTCTTGCTATTTATAATAAAGATAATAGTAAAGGTTTTAGTCAAAGAAATACAAACCATCCAGATTAAAAAGAACAAAGTAAAACTATCCCTTTTTGCAAGTGGCATGATTTTTTATATATAATGTTAAGGAATTCACTAAGAAACTATTAGAACTAATAAATGAGTTTCTCAATGCTGCATGCCAGATCAAATATTAACATATGGATCTCAGTTGTATCTTCATACAGTAGCATTAAGCAAACCTAAATGATATTAAGGAAATAATTCCATTTAAAATAATACCAAAACAATAAAATGCTTAAGAAAATACTTAACAAAATAAATACAAAAATTGTATTCTGAAAACTACAAAACATTGCTGAAAGATATTAAAGATAGGAACAAATGACGGTATCTCATATCCATGGGTTAGAAGACTCCATATTGTTGATATGGAGATACTGCCTCAGTTGATCTACATTTTCAGCATAATTCCTGTCAAGATACAAGCTAAATTCCCTACAGAAATTGCAAAGTGATCTTAAAGTTCATACAGAAATTCAGAATCACTAAGACAATCAGAAAAAAGAACAACTAGAAAGACTGACACTTTCCAAATTCAGAACTCAGTGCAAAATGACACTAATCAAAACAATGTAGTACTGTCATTAGAGTAGGCATCTAGATCATTGGAATAAAATCAAGTCCAGAAATAAATAATCCCATTTATTGACAATTGTGTTTTGACAAAGATGCCAAGACAATTAAATGGGAAAGAATAGTCCTTTCAACAATTTGTCCTGGGACAGTTGGATATCCACAAGCAAGCAAACAAAAAGTTGAACTCCTATTTTACATCATATAAAAGATTAATTC
The DNA here is from genome assembly GCF_002201575.2 of Neomonachus schauinslandi. Taxonomy (NCBI): domain Eukaryota; kingdom Metazoa; phylum Chordata; class Mammalia; order Carnivora; family Phocidae; genus Neomonachus; species Neomonachus schauinslandi. Next base: position 86,846,676 of record NC_058405.1, read on the forward strand.
AGAATAAAGACAAATTTGTGAGCTAAAACTATAAAACTCTTACAAGAAAACATAGGTACAACTCTTTGTGACTTTGACCTAGGCAATGATTTTTATTTTTTTTATTTTTATTTTTTTTAAGATTTTATTTATTTATTTGACAGAGAGAGACATAGCGAGAGAGGGAACACAAGCAGAGGGACTGGTTCCTGCTGATCAGGGAGCCTAATGCGGGGCTTGATCCCAGGACCCTGGGATCATGACCTGAGCCGAAGGCAGACGCTTAATGACTGAGCCACCCAGGTGCCCCTAGGCAATGATTTTTAGATATGACAACAAAAATGCAAGAGATAAAATAAGATAAAAAATAAAATAGATCAACTGGGCATTGTCAAATTTAAAATATTTTGTGCTCTCAAAAGACACCACCAAGACAAATCCAAGATAAACCAAAGGATGGGGGAACATTTCTTAAAAATCATATCTGACCAGAGACCTATTTCTAGAACATATAAAGAGTTATCACAACTCCGTAATAAAAAGACAATTCAATTTTTTTTTTAAATGGACAAAGTGAGAAGATATGCAGATGGCCATAAGGACATGAAATGATGCTCAACCTCATTAGTCATCAGGGTATTGCAAATCAAAGATATGAGATACGCCTTCATACCTGCTATCATGGATATAATTAAAATGACAGAAAACAAGTTTTGGCAAGGATGTGGAAAAACTGCAATCCTCAGATACTGCTGTTAGAAATGTAGAATGGTGGAACTACTTTGGAAAAGTCTGTCAATTCTTCAGATGCTCAACATAGAGTTACCATGTGGTCAAACAATTCCACTCCTAGTATACAATGAAGGGAATTAAAAACATGTGTCTACACAAAAACCTGTACACAAATGTTCATAGAAACATTAGGCATCAGAGGCACCTGGGTGGCTCAGTCAGTTAAACATCTGTCTTTGGCTCGGGTCATGATCCCGGGGTCCTAGGATCTAGCCCTGCATTGGGCTCTCTGTTTAGTGGGGAGCCTGCCTCTCCTTCTCCCTCTGCCTACCCCTCTCCCTGCTTGTTCTCTCTCTCTCTCTCTCTCTGTCAAATAAATAAAATCATTAAAAAAGAAACATTAGGCATCATAGCCAAAAATTGGAAAAACCCAAATATTCATTATCTGATAAATGGATAAATAAAACCTGACATATCCATACTATGTGACATTGTTTGATAACAGAAAATGGAAATCTACATACTATAACACAGATAAACCTGGAAAACATCATGCTAAATCAAAGGAACTAGACACAAATGATTCCATTTATAAGAAATGTTCAGAATAGGTAAATTTAAAGAGACGAGAATAAAATTAGTGATTGTTTAGCTCTGGATGAAATGGAGGGATTGAGTAATGGCTCAGAGGGGTAAGGTTTCTTTTTGGTGTAATGAAAATATAAAATTGAGTGTGGTGATCGATGCACAACTCGACGAATATACTAAAAGGCACTGAATTGTATACTTTGCTGAATGTAATAATATGCAAAATATTTCTTAATTAAGCAGTTAAAAAACATATGGCTAATATAGCAATAGTTTTTGAAGTTGTTTCAGTTGTTTGATTCAATGCTTTTATTATGTTCTGGAGGATGGCATCCGATTCTCATGGGATGTTGCTTCTAAGCTGATGTTTCAATTACGTTTTTAGATGACACTTCATAACTCCATCAGGATGGCAGATTCTGAGTAGTGCACCATGATCATGGACTTGCTCCCACATCTTCTTTCCTATAAAGTAGATTATCTCATTAGATTCCAATTTTGTGTAGGATTCCATTATTATGAATTAAGTATCACATATATTGTTGAAGTGAGACCCTGCAGGCATGAAATGTAAACTTACATTGGAATACTCTCTGATACTTTAAAAAGTTAAACACACACACACACACATATGGTTTTCTAGTTGTTTTCAGTGAGAAAGCTGATGTGCTATAATTTGTCAGAATTGAAAATGTACTTACTTCTCTTTGAGTCCCAGTGTCTGAAACCTCACTGATGTTCAATAAAGTGTATTAAAAAAATAAAAACAATGACTGATCTTAGAGTGTCATGAAGTCTTGCAGTTTAACTCAGGTCATAAAAGATAAATAGCACTTGACTGATTGAAGTAAGGGTAGAAGTCTTTAAGTTGGCATAGAACTATAGCAAAGACACTAGAGTACAAATATATGGTACTTTATGTTAATGAGACAATCTTATTACATTGAAAAAGCATTTGCTAATAATGAAAGACAAAGTGAAGTGGGATTTATCCCTGGGCTGCAAGGTTGGTTCAACATCCACAAATCAATCAATGTGACACAATACATTAATAAAAAAAGAACAAGGACCACATGATCCTCTCAATAGATGCAGAAAAAGCATTTGACAAAGTACAGCATCCTTTCTTGATCAAAACTCTTCAGAGTATAGGGATAGAGGGTACATACCTCAAGATCATAAAACCCATCTATGAAAAACCCACAGTGAATATTATTCTCTTTTTTTTTAAGATTTTATTTATTTATTTGAGAGAGAGAGAACACATGAGAGAGGGGAGGGTCAGAGGGAGAAGCAGACTCCCCGCTGAGAAGGGAGCCCAATGCGGGACTCGATCCTGGGACTCCAGGATCATGACCTGAAGCCGAAGGCAGTCGCTTAACCAACTGAGCCACCCAGGCTCCCCTGAATATTATTCTCAATGGGGAAAAACTGCGAATTTTCCCCCTAAGGTCAGGAACACGGCAGGGATGTCCACTATCACCACTGCTATTCAACATAGTATTAGAAGTCCTAGCCACAGCAATCAGACAACAAAAAGAAATCAAAGACATCCAAATCGGCAAATAAGAAGTCAAACTCCCACTGTTTGCAGATGATATGATACTTTATGTGGAAAACCCAAAAGAGGACGCCTGGGTGGCTCAGTTGGTTAAGCGACTGCCTTCAGCTCAGGTCATGATCCTGGAGTCCCTGGATCGAGTCCCGCATCAGGCTCCCTGCTCAGCAGGGAGTCTGCTTCTCCCTCTGACCCTCCTCCCTCTCATGCTCTCTGTCTCAAATAAATAAATAAAATCTTTAAAAAAAAAAAAAAGAAAAGAAAACCCAAAAGAGTCCACCCCAAAACTGCTAGAACTCGTACAGGAATTCAGTAAAGTGGCAGGATATAAAATCAATGCACAGAAATCAGTGACATTCCTATACACCAACAACAAGACAGAAGAAAGAAATGAAGGAATCGATCCCATTTACAATTGCACCCAAAACCATAAGATACCTAGGCATAAATCTAACCAAAGAGGCAAAGAATCTATACTCAGAAAACTATAAAATACTCATAAAAGAAATTGAGGAAGACACAAAGAAATGGAAAAACGTTCCATGCTCATGGATTGGAAGAACAAATATTGTGAAGATGTCAATGCTACCTAGAGCAATCTACACATTCAATGCATTCCCCATCAAAATACCATCCACTTTTTTCAAAGAAATGGAACAAATAATCCTAAAATTTGTATGGAACCAGAAAAGACCCTGAATAGCCAGAGGAATGTTGAAAAAGAAAAGCAAAGCTTGGAGGCATCACAATTCCAGACTTCCAGCTCCATTACAAAGCTGTCATCATCAAGACAGTCTGGTACTGGCACAAAAACAGACACATAGATCAATGGAACAGAATAAAGAGCCTAGAAATGGACCCTCAACTCTATGGTCAACTCATCTTTGACAAAGCAGGAAAGAATGTCCAATGGAAAAAAGACAGTCTCTTTAACAAATGGTGTTGGGAAAATTGGACAGCCACATGCAGAAGAATGAAACTGGACCATTTCCTTACACCACACACAAAAATAGACTCCAAATGGATGAAAGACCTCAGTGTGAGACAGGAGTCCATCAAAATCCTTGAGGAGAACACAAGCAGCAACCTCTTTTACCTCAGCTGCAGCAACTTCTTCCTAGAAACATCGCCAAAGGCAAGGGAAGCAAGGGCAAAAATGAACTATTGGGACTTCATCAAGATAAAAAGCTTTTGCACAACAAAGGAAACAGTCAACAAAATCAAAAGACAACCGACAGAATGGGAGAAGATATTTGCAAATGACATATCAGATAAAGGGCTTGTATCCAAAATCTATAAAGAACTAACCAAACTCAACACCCAAAGAACAAATGATCCAATCAAGAAATGGACAGAAGACATGAACAGACATTTGTGCAAAGAAGACAGCCAAATGGCCAACAGACACTTGAAAAAGTACTCAACATTGCTTGGCATTAGAGAAATCCAAATCAAAACCTCAGTGAGATACAACCGCACACCCGTCAGAATGGCTAAAATTAACAAGTCAGGAAACGACAGATGTTGGTGGGAATGCGGAAAAAGGACTACCCTCCTACACTGTTGGTGGGAATGCAAGCTGGTGCAGCCACTCTGGAAAACAGTATGGAGGTTCCTCAAAAAGTTGAAAATAGAGCTACCATACAACCCAGCAATTGAACTACTGGTTATTTACCCTAAAGATAGAAATGTAGGGATCCGATGGGATATGTGCACCCCAATGTTTATAGCAGCAATATTCACAATAGCCAAACTATGGAAAGAGCCAAGATGTCCATCAATAGATGAATGGATAAAGATGTTGTGTATATATATATATATATATATATATATATATATATATATATATATATATATATATATA
>NC_058405.1:86851406-86887956 GCF_002201575.2 Neomonachus schauinslandi
ATATATATATATATATATATATATATATATATATATATATATATATAATGGAATATTATGCAGCCATCAAAAGGAATGAAATTTTGCCATTTGCAACAACGTGGATGGAACTGGAGGGTATTATGTTGAGTGAAATAAGTCAATTAGAGAAAGACATGTATCATATGACCTCACTGATATGAGGAATCCTTAATCTCAGGAATCAAACTGAGGGTTGCTGGAGTGGTGGGGGATGGGAGGGATGGAGTGGCTGGGTGATAAACATTGGTGAGGGTATGTGCTATGGTGAGCATGGGGAATTGTGTAAGACTGTTGAATCACAGACCTGTACCTCTGAAACAAATAATACATTATATGTTTAAAAAGAAAAGGAAGAAGAAGATAGCAGGAAGGGAAAAAGGAAGGGGGGGAAATCGGAGGGGGAGACGAACCATGAGAGACTATGGACTCTGAGAAACAAACTGAGCGTTCTAGAGGGGAGGTGGTGGTGGGATGTGTTAGCCTGGTGATGGGTATTAAAGAGGGCATGTACTGAATGGTGCACTGAGTGTTATAGACAAACAATGAATCATGGAACACTACATCAAAAACTAATGATGTAATGTATGGTGATTAACATAACATAAAAAAAAAGTAATGAAAGACAATGTGAGAGCCAGTTTAATAGTACTAATGATAGCAAAAGTTTTTGGATTATATACAGTGAAACAAGAATCCCCAGCCTCCTGTAGTAGGCAGATTTGTATCTTTTTACCGCAATTTTCCTATGAGGCTAAGTGTGGGAGATAAGCTCATTAGAAAGATCTTGGAGTCAATCAGTCTTCCTGGCTGGTTTAGGTGGAGTTTACAGGTATTAGCATTCCTCAGACTATCTCTGCCATGCCCCATACTTTGAATGAGTGTTCAAATTTCAGGAACTCAGTGAAGTGGAAAAATCATACCCTCCTAGTATAGTAGAATGCCATTAGATTAACCTACAGACTTCACATTAGGCCATGCTGAGGGTGAACAAAGCCTATTCTGTTTCCCTCCCTCACATTTTGCAACCATAACTCTGTTTCATTTATTTCATTCTACAAAAGCCTTCTCTCTCCAACTACTCTCTATTTCTGCAATTCTTTTTGATCCAACTACTGCATGGTGTCGGCATGGTCCCTTCTAAAGATGTCTTTGGGGTAATGGCATACATTATTCCATGTAAAAGTTCTTTGAGAATTTCTTTCTGATAAAACATAAGCTTCAGTTTTTTGTTGTTTTCTGCTGTGACTCCATTGGTAATGATAACAGAATGAGCAATGTGCTCCTATGACCTTGGACAATTTCCTTGTGGTTCCTCAAATTTCAGATGGTACTTTCAACTAAGATTATTTTAAGAAGGCAGGTGAGACTGGCATTATTGTAAGCATAAACTGGTTCACTCTGTTTTTACACATATATCTTTGCAAACTTCCTTTATCATCATTAAATTTATCAGATAAAATTTTAGTTCATCTGCATTTAAAAGTAAAGTATTTATTTTCTAATATGATAAGAAACTCAATACAGCTAATACAGAGACTACAGAGATTCCATTACACCATGGTTATTCAGGTTTGTTTCATTTATTTTGCTCAGTGATTTTTTGCATTTGGCTTTCTACTATGAATTGCCTTGTGTATACAAGAAGAGTCTTTTATTTCTACTTTCCTATATGTATCTCCCAGCAGGAAAAAAAGAAATGATGCACAAATGTGACATGTTATATATAATATGTTATACATATTATACTTTTCTCCCCAGCTCCATCTTTCCAAATTTTGTCAACCATGTCTTTAGAGTTAAAATTTCAGTCTATTTGATGACAATAATTAACTCTTGCCTTTTCCCTCCACAGGTTCCTATGGTCAGCTTTAGGGTCAGATTGTCCTTTACTTATACAGTTCAGGTGTTTTTCTGGAATTCTTATTTTTTTAATAAAATTTTGTTAGAGAAAAACTATGTCACTGTTACTGTATCATTATAGACAATCTAGCTTCTTATATATTTGAATTCCACCTATTTCATTTTTACTGGAGACTTTATCAGTCAATGGGCCCCTGATCCAACTTGGACTGTTTTCTAAGCCCTCTTATTAGTTTTCATTCTGCCCTCTCTCCAGATGGATTTTTGGATAAGTTCCAGTCTTCATTTTCCATGGAAGTCTTTCTTGTTCTTAGTTTTGGTGCTTTTTTGTTGATTTTTGTTTTGTTTTGTTTTTGACCAGATTATAGAAATTTCTTTAGAAAGTACACATGGAAAATTTACTTTGTGAATCCTCACAATCCTAGGTTAATTATCTGTATTATCTGTATTTGCATTGTCCCCAAATTCCTGACTTCTTTACCTTTTTTGGGGGGGGAGGGGTAACTTTATAGTTTTTCCCCAGATTTAGCTACAAGTAATTGATTATCTCACATATTTATATTCTTCCAGATTCTTTTCTTTAAATTTTCTGATTGATCTCATTTAATAGAAGCAAACATTTTTCAGAGCTCTCTGAGATAACAATTTTTTGTTTGTGTGTTTATTTATGCTCATTCAGGTGCCTCTGCTTCCTTGGGAATCAAGTGTCCTGCTTTATTTTTTGTTATCCTTGGCATTTTTTCATGTTACATGGTGATGCTTGGTTGTTGTGAGAGAAATTTTGGGGAACAACTTCTATTTAATAATTTATCTTCTTAACTATTTAGTCAATTGAATTTGGATTACTCTCATAGTTTAGCCAACTCTGATTCCCACCTGGTGATATATTGGGCTGAGGATCTCCTCACTGTGTAACCCATTAGTATGTTTCTAATTACTTTTACTATTTTAATGTCTTAAAAAATCTAATTCATTGAAAAGCCCCATATTTATCTACATTAGTTGCTTATTGCTGTTATAGTAAATTCATGCAAAGTTAATGAATTACACAACAAAAATCCATTATCTTATAATTTTAGAGACCAGAAATCTGAAATGACTTTCAGAGGGCTAAATTTGAGATGTTGGCAGAGCCTTGTTCCTCCTAGGGGCTACAGGGGACAGTCCATGTTCTTGTCTCATACAGCCTCTCTAGGCTATCTGCACTCCCTGGCTCATGGTCCCTCCACTTTCAAACCCAGCATCTTAAACTCTCTCTGACCACTGTTTCCATCATCATATTGCCAGCTCTGTGTCTGACATGGTTTCGTCCTTCTCCTAAGCGCTCATGATTCCATTGGGTCCACTTAATAATTCAGGATAGTCTGCCTATCTCAATATCCTTAATTTAATCATATCATCAAAGTCACTTCTGTTTAGGGTATCACATCCATAGGTTTCAAGGATTAGAATGTGAACATCATTGACTTGGGGTGAGGGGTGTCATTAATCAATTGACCTCACAGTCTATGTTGTCCTAGGTAATTCCGTTTTCATTTGGTTCTTTATCACAAAGGGATCTTGAGATAAAGGTAATGATTATATTTTAATGCAACTTGAATGAGGAAATTTAATCAGTTCCTTCACACCAATGCTTATGACTTGTGCACCCTTAGAGGTTAGCACATTGCCTGGTACAAGGCAGGTACAGAAAAATTATTAACAAAATGAATTAAATTATGTTATTAATTTTATGACATAAATATAGTATCCATTTTATATGACAAAATAATTAAAAATAAATTTTATTGTTTATGACATATTTATGCATATGTCTGTATGCATGCTGTTCACAGGTCTCTGGGCCTTTATTTATTTATTTATGGTTTATTTATTTATTTGAGAGGGAGAGAGCACACATGTGCATGAGGGGAGGGCAGAGGGAGAGAATCTTTCAAGCAGACTCTCTGCTGAGCGCGGAGCCCCACGCAGGGCTCAATCCCATGATCCATGAGATCATGACCTGAGCCAAAACTAAGAGTCAGACATTTAACCGACTGAGCCACCCTGGCACCCCTATTTCCAGGGCTTTTAAAAGTTGTGACTGAGTCTCTTCTCATTTTCCTAGCATCGTGGATCATGCACCTAGCACATAATAGGTGTTCGGAAAATACCAAGTCTTTGTGAGCAGACCATCATGCAGTGAGTGTCAGTGGATGTTCCATCTGTGGGAGGAGACAAGCCTGGTGACCATCCATATGATTATGATTGTGGTCCATATTGAGCAGTAAATTCTGGTTTAATTTGTTAAACTGTGTAGTTCTTTCTTCATAATTGGTTATTTACTTGCATGATTTTAGTTAATGCTCATAATGAACCTATTAGTAATTATTATCCCTCTTTTCATAAAAAGGGAACTGGAGTATAGAGATTTTAATCAATTTTTCCAAATTCTACAACTAAGAAGTAGCTGAACTGGCATTTCAGACCAAAGTTTATTGGTCAAAGGCATGCTTTTTCTACTACATTACATTAATATTCCTTTGTTAATTTTGAAGCATTGGTGTGGACAGACCTCATTCAAGGCACATGCTTTGGGTTGCATTTTAGGGGAGGCATAATTAATACCAAAGTGCTTTCAGTAATCTGGTGATTATAAGAGGCACTTGTCTCAAATACTGATTTTCTCTGTTGTGGGACTCCAGAGGGGTTACAAGTGCAGGAATAGAAAGGTCTGTCTTACCTGTGTTTGCTTTATGTTACCAGGCCAATGAGACTCCATAAATCTGTCCTTGCCTTTGTTCTTACTGAGTTTGCTCTGCCCTGTGCACAGCCTTTCAGGCAGCAACCTCCATCCCTCAGAGTTGTCATGTGATTTTACTTCTGTGCTTCTTGTGTTTTCTTGTGTTATCAGCAGATGTTTTAGCCACATATCTGCAAAATTATTCATTCAATTAAAAAAATTATTGATTGACTGAAATGAGCCAGCCTTTTGCCCGCATGCCATATTGGAAGGGATAGAAACATAGAAAAATGCAATGAAATTTGGCATTCAGTAATAGAAATATATTTAGTGTAGGAACAAATAAATAATAACGTATCTGTGAATGGAGGTAGTATACATCAATAAGAGTGAATTTTTGAGCAATGAAGAAAAGCAGTAGGAAAGCAAGATAAGAGATGGGAGTGGGATGTTATTGAGGGATATGGTTTATCACAGCTATCTGCATTTATGTAGCTTATCTTCTAGTGGAAGAATAAAGATAAGTGTCTGAGTGTGCGTGTGTTTGTGTAGTGGTACCATTTAGTAAAATGTTGAAGCCTAGAGTAGAACAACTCAGGGCAAAATTTAAAATTTTGGTTTTGAAATGTTAAGCCTGAGATTATAATTGGAGATAACCAACAGAATTATTGAGTAGGTAAGTGATTAACAGCTTAGCATTTGGGGTATAATTGGTAAAGGAAGGCATAAATTTGAGACAATGGACACATAGATGATATTTGAGACCATGGAACTTGAGAAAAAGAATATGTCAGATGAGACTGAACTTTGAAAGAGGGGATCCAACACAGTAGACTAAGAAGGACGGACAATAGGAGTAGAAGAAACCAGAAGAGGGTCACACCCTAAGATCCAAATAAAAGTTAATGCTTTAAGAAGAAAGCAAAAATAAATCAATGAATTAAATTGAAAAGAATAAAAATTTAAAAAGAAAGAGCAATTGCTTGTGTCAAAATTGTGATGTGGACTGGGGTGCTTGGGTGGCACAGTCCATTAAGCATCCAACTCTTATTTTCTGACCAGGTTGTGATATCATGGTTGTGAGAGTGAGCCCTGCATCGGGCTCTGCACTCAGCTTGGAGTCTGCTTGGAATTCTCTCTCCCTCTCCCTCTGCCTCTCCTGCTCATGCTCTCATTCTCTCTCTCTCTCAAATAAATAAATTTTAAAAATTGTGATGTGGCCAAGATGACATGAAACATGGTAAATGTGGAGATCAAAGATATCCAATAGCATTTAAAGGAATAAAAAAGCAGTATGTGCTTTTTTTTTTTTTATTGTTTGTTGCTCCCACCCTCCTCAGTCCAGCAAATACCTTATTTGCTTCTGTCTATCCTGCTCTGTGTCCACTAAGACAGATCTCTGGCTGCATCATCCACTTTGTTTTGCTCTCTCTGGTTTGGGAGTTTGGAATATTCTATATAATATATATAATTTCTGACTTGTCATGAAAGACTAATAAATACCTGAGAATCTGAAATGTGGGCTCCCACTCTAACATGGCATTGATGGGCAAGAGCTGAGAAAGAGCTGCATCTTTGAAACAGGGCAAGTACTGTCCAGTTGCCCAGAGTTCCCAGTGACCACTCATATGCACCGAGGCACATATTCATGGATTGCTTAAACGATTTATATTGGCTTCTGGGACCTTCTGGGTATAAGCAATTTAACTGCTGCAAGGTGGTCACCAATGAATAATTTGTGTACAAGGAATTGTTTAATAACAACATGTCTTGGTACATAGAGAAATTATCTGTTATTCCCCACAAGTACTTCCTCACACCAACTATACTGTGGGGCTTCCTGAACCCTTTCTTGCTGACACCCTAGTCTATCAATGCTGGTACAGTTCCAAGTGCTGCAATGAGACATTGTTGCCAACATGGCACAGACATGGCTGAACTTTCTATCATCAGGTCTATTTCCATTGGCAACCTCTCCAAACCATCCACTTTTCAGTTGCTGTTTCACATGTGAACTGTAGGAAAATGAGGGTTCCAAACTGGATCACATTTCTGCTTACCCAGTGCCTTGGTGGAATCAATCAGAGCAGGTAATACCAGAAAGACTGAGAGATGGCAAAGAAGGATTGGTAAATATGGTCTTATTCCAACAAACCGCATAACCTAAAAGAACGATTTGTGGATCCGACAGTAGATATTGCAATTGAATATCACTTTGCAGCAGTAGAATTGCTGTTAAGGCTGTCAGCACACAGCAGGTGGTTGGAAGTTGGCAACTTTTATGAAAGCCATTTATATTACAGTGTATTTCATGTAAACATTGATAATAAAAACCTAAAATGTTCCAGAAATAAGATGCAAATATTACAAATGAGCTTGCTTCAATAAGAATTTGGGCAGTTGTGCCTTAATTAAAATAAAGAATAACTTTGGGACACCTGGGTGGCTCAGTTGGTTAAGCGTCTGCCTTCGGCTTGGGTCACAGTCTCAAGGTCCTGGGATTGAGCCTCGCATCAGACTCCCTACTCGGCAGGGAGCCTGCTTCTCCCTCTCCTGCTCCCCCATGCTTGTGTTCCCTTTCTCGCTCTGTCTCTCTCTGTCAAATAAATAAATAAAATCTTTAAAATAAAATCAAATAAAAAAGAATAACTTTAAGACACCATCCACATATTTGATACATTTTGGCTCAGAGTGCTATTGGCAAACTATTCACCACAGTTACCCTGTAAAGATTCCTGTTAACGTTGGTGAATCTGCTGTTTTAGAGACTACGAACAATATTATTCCACTTCTTTTGGGTTGCCAAATGGTTCAGTACTTTTGAGTTTTGGAAGATACAATTCCTTTTTTCTATATATTTTCAATGACACCCACAGTACCACAGTACTAGTACTAGAATATTCAAGTGCTTTTTCTGTTCATTCGTGGAAACCCTCAATTTTTTAAAAAATTTTATTATGTTATGTTAATCACCATACATTACAGCATTAGATTTTGATGTAGTGTTCCATGACTCATTGTTTGCATATAACACCCAGTGCTCCATTCAGTACATGCCCTCTTTAATACCCATCACCAGGCTAACACATCCCCACAACCCATTCCCCTCTAGAACACTCAGTTTGTTTCCCAGAGTCCATAGTCTCTCATGGTTCGTCTCTCCCTTCAATTACCCCCCTTCCTTTTTCCCTTCCTACTATCTTCTTCATTTTTTTAAACATATAATGTATTATTTGTTTCAGAGGTACAGGTCTGTGATTCAACAGTCTTACAAAATTCATAGCGCTCACCATAGCACAAAACCTCCCCAGTGTCTATCACCCAACCACCCCATCCCTCCCATCCCCCACCAATCAAGCAACCCTAAGTTTGTTCCCTGAGATTAAGAATTCCTCATATCAGTGAGATCATATGATACTTGTCTTTCTCTGATTGACTTATTTTGCTCAGCATAATACCCTCCAGTTCCATCCATGTCATTGCAAAGGGCAAGATTAAATTCCTTTTTATGGCTACATAATATTCCATTGTATATATATACCACTTCTTCTTTATCCATTCATCTGTTGATGGACATCTTGGCTCTTTTGATAGTTTGGCTATTGTGGACATTGCTGCTATAAACATCGGGGTGCACATACCCCTTTGGATCCCTACATTTGTATCTTTGGAGTAAATACCCAGTAGTGCAATTGCTGGATCATAGGGTAGCTCTATTTTCAACTTTTTGAGAAAACTCCATACTGTTTTCCAGAGTGGTTGCACCAGCTTGCAGTCCCACCAACAGTGTAGGAGGGTTCCCCTTTCTCTGCTTCCCTGCTAACATCTGTCATTTCCTGACTTGTTAATTTTAGCCACTCTGACTGGTGTGAGGTGGTATCTCATTGGGGTTTTGATTTGGATTTATCTGATGCCAAGCGATGTTGAGCATTTTTTCATGTGTCTGAGGTCATTTGGATGTCTTCATTGGAAAAATGTCTGTTCATGTCTTCTGCCCATTTCTTGATTGGATCATTTGTTCTTTGGGTGTTGAGTTTGGTAAGTTCTTTATAGATTTTGGATACCAGCCCTTTATCTGATATGTCATTTGCAAATATCTTCTCCCATTCTGTCGCTTGTCTTTTGGTTTTGTTGACTGTTTCCTTTGCTGTGCAAAAGATTTTTATCTTGATGAAGTCCCAATAGTTCATTTTTGCCCTTGCTTCCCTTGCCTTTGGCGATGTTTCTAGGAAGAAGTTGCTGCAGCTGAGGTAAAAGAGGTTGCTGCTTGTGTTCTCCTCAAGGATTTTGATGGACTCCTGTCTCACACTGAGGTCTTTCATCCATTTGGAGTCTATTTTTGTGTGTGGTGTAAGGAAATGGTCCAGTTTCATTCTTCTGCATGTGGCTGTCCAATTTTCCCAACACCATTTGTTGAAGAGACTGTCTTTTTTCCATTGGGCATTCTTTCCTGCTTTGTCGAAAATGAGTTGACCATAGAGTTGAGGGTCCATTTCTGGGCTCTCTATTCTGTTCCATTGAACTATGTGTCTGTTTTTGTGCCAGTACCAGACTGTCTTGATGATGACAGCTTTGTAATAGAGCTGGAAGTCCGGAATTGTGATGCCTCCAAGCTTTGCTTTTCTTTTTCAACATTCCTCTGGCTATTCGGGGTCTTTTCTGGTTCCATACAAATTTTAGGATTATTTGTTCCATTTCTGTGAAAAAAGTGGATGGTATTTTGATCGGATTGCATTGAATGTGTAGATTGCTCTAGGTAGCATTCACTTCTTCACAATATTTGTTCTTCCAATCCATGAGCATGGAACGTTTTTCCATTTCTTTGTGTCTTCCTCAATTTCTTTTATGAGTATTTTATAGTTTTCTGAGTATAGATTCTTTGCCTCTTTGGTTAGATTTATGCCTAGGTATCTTATGGTTTTGGGTGCAATTGTAAATGGGATCGACTCCTTAATTTCTCTTTCTTCTGTCTTGTTGTTGGTGTATAGGAATGCCACTGACTTCTGTGCATTGATTTTATATCCTGCCACTTGATTGAATTCCTGTATGAGTTCTAGCAGTTTTGGGGTGGAGTCTTTGGAGTTTTTCAACATAAAGTATCATATCATCTGCAAAGAGTGAGAGTTTGACTTCTTCTTTGCCGATTTGGATGCCTTTGATTTCTTTTTGTTGTCTGATTGCTGTGGCTAGGACTTCCAATACTATGTTGAATAGCAGTGGTGATAGTGGACATCCCTGCCGCATTCCTGACCTTAGGGGGAAAGCTCTCAGCTTTTCCCCATTGAGAATGATATTCGCTGTGGGTTTTTCATAGATGGCTTTTGTGATATTGAGGTATGTATCTTCTATGTCTATACTCTGAAGAGTTTTGATCAAGAAAGGATGCTGTACTTTGTCAAATGCTTTTTCTGCATCTTTTGAGAGGATCATATGATTCTTGTTCTTTCTTTTGTTAATGTATTGCATCACGTTGATTGATTTGCAAATATTGAACCAACCTTGCATCCGAGGGTAAATCCCACTTGGTTGTGGTGAATAACCCTTTTAATGTACTGTTGGATCCTATTGGCTAGTATTTTGGTGAGAATTTTTGCATCCATATTCATCAAGGACATTGGTCTGTAATTCTCCTTTTTGATGGGGTCTTTGTCTGGTTTTGGGATCAAGGTAATGCTGGCCTCATAAAATGAGTTTGGAAGTTTTCCTTCCATTTCTATTTTTGGAACAGTTTCAGAAGAATAGGTATTAATTCTTCTTGAACTGTTTGGTAGACTTCCCCTGGGAAGCCATCTGGCCCTGGGCTTTTGTTTTTTGGGAGATTTTTGATGAATGCTTCAATTTCCTTAGTGGTTATAGGTCTGTTCAGGTTTTCTATTTCTTCCTGGTTCAGTTTTGGTAGTTGATACATCTCTAGGAATGCATCCATTTCTTCCAGGTCATCTAATTTGCTGGCATAGAGTTGCTCATCATATGTTCTTATAATTGTTTGTATTTCTTTGGTGTTGGTTGTGATCTCTCCTCTTTCATTCATGATTTTGTTGATTTGGGTCATTTCTCTTTTCTTTTTGATAAGTCTGAGTAGGGGTTTATCAATCTTGTTAATTCTTTCAAAGAACCAGGTCCTAGTTTCGTTGATCTGTTCTACTGTTCTTTTAGTTTCTATTTCATTGATTTCTGCTCGGATCTTTATTATTTTTCTTCTCCTCCTGAGTTTAGGCTTTATTTGCTGTTCTTTCTCCAGCTCCTTTAGGTGTACGGTTAGGTTGTGTACCTCAGACTTTTCTTGTTTCTTGAGAAAGGCTTGTATTGCTATATACTTTCCTCTTAGGACTGCCTTTGCTGCAACCCAAAGATTTTGAATAG
The DNA here is from genome assembly GCF_002201575.2 of Neomonachus schauinslandi. NCBI lineage: Eukaryota > Metazoa > Chordata > Mammalia > Carnivora > Phocidae > Neomonachus > Neomonachus schauinslandi. The sequence goes on from NC_058405.1 coordinate 86,862,373, forward strand.
TTGTGTTTTCCTTTTCATTGGTTTACATTAATTCTTTTAATTCTTCTTTAATTTCCTGGTTGACCCATTCATTCTTTAGTAGGATGCTCTTTGCCTCCATGTATTTGAGTTCTTTCCAACTTTCCTCTTGGGATTGAGTTCTTGTTTCAAAGCATTTTGGTCTGAAAATAGGCAGGGAATGATCCCAATGTTTTGGTACCAGTTGAGACCTGATTTGTGACCTAGGATGTGATTGATTCTGGAGAATGTTCCATGGGCACTAGAGAAGAATGTGTATTCCGTTGCTTTGTGATGGAATGTTCTCAATATGTCTGTGAAGTCCATTTGTTCCAGTGTGTCATTTAAAGTCTTTATTTCCTTGTTGATCTTTTGCTTAGATTATCTGTCCACTTCAGTGAGGGGGTGTTAAAGTCCCTCACTATTATTGTATTGTTGTCGATGTTTTTTTTTTTGCTTTTGTTATTAATTGCCTTATATAATTGGCTGCTCCCACGTTAGGGGCATTGATATTTACAATTGTTAGATCTTCTTGTTGGATAGACCCTTTAAGTAGGATATAGTGTCCTTCCTCATCTCTTATTACAGTCTTTGGTTTAAAATCTAATTTGTCTGATATAAGGATTGCCACCCCAGCTTTCTTTTGGTGTCCATTAGCGTAGTAAATTGTTTTCTACCCCCTTACTTTCAATCTGGGGGTGTCTTTGGATCTAAAATGAGTCTCTTGCAGACAGCATATCGATGGGTCTTGTTTTTTTATCCAATCTGATAGCCTGTGTCTTTTGATTGACGCATTTAGCCCATTTACATTCAGGGTAACTATTAAAAGATAAGAATTTAGTGCCATTGTATTGCCTGTAAGGTGACTGTTACTGTATATTGTCTGTGTTCCTTTCTGGTCTATGTTGCTTTTAGTCTCTCTCTTTGCTTAGAGGACCCCTTTCAAGATTTCTTGTAGGGCTGGTTTTCTGTTTGCAAATTCCTTTAGTTTTTGTTTGTCCTGGAAGCTTTTTATCTCTCCTTCAATTTTCAATGAGAGCCTAGCTGGATAGAGTATTCTTGGCTGCATATTTTTCTCATTTAGTGCTCTGAATATATCCTGCCAGTCCTTTCTGGCCTGCCAGGTCTCTGTGGAGAGGTCTGTTGCCAGTCTAATGTGTCTACCATTGTAGGTTACAGATCTCTTCTCCCGAGCTCCTTTCAGGATTTTCTCTTTGTCTCTGAGACACGTAAGTTTTACTATTAGATGTCAGGGTGTTGACCTGATTTTTTATTGATTTTGGGAGGGGTTCTCTGTGCCTCCTGGATTTTGATGCCTGTTTCCTTCCCCAAATTAGGGAAGTTCTCTGCTATAATTTGCTCCATTATACCTTCTGCCCCTCTCTCTCTTTCTTCTTCTTCTGGGATCCCAATTATTCTAATGTTATTTCATCTTATGGTATCGCTTATCTCTCGAATTCTGCCCTCATGATCCAGTAGTTGTTTATCTCTCCTTTTCTCAGCTTCTTTATTTTCCATCATTTGGTCTTCTATATCAATGATTCTCTCTTCTGCCTCATTTATCCTAGCAGTTAGCGCCCCCATATTTGATTGCACCTCATTAATAGCCTTTTTGATTTCTACTTGGTTAGATTTTAGTTCTTTTACTTCTCCAGACAGGGTTTCTCTAATAACTTCCATGCTTTTTTCAAGCCCAGCTAGTATCTTTAAAGTGATGATTCTGAACTCTAGATCTGACATCGTTCTAATGTCCGTATTGAGTAGGCCCTGGCAGTCGGTACTACCTCTTGTTCTTTTTGTTGAGGTGATTTTTTCTGTCTTGTCATTTTGTCCCGAGGAGAATAGATTAATGAGAGAACAAAATGCTAACAGGGTAACAACGTTCCCAGAAAATATACTCTAAACAAATCAGAAAAGACCTGAAGCAGTGGGAAAAGGAAGGGAAAGAGAGAAAAAAGAAAAAGAAAAAAAAGAAAAGGAAAAAGATAAAGATAAAAATAAACACTTGATCTTAACCAAAAGGCCGAGAAGCGATAGGATAAAAATAAACAAAAACAGAACAAAACCAAAAAAAAAAAAACACCAGAATGGATCAAATATGATCAGGCTGGTATATAGGTCTGTGTCACACACTAGATTTTGGGTGTATTTTGGTCTGTTAGAAGAAAGTGCCTCCCAAAATTTTAAAGAAAGAAAAACTTATATATGTACAAAAATAAGGGTTGATATGATGAAGGGATGGAATATGACTGTAAAGATGGAAATTATAAAAAAAATTTATAAAAGGAATTGATAAGAAGTTGTTTGAAAAAAGAAAGAGAACGATTAAAAAACAAAGAAAAAAAAAAGGCAGAGAATGTGATCAGGCTGGGGAGTAAAAAAAAACATACACTAGAGATTTAGGGTACATTTTGATGTGTTAGAAGAAACTGTATCAAAATTTTAAAGAGAGAACAACTTATATATATATGCCAAAAATACGGGTAACTACTATGAAGGGATAGAATATAACTCTAAAAATGAAATATGAATTTTTTTTTTTTTTAAAAGGGATTGATGGGGCGCCTTTGTGGCTCAGTTGTTTAAGCGACTGCCTTTGGCTCAGGTCATGATCCTGGAGTCCCTGGATTGAGTCCCGCATCGGGCTCCCTGCTCGGCAGGGAGTCTGCTTCTCCCTCTGACCCTCCCCCCTCTCATGTGCGCTCTCTCATTCTCTCTCTCTCAAATAAATAAATAAAATCTTTAAAAAAAAAGGGATTTATAAGATGTTGGTTGAAAAAGGGAAAAAGAAAAATTCAAAAAAAAACAAAAGACAGTTAAAAAAAAATTAACTTTGAAAGACTAAAGAGTCATGGTAAAAAAGCCATGAATTCTATGTGCATTATTCCCCTAGTGCTGGAGTTCTTCCATTCTTGTTGATCGGTAAACTTGGTCTTGGCTGGCTGTTCTCGCTGATCTTCTGGGGGAGGGGCCTGTTGCCGTGGTGTCCAAATGTCTTTGCCCCAGGCGGAATTGCCCTGCCCTTGCTGGTCCGGACTAAGTAATCTGCTCGGGTTTGCTCTCCAGAGCTTTTGTTTCCTGCAAGCTTTCCATACAGCTTTGTAGGCGGAGAGTGAAAATGGCGGCCTCCCAATCTCCGCCCCAGAGGAGCCAAGAACTCGGGGCCCCACTCCTCAGTGAGCCCCCAGAGAAAAGCCATCAGTCACTCCTGTCTCCCCAGTCTCCAACCGCACTCCGTGCTCACCCGGCCTGTGACCGCGCGTTTCTATCTCTGGCACCCGACCCCGTGTGGAGTCTCCAAACCCAGCAGATCCCTGCGGTGGGCTCCCACGCTGCTCCTCCCTGGGGAAAAAGGTGAGTCTCCCCAGATCTGCCGCTTGTTGGGTCCCTGCTGGAGGAGCAGTGGACCAACTGTGCAATGGATCACGGTTTATGGCAACCCCGAGCTGAGAGCCCATGCCTGGACTCTGTCTCTGCAGCCGGCTTCCCCGCTCCAATACCTGGGAGCTCTGCTGCACTCAGCACCCCCGGTCTTTCTGTGACCCCAAGGGTCCTGAGACCACACTGTCCTGCGAGGGTTCCACCCTCCACTTAGCCACCAGAGTTTTGTCCCTCAGCGGAGCAGACTTCTAAAAGTTCCAATTTTGTGCTCTGCGGTTCTATCACTTGCCAGAAGTGGCTGACGGAGGACCCTCCCCCGCTGTTTATCCTCCCGAATATCGCCTCAGATTCACTTCTCCAAACGTCCTACCTTCCAGAACATGGTCGCTTTTCTGTTCAGAGAGTTATAGCTCTTCTTTTCTTCGACCTCCTGTTGAGTTCGTAAGTGTTCAGACTGGTTTGATCCTTATCCAGCTGAATTCCTGAGAGGAGACAAAACCCAGGTCTCCTACTCCTCCGCCATCTTGCTCTGCCCCCCTCTGCTTTTGTTATTAATTGGCTTATATAATTGGCTGCTCCTATGTTAGGGGTATATTTACAATTGTTAGATCTTCTTGTTGGATTTACCCTTTAAGTAGGATATAGTGTCCTTCCTCATCTCTTATTATAGTCTTTGGTTTAAAATCTGATTTTTCTGATATATGGATTGCCACCCCAGCTTTCTTTTGGTGTCCATTAGTATGGTAAATGGTTTTCCACCCCCTTATTTTATTTGTTTAAATATTTTATTTATTTATTTGACAGAGAGAGACAGCAAGGAGGGAACACAAGCAGGGTGAGTGGGAGAGAGAGAAGCAGGCTTCCTGCATAGCAGGAGTCTGATGTGAGACTCGATCCCAGGACTCAGGATCATGACCTGAGCCGAAGGCAGATGCTTAATGACTGAGCCACCCAGGTGCCCCTCCACCCCATCACTTTCAATCTGGAGTCTAAAATGAGTCTCTTGCAGACAGCATATCGATGGATCTTGTTTTTTTATCCAATCTGATATGCTGTGTCTTTTGATGGGGGCACTTAGCCCATTTACATTCAGGGTAACTTTTGAATGATATGAATTTAGTGCCATTGTATTGCCTGTAAGGTGACTGTTACTGTATATTGTCTGTGTTCCTTTCTGGCCTATGTTACTTTTAGGCTCTCTCTTTGCTTAGAGGACCCCTTTCAATATTTCTTGTAGAGCTGGTTTCATGTTATGTTGGAAAATGCCTTTAGTTTTTGTTTGTCCTGGAAGCTTTTTATCTCTCCTTCTATTTTCAACAATAGCCTAGCTGGATATAGTATTCTTGGCTGCATATTTTTCTCATTTAGTGCTTTGAATATATCCTGCCAGTCCTTTCTGGCCTGCCAGGTCTCTGTGGAGAGGTCTGTTGCCAGTCTAATGTGTCTACCATTGTAGGTTACAGATCTCTTCTCCCGAGCTGCTTTCAGAATTTTCTGTTTGTCTATGAGACTCGTAAGTTTTAGTATTAGATGTCGGGGTATTGCCCTATTTTTATTGATTTTGAGGGGCCTCTCTCTGCCTTCTGGATTTTGATGCCTGTTTCTTTCCCCAAATTAGGGAAGTTCTCTGCTATAATTTGCTCCAATATACCTTCTGCCCCCCTCTCTCTTTCTTCTTCTTCTGGGATCCCAATTATTCTAATATTGTTTCATCTTATGGTATCACTTATCTCTCGATTTCTGCCCTCGTGATCCAGTAGTTGTTTATCTCTCTTTTTCTCAGCTTCTTTATTTTCCATCATTTGGTCTTCTTTTTTTTTTTTTAAAGATTTTATTTATTTATTTGAGAGAGAGAGAATGAGAGAGAGCACATGAGAGGGGGGAGGGTCAGAGGGAGAAGCAGACTCCCTGCCGAGCAGGGAGCCTGATGCGGGACTCGATCCAGGGACTCCAGGATCATGACCTGAGCCAAAGGCAGTCGCTTAACCAACTGAGCCACCCAGGCGCCCCATCATTTGGTCTTCTATGTCACGATTTCTCTCTTTTGGCTCATTTATCCTAGCAGTTAGAGCCTCCATTTTTTATTGCACCTCATTAGTAGCCTTTTTTATTTCGACTTGGTTAGATTTTAGTTGTTTTATTTCTCCAGAAAGTGTTTCTCTAATATGTTCCATGCTTTTTTCAAGCCCAGCTAGTATCTTTAAAATTGTCATTCTGAAGTCTAGTTCAAACATCTTACTAATGTCCTTATTGATTGGCAGTCAGTACTGCCTCTTGTTCTTTTTTTTGACATGATTTTTTCCTTCTTGTCATTTTGTCCAGAGGAGAATAGATGAATGAGAGAACAAAATGCTAACAGGGTAAAAATGTCCCCAGAAAAATATACACTAAACAAATCAGAAGAGACCTGAAACTGAGGGAAAAGAAAGGGAAAGAAAGAAAAAAAGAAAAAGAAAGGAATATGATCAAGTATGATCAGGCTGGTGCACAGATCAGTGCCACATACTAGATTTTGGTCATATTTTGGTCTGTTAGAAGTTACTACCTCCCAAAATTTTAAAGAAAGAAAAACTTATTTCTGTACAAAAATAAGGGTAAATACAATGAAGGGTTGGTATATGAATGTAAAGATGAAAAGTATAAGAGATTTTATAAAAGGAATCGATAAGAAGTTTGTTGAAAAAAGAAAGGAATTAAAAAAAAAAAAAGGAGAGAATGTGATCAGGCAGGAGACTAGAACAAAGCCATACACTAGAGATTTAGGGTATATTTTTGTCTGTTAGAAGAAACTGTATCCCAAAATTTTAAAGAGAGAACAACTTATATATATATCAAAAATAAGGTCAACTACTATGAAGGGATAGAATATGTCTCTAAAAATGAAAAATAAAAAAAAGATTTTTTAAAAAAGGGAGTGATAAGATGTTGGTTGAAAAAGGGCAAAAGAAAAATTCAAAAAAAAAGAAAAAGAAAAAAAGAAAGTTAAAAAATTAACTTTGAAAGACTAAAGAATCGGGGGGGGGGGAAGCCATGAATTCTATGTGTAGTATTCCCCAAGTGCTGGAGTTCTGCTATTCTCATTAATTGGTAAACTTGGTCTTGGCTGGCTGTTCTTGCTGATCTTCTGGGGGAGGGGCCTGTGCAGTGGTTCTCAGTTGTCTTTGCCGGAGGCAGAATTGCCCTGCCCTTGCTGGGTCCGGGCTAAGTACTCTCCTCGGGTTTGCTCTCCATAGCTTTTGTTCCCTGCAAGCTTTCCATATAGCTTTGGAGGATGAGAGTGAAAATGGCAGCCTCCCAATCTCCACCCTGGAGGAGCCGAGAACTCGGGCCCCACTCCTCAGTGAGGTGTCAGAGAAAAGCAATCAGTCACTCCCGTCTCCCTAGTCTCCGGCCACACTCCCTGCTCACCTGGTCTGTGACTGAGCATTTCTATCTCTGGCACCCGACCCCGTGTGGAGTCTCCAAACCCAGCAGATCCCTGCAGTGCGCTCCCGTGCCACTCCTCCCAGGGGAGGAAGGGGAGTCTCCCTGGATCTGCTGCTTGTTGGGTCCCTGCCAGAGGAGCAGTGGTCCGACTGTGCAACGGATCACGGTTTATGGCAACCCTGAGCTGAGAGCCCACTCCTCGGCTCTGTCTCTGAAGTGGGCTTCCCCGCTCAGATACCTAGGAGCTCTGCCGCACTCAGGCACCCCCGGTCTTTCTGTGACCCCGAGGGTCCTGAGACCACACTGTCCCACGAGGGTTCCACCCCCCGCTTAGCCACTGGAGCGACGTCCCTCAGCGGAGCTGACTTCTAAAAGTTCCGATTTTGTGCTCCACTGCTCTATCACTTGCCGGTAGCGGCTGATGGAGGCTTCCTCCCGCCGCTATCTATTTTCCCAAATATCGCCTCGGATTCACTTCTCCATATGTCCTACCTTCCAGAAGGTGGTCACTTTTCTGTTCAGAGTTGCTGCTATTATTTTCTTCAATCTCCTATTGAGTTTGTAGGTGTTCAGAATGGTTTGCTCCCTATCTAGCTGAATTCCTGGAACCAGACAAAATTTAGGTCTCCTACTCCTCTGCCATCTTGCACCTCCCTAGATTAAATTCTTTAGGTTATCCTTAAACCCCTTTGTGTTCCAATTAGTAAATTTTAGTAAACTAATCTGGTTCAAATGAAATTCAAAACAACTAAATAATGGTAGCTATACCAACTCTACTGTTACATTAAGTGACAGAAGAATGTATGAAATATGTTACCTGTATCAAGCTGTGTGCAATCTTAAAAACATATATTTTATATTATGACATTTTATATTTGTAAGTTACCACAAAGCCTCCTTGAAACAATTGATTTTGTTTGTTATAATGAAGATTTTTGTTTGTTTCTCATATATTTGTTATAAGATTTAAACAAACCTAAAAACTAGATATTTTTAAAAATGAGAAAATTAGGTTGTGGAAGTTCAAGTTACTTTCTAAAGAACTTACATAATGTACAGCTTACCTAGGATACAAACCAGGCATCTCTCTCTTCTCTTTCTCCCTCCCTTCCTTCTTTTCCCTTCTCCATTTATTTTTTAACTGTAGTTAAATATACGTAAAATAAAATTTAACATTGTATCATTTTAAGAAATCAATGGCAGTAGGGGGCTGCATGGCTCAGTTGGTTAAGCGTCTGACTCTTGATTTTGGCTCAGGTCATGATACTCAGCTTCACGCTGGGTATAGATCCTGCTTGGATTCTTTCTCTTCCTCTCCCCACCCCTTCTCTCTAAAAAAAAAAGGAAAAGATATAAAGAATTCCCTGACATTAAGTGCATTTACAATTTTATACAATTATCACCACTATTTTCAGAACTGTTTCATTATTCCAAGTAGAAACACTGTACCCATTAAATAACTACTCTCCATTTCTTTTGTCTATGACAGCAACCCTTTACATTCTGTCTCTATGAATTTGACCATTCTAGGGACCTCTTGTAAGTGGAATCATACAGTATTTATCTTTTTTTTTTGTCTTCTTGTGACTGGCTTATTTTATTTAGCATAATGTCTTCAAGCTTCATCTATATTGTAGCATGTATCAGAATTTCCATCATTTTTTTTTTAAGATTCATTTATTTATTTGAGAGAGTGAGAAGAGAGAGAGAGAGAGTACATGAGAGGGGGGAGGGTCAGAGGGAGAAGCAGGCTCCTCGCGGAGCAGGGAGCCTGATGCAGGACTCGATTCCGGGACTCCAGGATCATGACCTGAGCTGAAGGCAGACGCTTAACGACTGAGCCACCCAGGCGCCCAGAATTTCCATCATTTTAAGGCTGAATAATATTCGATTATATGCACAAAGCATATTTTGTTTTTCTAGTCATCTGATGATGGCACTTGAGTTGTTTCCACATTTTGGCTATTGTGAATAGTGCTGCAACAGACATGAGTGTACAAATATCTCTTTGAGAATTGCCCTCAAATCTTTTAGAAGTAGAATTGCCAGATCATGTGGGAATTCTATTTCTAATGTTTTGAGGAACCATGATATTTTTTTTTCCATAATGGCTGCACCTTTTTTATATTCTAAAGCAACAGTACACAAGCGTTCCAATTTCTCCACATCCTTACTAACATTTATGTTCTTTCTTCTTTTCTTTCTTGATAATAGACATTCTAATGTGTGTGAGATGGTATCTCACTATAGTTTTGAATTCTATTTTCTTAATAATTAGTGATGTTGAGCATCTTTTCATATGCTCCCCCTGTCCATGCTCTCTCTATCTTTCTCTCTCTCTCAAATAAATAAATAAAATCTTAAAAAAAAAAAATAAGTCAGAATGTGTAAGCAAATTTCATTTCTCTATTTCCATCCTGAGGGAGGAGCTTGGAACTGTGACCATGCCAAGTTTTTCTGGTATGGGGTGGCGCTAAAGATAGCAAAAATGCCAGTTTCTAGCCATGTTGAATGTGACTTTTTCATGTTTAGGCAATCACTTAGGTGCTGCAGCTTCTTGATCGATATCTAGTGCTCCCACAAAATTACTTTGGTCTTTATGTAGTTTGTTTGGTTTTGTCATGGAGAAATGAGGGTCTGGATCTTCCTAGTCCATCATTTTGCTGATATCCTGTGGTGATACATTTAGATTCTCTTGTCATCTCCTTTCATGAATATTCTAAAGATATTTTCTTTACAGTTACCATGGGGATTACATATAGTATCCTAAAGTTAAAACTATCTAATTTGAATTGACAATGACTTAAGTGTAACCTCATACAAAAATGCTACTTCTGTGCAGCTCCATTCCTGACCTCCCTTGGTCTTTTTCATTCCTGATGCCACACATTGTATTTCGTACATCATGTGCTGGTTAATGTCATGGGTATATAAACATTTTTATACAATTGCCTTTTAAATCCTGTAGGAAACTTTAAAAAAGTATTAATAAAATATTAATTATATTAATATATATTATGTAATATTAATATGATAATAACATAATAACAATGACACTGAGTTTTAAATTCAGCCATGTATTTACCTCCACTGGAGAGTTTAAATCTTCATATGTCTTGGAGTTACTGTCTAGCATTCTTTCATTTCAAACTAACGGATTTTCTTTTGTATTTCCCTAAGACAGATCTATTGATAATAAACTCCCTTGGTTTGTTGTTTATCTTGGAATCTTTTGATTTTTCTCTCAACTTTGAAGAGCAGCTTTGATGGATGTAGAATTTTTTGTTTTCTGGATTTTTTTTTCTTTAATACTTTAAATAGATCATCCTACTACCTTCTTACCTTCTCATGAGAAATCAGCTAATAATCTTATTGAGATTCTCTTGCATGTAACCAGTGCCTCTCTTGTGATTTTCAAAATATTCCTTTGTCTTTGGCCATTTCATTACAATATGTCACCCTGTGGTCTCTCTCTTTTTTTTTTTCCCCTACTTAGAGTTCATTGCATGTCTTGCATTTATAGATTTAAATATTTCATCAAATTTTGGTAGGTTTTATCTATTATTCTTCAAATAATATTTTAACATTTATGATGGTTGTAAGGTAAGCAGTGTACACTGGATGGGTTTGAAATTGCAAGTTAAGGGTTGATATACCCGGCGGTGAGAGAGGGCATTTAAACTAAATGATTAAAAATGTTCATAAATTGGGATAATCATTAGAATAATCAACAATATGCATTTATCACAAATAGGTAATCTTATAACATGTATCCAGCTCATGGTTTCAGGTTGAAATATCTGCACTGTCCAAGGTTTACTATCTTCAAGTATCAAGACCACTCCAGGAGATAAGCACAGAGTCAGCTGACTACATGTTCTAAAATTCTTTTCCTTTTTCTTTTTTTTTGAGGATAGGTCTAGAAAAAATCATCTACCTTCAGAGATAAATCATCCTTTGAAATTAGAGTTAGAGTTGGAGAGGGGGTAGACAACATGTACACAGGCTCACCTAGTCAATTACCTTAGCGCTGTAATATGACGGGATGCTGCCTTTATGCTCACTTCAGTCCATCTAGGTCAGGGTCCATGGCAAGGGAAGCTTTGATGGAGGAATTGGAAGGCCCAAATGGATGTTAAGTATCTTGAGATGGTAATATTTCATTTTGATTGTGGTAGTATTTGATGATAGTAGGTACAAGAGGCTGAACGCATAAACAAATATATTTCAGGACTTCAGACTGGGGTCAACAGAGAGCAAATATTTTAGGCCTTCAGATCCATAAGGCCTGTGTCATAACTACTCAGCTCTGCTTTGTAACAAAGATGAAGCATAGACAACATGTCAACAAGTAATCTTGGCTGTGTTTCAATACAACTTTACTTAATGAAACAAGCGTCAGTCTAGATTTGGCTTGTTGGCCGTGGTTTGTCAATCCAAGCTATAGACTGTTCTAATTCAGTGTGCTTCCCCAAAACATTACATAAATATCTTCTGTGTTAAAAGATCCCTGGATGCCATCCTGAGTATCTGATTTGGAATATGAGGGTGAGGTCCAGGATATTGCATTGTGATCATAGGTTTCAGGTGACTTTCATGTACACTGAAGCTTGGGAACCATTGCACTATACCATGCTTCAAAGAGAAGATATGGAGGGAAATATTTTTGTTATTCAGAACAGAAACAGAAAGCCTTTCCTGGGAGATTGGAGGTTAGAGGCAGCACTCAGTAACTCAGTCCTACAATCCCGCTGCAAGAGGAAAATTAACTAAAAGAAAATAAAGTTAAGAGGAGGGGCGCCTGAGTGGCTCATTCATTGAGCGTCTGCCTTTGGCCCAGGTCATGATCCCAGGGTCCTGGGATCGAGCCCCACATCGGGCTCCCTGCTTGGCGGGAAGCCTGCTTCTCCCTCTCCCACTCCCCCTGCTTGTGTTACTTCTCTCGCTGTGTCTCTCTCTGTCAAAAATAAATAAAATCTTTAAAAAAAATTTAAAAAAAGAAAGTTAAGAGGAGAAGCAAATTGAGAGAAAAGTTTCCCACATTTTAAGTGATGCAAACTCTTTGTTCTTTTTCTAAATTTTGCAAAATATGCTTGATTTAACAGATGGATAACAGCCTTCAACAACTTTTCAACTGAAAGATTCAAGTGTCAGAATTGCTGGAAGCCTCCTTCTAGCCATTCCCTGGAATTGTTTCATCTCTTTACAAGAAAATACAGTGTAAGGTTAACTACAGGTCTAAGTCTGAGAGAACCGCTTGCCTGTCTATTTGAAATAAATAATAACAGTATTCAAAAAGTTCATCTTCTTTCCTGCACAGTTGGCTGGGTTACATCTCCGGCATAACAAACACCCATCACAAGAACACTAGGAATCCTCACAGGAATGTAAATGAATGGCACCATAAAGAATAATAACCAGCAACCACTTCCCAAGTGAATTTCCCTAATCCAGGGAGAAACAATAAACCCACCGAGGGTTTCACTTTTTTTTTTTTTAAGATTTTATTCATTTTTTGACAGAGAGAGACACACAGTGAGAGAGGGAACACAAGCAAGGGGAGTGGGAGAGGGAGAAGTAGGCTTCCCGCGGAGCAAGGAGCCCGATGTGGGGCTCGATCCCAGGACCCTGGGATCATGACCTGAGCCGAAGGCAGACGCATAACGACTGAGCCGCCCAGGCGCCCCGGGTTTCACTTTTTTAAATGAACTGTGTTTAGCCAGTGGGAAATACCAGAGCCTAATGACCCTGGGCCACTTCAGATGACTGTATTCTATAGAATACATTGGCGTTCTTCATTGCAATCCCTTCTATAATTAAGAATTATATTAAGCAGTTAACAAACTCTTTGTGTTGGTTTAACTATGTGGTTTCCACAGCATAAAATATTCATCTTCATACTATAAACATATAATACTACACCAGTTGTTATGCACAGAGTCACAACAGAATCAACTCTCCTCTGACTGTAAATGATTGCTAATGATAGAGGTAATAGAAGCGAACATACCAATATATACTATGATTTCTTCTGATGTGGAATTCACAGATCATAGTAGCAACTCTATCTGGCTGTGATATTTAAATGAGGACATGCATTAAGCAGTTGCCTAACTGCCTAGTAATTGTGGTCAAGAATTGGCTATTAGTAGCAGGACTCAGAGGCTATGTGAATTTTTAGTCAATAGGCACAGAGAAGGAAGGTAAAGGAAACTGGAATTTTGCATTAAAACTTAATAGCTCTGTGACTTTGGGCAAATAAATCCCTTGCATATATGTTTTCTCAACTTTCAAAAAGGGAATAGAACCTGCCCTGCCTTTGTCTGGTTTTATTTTGAGGATCAAATGAGAGGCTATGTGAAGACAAATGTGTTCTTACATAAATATAAGTTGTTATGAAGATATTAGATGTCAGATAGTAGAGCATGGATATATTTTGCTAAGGGATTCTGAAAGGGGCTAGGTCTTTGCCCACCTTGTTCTTTGGTTTTTAAGATTTTTAAAGAGTTTCATCTCATCTTAAGGAAAATTTATGAAGAATATGACAAAATGGATCCAAATCATGATGATGATACATTATTACAACTCCTATATTTAATTCAACAGAAAAATGTATAGCTGCTCTTAGTCTGTTGTATGTAAAATTGTTTCTCCACCATAGCAAAACATCTGATTGAAAATGTGGGGCCATTTTAAAAGAGTAATAATTTGCCAAGCATCTTCAAAGCACCATGGAAACTTTCTAGCCTTCATCTACATGTAAAAGAATGAGCTCTATTATCAGAAAGCTCATGTTTGTAATGAAAACACTGTTGTCATATTTCAAAAAAATTTCAAAACTTTATTTACCCAAAAGGCAAATGGCTATTTCTGATAGGGAAACATTCGTACAGAATGACAAAAACAACCACCACAACAAACTTTTATAGGAAAGGGAGAAAGTTGCAGGCAGTATCCAAAAGTACGGGCATGCCATCAAAGAAAGAATAAGTGGCATCCTTACACTCATATGGTAAAACAAAAATGACAAGAGGTGTTTTTTACATTTTCTGTATCTAAAAATCACACCACGACATGCAATGTTATTAAAGATCTATATTTTCTAATTAAACCTAAACTAAAATTAATAATCCTCAATTAATTACACTTGTGCTAATACTTCACTTTATCATAGCTATTATGACGATTTCAGTTGCATATGACCATATTCATATCAGATCTATGTTATTAAGTATAATATGATCTATAGAAACCTGTTCCTGGACTCCTGACTTGCTGCAGAAGGAATATATATCAGACAGGGTTTCTTCTTTTCTCACAGAGCCCCAGGCAAATTCCCCAAACTGGGAAGATCGTGGAAATGAGAAGACTTCATAACTCAAAATGGAAGAAAATATTATTGTAATTAATCTGTAGCCTTTGAAAACATCCATGTTTGAAGAGAAAAGTTCTAATATATATTATTGACTAAGTTACTCTTCCCTCTACATGCATACATATATACACTTACATCTTTCACAACCAAGTTGCTGAAGTTTACAACAATTCATTCCTGAGGTAATCTAATTAATGAGAAAATGTTTAGATGTCTTTATGTTTCACATTAATGTGTATTTGACTGCTTCATGGAAGCTAGTTTGCTTTAATGTCAGAATAGATAGATGAGATAGGTGAGTCAGAAAATGTATTCAACCAGATGTTGCTCCAATTGCTCTGAAGTACAAGTAATACAACAGCATCCAGGGTCGGGCTTCTGGAATCCTCTGACATTTATTTGCTATGTGATCTTAGATAATTCTGCTAAGCCTCTGCTACTCATCTGTGAGTGGTGACAATTAGTGTATAGAACTCTCATAAGGTTAAAGTGAACATTAGTTGAAAAAAAAACCATATAAATAACTTTAGCACAATTTATGACCCATAAAATAAAATCAATACAGATGATGATGATGATGGATGGTGATGAGGGTGATGATGACAAAGATGGCATACTGATAACAGAGAATTATAGTGATAGTCCTTACATATGTGGTTCCCAAACACTGAAGACCACTGCCTGAATGTGACAAAGTTTTTATAGAATTTCGTTAGGAACAGTTTTGATTTCAGCAATCAGGGGAACAAAATGTTCAGACTTAGAAATAAGTGACCTCAAAACAACTGGCTCAGAATACAACAAATTGTAGGAAGTAGTATTGAGAGTATTGTTTCCATTCTGCTTATTATTTTCATGGGAAACAAAATTTTTGTCAATGATCAAAATAAAGTGGCAGAAAATAATAAGTCATTTAAATCATTCTCTGGGTTTCATGCTAAGTATAAATCTCCAATTTAACAAATCTTACCAAAAGAAAGCCATTTTAGTACATTTTATATCAATTAAGGAAATTTGATCATGAATGTTTTTGCTTTAAAAGTATGTATGTAAATTATTTATTTACATTTCCGAATAAATCTTGATAGGCCTTAGTGGTTATAGGCCCTCTCTTAAGAATAGTATAGGTGGAATATTTAGAATTTTCTACATTTTTATAATAATAAATAATGTTGAATAAAATAATTCTGTATTTTTGCATAGATTTGCAGAAGTGGAAGTTTGGGAAATAAATATCTCAAATATTTATATTCACATTTACCTGTTTATCATCTATTTATCAAAATTATATCTAAGATATTTGCACCAATTTATACTACCACCAGCAGTACATGAGCTATTACTTTCACAATAAATACATTTGAATTTTTAAGTGTGTGTTCCATATGTGAAAAAATATATCACCCTGTATGTACATCTCTAAGCTCTTAAAAATTGTAGAAAGATTGGGAAGGAGATAGATCTCAAGAGACTGTAAGCTCATTAAGTTTGTTATATGACTGGTAGGTTTTCACTTTCTTTTCAATTGGTCTTCACTTTGCCCTTTTTCCTTTGTATTTCAGGAACCTATTTCCAAGCATCTTCATTGTGTGAAAATTTGTACTTCAGATCGGTGTTTTTTTATTACATTGCATCTCGAGGAATGTTGTATTTATCTTCCAGGTACACCGCTGTGTTAATTTTGACAAGTAACTTTTAAGCCAGTAATGTGACAAGCTTTGTTTCAATTACCTTTAATTGAATCCAAGTATGCATTGAATTCAGCGTAGAAATATATGGATACAACATCCCCTCAATGCTGTCAATGTTTAATTCAACCTTTTAAACTAGAACTAGCTGAAATGACTGTTTCCTGATGTAAAATCCAGTTGATATGAATCTTTACCAAAAACAGCCCAGACACAAGTGTTAAAAAATATGTTCACACAGGGGCACCTGGGTGGCTCAGTCGTTATGCGTCTACCTTCGGCTCAGGTCATGGTCCCAGGGTCCTGGGAACGAGCCCAGCCTCGGGCTCCCTGCTCAGCGGGAGGCCTGCTTCTCCCTCTCCCACTCCCCTGCTCGTGTTCCTGCTCTTGCTATCTCTGTCTCTGTCAATTAAATAAATAAAATCTTAAAAAAAAAAAACAAAAAACGTTCACACATAGCATTTGGTGACTCACTTTATTCTTTTTCTCAGTCATAGCAATGCCTCATTTATCCATCAGTGATACAGAATGACATGTTCCACAAAACCTAATTTTTCAGAAAACTCATATTTTAGGCCACAGAACTTTTGATATTTTCATTTTTTTTTTTAAGATTTTTTATTTATTTATTTGAGAGAGAGAGCACATGAGAGGGGGGAGGGTCAGAGGGAGAAGCAGACTCCCTGCCGAGCAGGGAGCCCGATGCGGGATTCGATCCAGGGACTTCAGGATCATGACCTGAGCCGAAGGCAGTCGCTTTAACCAACTGAGCCACCCAGGCACCCAATATTTTCATTATTTTTGATAAAAATCTTTATAAATGCATTTCAAGTCTCTTTGCTTTAATAATCAGTGGGTTTTTTGTTTGTTTTTTCTAGGAAGGTGGCAAATTATTATAAAAAGCAAAAGGAATTAGGTTTAATTACACATGAATATTGATTTCAATATTTTACTTACCAATTATATATATTTGGAAGTTATTCAACAACCACAAGACCTTGGTTTCCTTGTCTGTTAAAAGGATAATGATTATTTTTAACACTACTGTGAATATTAATGAGGTAGTAACTGAAAGGGACTGGGTGTGGTCATTGGAACATAGTAGATTCTCAGTAAATATCATTTTCTCTACATTTTGATTCATTTTCTCTCATCTGCCAACATAAAAAAAAAATGTGTTGCCCATCCAACACCTGTAATTAATATTTTCCAACATCCTGAAAATAAATAAGGAAATTCAGTACCCTTAGCCAGAGAACACGGATAGTAGAGTGGCAGAAGCAAAAACATAATTTTAACTCTGCTGTACTATTGTAGGGAAGGCAAAAACTTTACCTTTATCCTCTTTGGGCTTTTTACTGAGTCTGAAAATTAAATTGATATAAGACAGATTAGCAGGAGAAAGACATACACATGTATTTAATATAAGTTTTACATGACATGAGAGCCCTCATAAAAAATGAAGACCCAAAGGAATGGCAAAAGCTAAATGCTTTTTTATATTAAGTTGAGCAAAGAGAGGCAATTAAAGACAAGTAACAAAAATATATGGAGAAGGTAAAAGGAAATTTAAAAATATATATTTAATAATTTTTATTTGTACAGAATTTTCTCAGCTTTGACTCCCTTTCAAAGAATATTTCTTTTCTCCTGGTAAGGGAGGGCATATTTAATGTGGGAGATTTATCTCCTAATTTCAGGAAGAAAGAGGATATTAGGACACTTTTGTTGTATCTACTTTTTCAAGTTCCTTTAGCTCAAAATAATCCTTATTCTCAAGTGACATATTTTGGGATGGCATATTCTACTACCCTTCACTATATTATATTAGCGTTAGTTTTGGCAAAGGTACGATCTCTGGATTCAGAAATCTACCATTATTGATTCACATCATTCCTGGAAGTCTAACCTTAGTTCCCTGAGAGAGTAGCATATCAAGGAGGTCCACACTGCCCTTTTCATTACCTCAAATGATCTTTGAAAGCAGTGCACATTTTAATCTGCCTCTGCAACATTTTGAAAACTATAGCATCCCCCTGAACATATGAGACAGGGAGGATAGATCAGACATCTGGTAAAATTTTCATGTACATTTTCAGCTGTTCTGGCAGGATGTATGCTGAACTCACACCCTCCATCTGTTACTCCACAGAGGCAAAATAGCATGCCCTCTCAGGGCATCCAACCCAAAGCTACCCTTGAGCATTACCCTAATGGTGATCCTACCCTCCCCAACTTGAACCAAAGTATGTGGTATGGGTCAGGGATGGAGCAAGAAATGATCTATGGTGAGGGTGTCTGTGGTTCATACCATGTGGCATTAAAAATTCTACAATTATTTTTTTTCTTTTTTTAAGATTTATTTATTTGAGAGAAAGAGAAAGAGAGAAAGCATGAGTTGTGAGCTGGGGGGGGGAGGAGCAGAGAAAGAGGGAGGGACAGAATCCTCAAGCAGACTCCCTGCTGAGTGTGGAGGCTGATTTGGGGCTCAGTCCCAGGACCCTGAGATCATGACATGAGCCAAAATCAAGAGCCCGCTGCTTAACCAACTGAACCACTCAGGTGCCCCCAAATTCCACAACTTTCATATAGTTTTTAAAATTTTCACATAATAGATGTAAGTGCCCAAATGACTGCATCGAAATGTCTTGTCATCTAAGTGCTTTTTCGTAAAACACACAGTTCTCTCTCCTCATACACGTGACAACTCACAACGAATAAATTTTAAGCAAAGTAAGAAAGAGATATTCTTTTGAAATATTTTTTCCTTGGGGCTCCTGGGTGGCTCAATTGGATAAGCATCTGCCTTCGGCTCAGGTCATGATCCCAGGGTCCTGGGATCGAGCCCTGAAACCAGCTCCCTGCTCAGCGGGGAGCCTGCTTCACCCTCTCCTCCCCGTTCATGATTTCTGCCGTTTTCTTTGTCTCGCTCTCTCTCAAATAAATAAATAAAATCTAGGGGCACCTGGGTGGCTCAGTCGTTAAGCATCTGCCTTCCGCTCAGGTCATGGTCCCAGAGTCCTGGGATTGAGCCCTGCATCGGACTCCCTGCCAGGCGGGAAGCCTGCTTCTCCCTCTCCCACCGCCCCTGCTTGTGTTCCCTCTCTGGCTGTGTCTCTCTCTGTCAAATAAATAAATAAAATCTTAATATAAAAATAAATAAAATCTAAAAGAAAATGAAATATTTGTTTCTTAAATAATTCAAAAATCAAACTATTTAACATAAAATATCCTGCTAATTTAACTTTACACACAGTTTGTGGCAATAACTATGGTAATGTGTTCTTTAATTTATATCGATGTGGCCCCTGTTATATATTGTTTGCATACATTCTTTTTCTTTTAAATTTTATTTATTTATTAGAGAGCTCACGAGAGAGAGAGATAGTGAGAGAGAACATGGGGGGGGGGGGAGCAGAGGGAGAGGAAGAAGCAGACTCCCCACTGGTCAGGGAGTCTGACGAGGGGCTCAATCCCAGGACCCTGGGATCATGACCTGAGCTGAAGGCAGACGCTTAACTGACTGAGCCACCCAGGTGCCCCTTCATTCATTCTTTACTTCTTTTTTATACATACAGAAATTCTTACAAACGAGTAACAACTCAGCCTACTCCACATGAGAAAAACTGAAACTCAGAGAAATTAGTTTCTTGTCAAGTCACAGAGCTATCAATTTGTTGTGTTGAAATTCTTACCTATTCCCTTTTCTGAATCTTTCTGAATTTTCTCAGAATAAGATGACAAAAACAAACAAAACAACAACAACAACAAAAACAGGTAAATTCTTTAAATCCACTGGTCAACTTACCAAAAATAAATCTATTTAAAATATATTTCCTTAATTGGCAAGAAATTTAATCAAAATGGTATCAAACAGTCCTATTTTTAAGGAATTTTGGAGATATCCGCCCAATTTAAGGAAGTCAAGTTTTTTCCCACTTTCCCCACCCTTAATGATGATGGCAACAATCTAAATCTGTGAGTTAGGAATTGCATTTAGAAGTCATTGAATTTAAAAAAACCAAAACAAAAAACAAACAAAAAACTGGTCTTCTGTAATATCTGTCCTTTTTTTTTTTTTTTTCTAGAACAAACACATGGAGAGCTCTTGGTTATAGGAAAGTTAAAAACATAAAAAAATTGATAGAAGAATAATTTTTTAAGGTCAGATGGTGATTATGCTATTCAGACACACAAAAAAGAGGAAATAAACTGTTTGTACGTATGTTTTTCTATAACATTGCCATTGAATGTGAATTAACTAGACCTATCTGGAAGATTCTAATCACTTCTGAATTTGATCTTTTAAAGGTAGCACACAGACACAGAAACACAGAAAATATAGCTTGTTTACAGAAACTATGTTTTGAAAATTTTGCGTGTTTGTGGCTAGACTATGAAAGAGAGACCTCAGGGACACCTGATAACCATATCCATATATTAGAAAGATTATCAGGTGTTACAAATATGTATTACAAGCTGTTGTTGTAGACTCTAGGGGGTAGAACAACATCACTGAAAGATAGCAGTGTTGAGTTCCATATAAGCAATTTCAAATCATTTTGAGTTGTCCAGTCATAGATACTGCATCCTGATTAAATTCCCATGCCTGGGTGGGTTTGAATCAAGGTAATATTAACTTGATTGGATGAATTTGGGATGAAGAGTTATGAACAAAATAACCTCCAAGTTCCTTTCTATTCTCAAAATTCTATGACTTTTATGTAGATTTTCTGATAAATGTTTTCTAAGTAGCCAACGGGGAATGAAGAGAAATATTTGGATTGGGTCACATGCTTACTGAAAATTTAAATTATTGCCATAACTATTTTGCTAATTGACAAAGATAATCAGTGCCAGGGTGGGTAGAGTGACATTCCGGTCAGAGGAAGGCTTCAACCTTGATAATCTGTCTATTCAGAATGTGGCTTTTTCCCTTGAGCTGTGCTATTTTAATTGAGAATTCTACTTATCCAAAATTATTAACCAAATTAAGTCAATACCACCTTCCATTAAGCGAGCTAAAGATGCACAACATGAGATTTGCATCTGAATCCACTTTTTATTTCCCATTCAAATATCAGTTTGCCATCTGCTCACCAAGAAGTGATCCTTGAATTTAATCTTTAATATTCCATTAGTTCAATCATTGCTTCCTTTGCTCTCCTTCTGGTGGAAAGAAATGGGGTTTGGGTTTAAAGGAAAAAGGGAATAGAGGCAAATAGAGGGAGCTTAGTTTTCATGTGGGAGGTGGCTTTCAGAAGGAATAATTCTGACAGCTTAATTAAGCAAGATCAATAAAGGATCTAGAAATAAAAAAAATAAAATAGGTTGTCATTTATAATGGTGTACAGGATTTATGAAGTTAGTTTTTATTTTGTTGTTCAACAAATGTTTACTGAACGTGAAGCATTTAACAATCACTCTGCTCAATTCTTGGAATAAATACACTGGTCTGTGGGAGATATAGCACTGCACATTTAGGGGACAAAGAAACAGAATTGTATCAACAATGTTACATTAAGGCATTTAGCCAAGTGTAAGAGAATAGGGTGATTTAATTAAAACCCAAGCAAGCTGAGTAAAAGAAAGAATTATCATGGTAAGAAAGAAAAAGACAAAAAAATAAATAAAGAAGGGATAAGGACAGCACAGTTAAATTATATAAGTCTAAGGAAGGTTTGTTTTTTTGTTTTGTTTTGTTTAATTTTAAAGACTGTGAACAATCAGATTATTGAGATAATGTGCAGTAAATGTATTCATTTATGAAATGACAAAATTATAGGAATTGCTGCCCAATGCAACATCACAACTAAACTAATGCTTTCGGTCGTTAAGAGTCCAAAGGTTGTCTAAACAAAAGAATCATAATGACATAGGAGATTTATAGAAATGTTTTTGTTGTTGTTGTTATTGTTGTTGTTGTTGTTTTGGTTAGGATGAAGAAATATGGTCCATCTTTCAATCTCTCAACTCCATTTGGTCCTCCTGTTTGTCTACAACACACAAGCACGCTCTGCTGCAGTCAATCCATCATAGCAGGGTGTGTGGGTTGCCTGTTCAAAGCATTGCTGATCCCAGCTATTGCTTTTCCTTCTCTGGCAGCTTGAGACGAAGGCGCTCTGAACATCAAGTCAGAGCATGAGGGTGGTCAGGAAGAAAATATGACACATATCTGTGGGAGAAGAGCGTGAATGATCAAGAGGGATGAGTTCTACAGCAGCAAAGCAAAACAACCAGCAGATATCCTGGCCGTAAATAATACATTGCTAAGTAGAACTCTGAGGGTACCAAAAGAGTAGGCACTGGAATATGAGTTCAGGATTATATAAGTATCTGGGGGCACTAGCATGTTCTGGCGTGCTTTGTCCCATGTATTTTTTCATTCCAAATGAGAAAGTGTCATATGTCTCTTGAAGTGACAATCTTGGACTCTGATTGATGTGTTATTATTGCTATTGTTAACACTCAACCTGTTTCAGGGGCGCCTGGGTGGCTCAGTCGTTAAGCGTCTGCCTTCAGCTCAGGTCATGATCCCAGGGTCCTGGGTTCGAGCCCCGCATTGGGCTCCCTGCTCGGCGGGAAGCCTGCTTCTCCCTCTCCCACTCCCCCTGCTGTGTTCTCTCTCTCGCTGTGTCTCTCTCTCTCAAATAAATAAATAAAATCTTTAAAAAACAAAACAAACAAAACAAAACAAAACACTCAACCTGTTTCAAAGCCTAATTTAACAGAATATATTGGACAGTCTTGCTCACACCTCCCACCTCCAAGAAGAGAAATAATGAGATTAATAATGGTATCCAACAACTCGTCCAACCCTCCTGGTTGGAGATGCTAATAACAGGAGGGCAGCATGTTAGAGTAGGCTGGATAAGGGGTGTTAAGTTTATAAGGCACCTCTCTTCTGGAAATTTCATGATACCTTTATTTTTATTTGCCCAGCTGATCTTCTAGTTTTAGTGACTGGTATTTGTGCACAAAGAAATAAGTGTTTGTTTATAATGACTGTATGAGTTCAGATGTTGAGACACACAGATAACTGAATTGCGAATAGGAGAATCATAGTTTAGTGAAAATTTCTGTTAATCTGACTTATGAGATTTCCAGGTGTCTTTCTATAGTTACAATTGTATTTCTAATGAATCCCAAAACAAAGGACATTTGCAGATTAAAGGCAATGTCTGTGGTCAAAGTAGAGGATAAATCTTCATGAGCTTAGAGCTGTATTGACCTACATTTGTGCCATTAATAATCTCAATTATAATTAAATATGAATGTATAAATACATACATATAAATTGCAATTGACTTGGGGCGCTGCATGGCTCAGTCGGTTAAGCGTCCAACTCAATTTTGGCTCAGGTCATGATCTCAGGATCGTGAGATCGAACCCTGCATCGGGCTCAGTGTTCAGCAAGGAGTCTTTTGAGATTCTCTCTCTCCCTCTCCCTCTGACCCTCCCCCCGCTCTCTCAAATAAATAAATAAATCTTTTTAAAAAAATTGTATTTGATTAAATATTTATTAATTTTTTATGTTATGCCTTCTTTACATGAAATAAAATCATGATTACATCATGCTTTTTACCTTTGAAAGAGGCATAATCCCATTGATTTAATTATTCTGCAACTAGTTGGTGAATTACACTATAATTCAGGCATCAAGGACATTGTTTTTAAAAAAATTACCCACCCTTCCTGTATTCCTTACAAGATTGCAAAGATGGAATGTTACTATTTTATCAGCAAGGTATTAAAATGAATTTATAAAAAAAAAAATTACCCACCCTTTTCCTAAAGCAGCTTGCAGTCTGGACATCAAACTTATATTCATGAAACATGAAAATATCAAAAAATTATTAAGGTGGTGTTGTTAGAAATACCCAAGAATCTGTATTTTTTTTTAAATTTTAATTAATTAATTAATTTTTTTTATTCTTATGTTAATCCCCATACATTACATCATTAGTTTTAGATGAAGTGTTCCATGATTCATTGTTTGTGCATAACACCCAGTGCTCCATGCAGAATGTGCCCTCCTCAGTACCCACCACCAGGCTAACCCATCCTCCCACCCCCCTCCCCTCTAGAACCCTGTTTGTTTTTCAGAGTCCATCATCTCTCATGGTTCGTCTACCCCTCCGATTTCCCCCGCTTCATTCTTCCCCTCCTGCTACCTTCTTCTTCTTCTTTTTTTTTTCTTAACATATATAGCATTATTTGTTTCAGAGGTACAGATCTGAGATTCAACAGTCTTGCACAATTCACAGCGCTTACCAGAGCACATACCCTCCCCAGTGTCTATCACCCAGTCACCCCATCCCTCCACCCCAGCCCCCACTACAGCAACCCTCAGTTTGTTTCCTACAATTAAGAATTCCTCATATCAGTGAGATCATATGATACATGTCTTTCTCTGTTTGACTTATTTCACTCAACATAATACCCTCCAGTTCCATCCACGTCGTTGCAAATGGCAAGATCTCATTCCTTTTGATGGCTGCATACTATTCCATTGTATATATATACCACATCTTCTTTATCCATTCATCTGTCGATGGACATCTTGGCTCTTTCCACAGTTTGGCTATTGTGGACATTGCTGCTATAAACATTGGGGTGCATGTACACTTTCGGATCCCTACTGTAAATACCCAGTAGTGCAATTGCTGGATCATAGGGTAGCTCTATTTTCAACTTTTTGAGGAACCTCCATACAGTTTTCCAGAGTGGCTGCACCAGCTTGCATTCCCACCAACAGTGTAGGAGGGTTCCCCTTTCTCCACATCCCCGCCAACATCTGTCGTTTCCTGACTTGTTAATTTTAGCCATTCTGACTGGGGTGAGGTGGTATCTCATTGAGGTTTTGATTTGGATTTCCCTGATGCCGAGTGATATTGAGCACTTTTTCATGTGTCTGTTGGCCCTTTGGATGTCTTCTTTGGAAAAATGTCTGTTCATGTCTTCTGCCCATTTCTTGATTGGATTCTTTGTTCTTTGGGTGCTGAGTTTGATGAGTTCTTTATAGATTTTGGATACTAGCCCTTTATCTGATCTGTCATTTGCAAATATCCTCTCCCATTCTGTCGGTTGTCTTTTGGTTTTGTTGACTGTTTCCTTTGTTTTGCAAAAGCTTTTGATCTTGATGAAGTCCCAATAGTTCATTTTTGCCCTTGCTTCCCTTGCCTTTGGCGATGTTTCTAGGAAGAAGTTGCTTCGGCTGAGGTCAAAGAGGTTGCTGCCTGTGTTCTCCTTTAGGATGTTGATGGACTCCTGTCTCACATTGAGGTCTTTCAACCATTTTGAGTCTATTTTTGTGTGTGGTGTAAGGAAATGGTCCAGTTTCATTCTTCTGCATGTGGCTATCCAATTTTCCCAACACCATTTGTTGAAGAGACTGTCTTTGTTCCATTGGACATTCTTTCCTGCTTTGTCAAAGATGAGTTGACCATAGAGTTGAGGGTCCATTTCTGGGCTCTCTATTCTGTTCCATTGATCTATGTGTCTGTTTTTGTGCCAGTACCATGCTGTCTTGATGATGACAGCTTTGTAATAGAGCTGGAAGTCCGGAATTGTGATGCCGCCGCCTTTGCTTTTCTTTTTCAACATTCTTCGGGCTATGCGGGGTCTTTTCTGGTTCCATACAAATTTTAGGATTATTTGTTGCATTTCTTTGAAAAAAGTGGATGGTATTTTGATGGGGATTGCATTGAATGTGTA
>NC_058405.1:86887966-86967423 GCF_002201575.2 Neomonachus schauinslandi
AAGTTGTTTGAAAAAAGAAAGAAGAGGATTTAAAAAAAGAAAAAAAAAGGGAGAGGATGTGATCAGGCAGGGGAATAGAAAACACCATATACTAGAGATTTAGGGTACATTTTGATCTGTTAGAAGAAACTATCTCAAAATTTTAAAGAGAGAACAACTTATATATATAAGCCAAAAATACGGGTAACTACTATGAAGGGATAGAATATGACTCTAAAAATGAAAAATAAAAATTTTTTTTTTTTTAAAAAGGGATTGATAAGATGTTGGTTGAAAAAGGGAAAAGGAAAAATTCAAAAAGAAGAAAAAAAGAAAAAAAGACAGTTAAAAAAAATTAACTTTGAAAGACTACAGAATCATGGTAAAAAAGCCATGAATTCTATGTGCAGTAGTCCCCTAGCGCGGAGTTCTGCCGTTCTCATTGATCGGTAAACTTGGTCTTGGCTGGCTGTTCTCGCTGATCTTCTGCGGAGGGGCCTGTTGCCGTGGTTTCCAAATGTCTTTGCCGGAGGCAGAATTGACCCGCCCTTGACCCCTCCCAGTTAAGTAATCTGCTCAGGTTTGCTCTCCAGGGCTTTTGTTCCCTGCGAGCTTTCCGTACAGCTTTGGAGGCAGAGAGTGAAAATGGCGGCCTCCCAATCTCCGCCGCAGAGGAGCCAAGAACTCGGGGCCCCGCTTCTCAGTGAGTCCCCAGAGAAAAGCCGTCAGTCACTCCCGTCGCCCCGGTCTCCAGCCGCACTCCGTGCTCACCCGGCCTGTGACCGCGCATTTCTATCTCTGGCACCCGACCCCAGGTGGAGTCTCCAAACCCAGCAGATCCCTGCGGCGCACTCCTGCGCGGCTCCTCCCAGGGGAGGAAGGTGAGTCTCCCCGGATCTGCTGCTTGTTGGGTCCCTGCTGCAGGAGCAGTGGCCCGACTGTGCCACGGATCACAGTTTATGGCAACTCCGAGCTGAGAGCCCACGCCTGGGCTCCGCCTCTGCAGCCAGCTTCCCTGCTCCGTTACCTGGGAGTTCTGCCACACTTGGGCACCCCCGGTCTTTCTGTGACCCGTGGGTCCTGAGACCACACTGTCCCGGAGGGTTCCACCCCCCGCTTAGCCACCAGAGTGACGTCCCTCAGTGGAGCAGACTTTTAAAAGTTCCGATTTTGTGCTCCGCGGCTCTATCACTTGCCAGAAGGGGCCGCCGGAGGCCCCTCCCCCGCCATCTCTCCTCCCGAATATCACCTCGGATTCACTTCTCCTCACGTCCTACCTTCCAGAAAGTGGTCGCTTTTCTGATGAGAGAGTTGTTGCTCTTCTTTTCTTCGATCTCCTGTTGTGTTTGTAGGTGTTCAGAATGGTTTGGTCCCTATCCAGCTGAATTCCTGAGACCAGACAAAATCCAGGTCTCCTACTCCTCCGCCATCTTGCTCCGCCCCCCAAGAAAGCTTTAATTAAAACAAACAAAAGGGGGCACCTGTGTGGCTCAGTTAGTTAAGCGACTGCCTTTGGCTCAGGTCATGATCCTGGAGTCCAGGGATAGAGTCCCGCATCAAGCTCCCTGCTCAGCAGGGACTCTGCTTCTCCCTCTGACCCTCCCCCCTCTCATGTGTTCTCTCGCTCTCTCTCATTCTCCCTCTCAAATAAATAAATAAAATCTTAAAAAAATAAATAAAACAAACAAAAGGGAAAATAACAAGTCTTGGTGATTATGTAGAGAAATTATAATCCTCATACATTGCTTTTGGGGGATGTAGAATGGTTTTTCTTCAGGAAACAGGTGGTTCCTTGAAAAGTTAAACATAGAATTATCTGAGCCAATATATGTACTCCTGAGTATATATCCCAGAGAATTGAAAGCAGGTACTAAAACAAATACCGATGCACACATATTCATTGCCCAACATGGGACTCAATCCCAGGACTCCGGGATCATGACCTGAGCTGAAGGCAGACACTCAACTGATTGAATTACCCAGGCATCACTTTGCTGTAGAAATCTTGATGCTGTGTTACCTGACACAAAAAGATTTATGAATTATATTTTCTTTGTGATTTCCCACTTTTATGAAAATAAAATAAACCTCTTTCAGTGCTTTAAAAATTTCTACTATCTACTATGAACATTTTCATACTTGTTTTGAGGATTTTGTTGCTCAGCTTTATTTGATATATTTTCCCATCTTTTTTTAACCATTTTTTTTAATTTTAGCTATATCACTAAAGAAGCACATATATTATCTTGTTTTAAATGTCCCTAGATGTGCTTCCTTCCTACAAAACATGAGTCATGGAAATGTTTAACACCCATGTCCATGAGAACCCGGACTATAAAAAATACTTTACTGTAAGAACTCTACCCTGCAACAAGTGAACTGCTATACTAAGTGTCATGACTAATGCAAGATATTTGTTAAAACTTTAGAAAAAACAGTGTAAAAAAATTCAAAACCCTCATCTGGGAAAACAAACAAACAAACAAACAAAAACCTCAGAAAGTTATTGTAATGTTTACTTTGCTACAACATCGCTCAGTGAGGAAATCTTTAAATTCCATCCCCAAGTGGATTTGATATTCTGGTTTAGCTTGGGAGAATATCTCAACAAAAGGACATAATTAGCATATTTGTTAGAGGAATTCTGTCTACCAGATGACTTGCATCTTTCTTTGTATTTCAGATATGCTGAGTTCATTTGGCCAATGTATGCTTTGTTTTGATTGCCTTGATGTCCCTGATACACATACTATTGGAATTTTCCATGAGAGAATTATATTTCTTCACCTTGATTGAATCATACATGGACACGGACATATTGCTTTGGTCAATAAAAATTAATACAACTAACATATACCACTTCTAAGCAGAAGCTATTAAGTTCTATTGCATCATTGAATATTTCTTTTCTTACCATATTGATCTGTCCCAGATTAAGGCAATTCTATTAGGTTACATACCAGAATGAAGAAAGTATACAACTAACAACTACCCTTCATGCACATGTGATATGATAAAGAAATGCATTGTTATATGCACTGAGAATCTATCTGGTGTTGGGTTTGGTTTTGTTATGCAACTTTGGCACCAAAGGCTGAAGCCAATACAGAAATCATTACCATAAAAAAGGTTTTACTGGTAACAACAAGAAGTAACAACTACAAAGTAAAATATGTAACTCTTGTTCCAAGGCCAGAAAAAGGCATGCTGAAAAACCAATTATTGGAAACTGGCAAAAAGACAACTCACATTAGGAAGTGGCAAAATATTTGGATATCACTAGCAGTACTGTGGAAACCATTTAATGTACTAAATAAATGTGTTGGTTTTGGTAAAGAGTTCCCCAACTCAGTTATAGACATGACTTGAATGCTATCAGTTGCATTGACATTATTTTTTTCAAGAAACAGAAAAACTCAGAAAAAAATTGGCACATAATTAAGCAGATATTACCAGGAACACAGACTTTAGACTTGGAGACTTGGAAGATGGAACTGATTTTCATTTACAATTAGTAAAAGATAAAACTAGGAATGTCCTTAAGCAACAAAGTAGTATTAAAACCAAGATTTATGTAAAGGACCAAAGCAAATGTATTGTAATCACAACTGTTGTTAAAGATATTTGAATTTACGGAGGGGGAGATGAACCATGAGAGACGATGGACTCTGAAAAACAAACTGAGTGTTCTAGAGGGGAGGGGGTGGGAGGATGGTTTAGCCGGTGATGGGTATTAAAGAGGGCACGTTCTGCATGGAGCACTGGGTGTTATGCACAAATAATGAATCATGGAACACTACATCAAAAACTAATTATGTAATGTATAGTGATTAACATAACAATAAAAAATTAAAAAAAAGAATAAACCCTAGATTTTTACTTAAAAAAAAGATGTTTGAATTTACTAATATTAAAAAATCACTCAGAGGGAGAAAAAAAAAAAAGCAAACAACTAACGTGTGCCTTTCTCATAGAATTTTGATATATTCAATGTTCCTGTAACTAAACCTGGAGTGAGAGCAGGTCTAGAAAAGAAGTAGCAGTAAAACAGTTACCACATGGAACAGACTGGAAGGAATAAAGTAGACAGAAAATTAACTAAGCTTTTGAATCTTGCTTTGCTCAGTGAACAAGTATGAATCAAAAGATATGTAACATTTAAGACTCAATTGATGGTGAAGTCACTGATTTCTTATGGAGAAGATGCAGTCTGAGAAAGCTTCTTATCCACCTGCTCTTAATGCCCTCTTCAGATGGTCCAGAGGGGTAACAGAAAAGGAAAGTCCTCCAAGCAGAGCCAAGAGTCATGAAGTACAATGAGCTAGAGAGAAGAACTAAGGCTTAGTTAAGAAACATGACCATCTCTAGTGACCCTTTAACATCTCCTTATCAAGATTCCATAAACACTATGGGCCAGTGATTTCCATGAAATTCGCTTTCTTTATTTTTATAATGAGAGTGGTAAGTATAATAATGCTACCTATATTTCTCCACTCTCTGTTGGTGGATGAGGACCTAAAACTAGAAATCACAGAATATTATTCAGCTATAAAACAGAATGAAATCTTGCCATTTGCCGCAAAATGGATGGATCTAGAGGATATAATGCTAAGGGAAATAAGTCAGAGAAAGAACAATATCATATTACTTCACTCATATGTGAAATTTAAGAAACAAAACAGAGTTTGAAAAAAAGAGGGAGGCAACCAGGAAATAGATTCTTAACTATAGAGAACAAATTGATGGTACTGAAGGTGAAATAGGTGGTGGGGATTAAGGAGCGCACTTGTGATAAACACTACGTGTTGTATGGAATTGTTGAATCTCTATATTGCACACATGAAACTAATATAACACTGTATGTTAACTATACTGAAATTAAAATAAAATAAAAAAAGACAAGGGCAAGTAAAAAGAAACTAGAAACCACATTTGCCCTAGACTGAGATCCTGAACTTTGAGCCAGACCATATGATTGTATGACACTATTGGATCACTATTGGAGTGAAAACTCACTTCAGAAGAGGGGGTGAGTAACATTTTCTTGTGGAAGTTGAATACTTGTGTTCAAGAAGATGGGCAGTTTTAAATTTCATTAAAAATCCCAAGAACTCTTTAGTCCTCTCTAAAAGTGGATTTTAGCTGTTAACTATTGTGTGTTAACATTTGTCTTAGTCATGTGCCTTTTCCCATGGGTCCATGGATTATGATTGGAGAAGACACAGCCTACTTGCAAACAGATGGTTTAAGAGCTATTCTGTGGTATCCTGTGCCATCATAATAGGAAGTTCCAGAGAGGTTGTTTCATTAGCCTGGGTTTCAAGAGGAAGAAGTATGAGGGAGATGTGATGTGAGAAATAAACATTTTTTTGAAAGTCCATGCAGTTTGAGGTTATTGGTACTAGAGCACAATGATGTGAAATCTAATCATGACACAAGCCCACCATAGATCTAAATTCATTTTATCTGTCCCAAGAAAACATAAATCATTAAGAAAACATCTTTGTGATTTTTAGGAGAAAATGATAAAGTAAGACATCTTTATTTCTTTTATCTCTTTTAAAATATTCTGAAAAACAAAGATTATAAAATTTTAAGAAGAAAGATAAACCAAATAATTACATGGCTACAAACCCAAATTGTTATCACTCCACAAGTAAGTACTACTTCTCTGAAGTCAGCTCACTGACCATTTAACTGATAGACAAGTTCTGACTAGGTTCAAAGGCCAGGAGAAAGGGGAACAGCTTCACTGAATATGGTGGAATATCTCGGGAGACATGGAATTAGAACAGAAATCGTAGAATGATGTCATAAATTGACTGACTGTGACCTAGCCTCTTAGTTGAGGCAGAATGGCAGAGAAGAAACTTGATGGAAGAGAGAAATACTGATGGTCAGAGTGCAGTGCAGAGAGTCTGAAATTTAATATCACAGGGAACAAAGTTACACTGGAATAAATACAGTGACTGTATATGAGGTTCAAAGTGGAAATGAAAAATAGCAAACATATAAAATTAATATTAGATAAATTGAAGATACAAAAGACAGAGACAGGAAATTTAAAATACAATTAATACTTTTGCTAAACAGAATGGAGATAATTGAAGAAAAAAGATATATCTAATTAAATCACTTCTTCAGTCGTCTGGCTCTGCTGGATTCTGTTTGTTGGCTCAAGGAACATTCTCTGTATCAAGGGAAAATGGATTCAGAAGATTGAGCACCATGTCCTGGTGAAGTCATTGAACTCAAAACATATAGATACCCTCATGTAGGCATTCCAGCAATGGAAGCAAATCAGAAGGAAAATCATGTTGTCATTGTATAGCCACATACCAACACCTGTTTATGGCATAAATTGCGGTGATGGTTTCACAGATGTGTACTTATCTCAAAAATCATCAAGTTGTACAGATTAAACATCTGTAGCTTTTTGTACATTAACCATTCCTTAATAAATTCGTTAAAATAATACAATGGGACAATTTCTACAAGGTTCTGAGGAAAAGTAAGACAAGTGACTCTAATATTACATCTGAGCAAGTTTCATTTTAATATAAAGATTACAAGCACACTTGTATAATAATTTAAAATTTCAAGGAAGTATATACCAAGAAGATCCCTGCTTGGGAAAAAAATAAAGTTAAAACTCAATCCATCTGTGAATTGAGTCAAAATTAGTAATCTGAAAATGAAGAGTACTATTAAAAATGTTTGGTAGTGGGTGTTTACTTCCATTAAATGAATATCTAATATGGCTACCTCATGGATTATAAAATGTAAGATTATAGATCAGTATGTACAAATGGATAGATTTTAACAATATAAAAAGTAATATTTTATATGACAATATCTAGATATAAGGTGAAAGAGGAAGGAGGGATTACATGTGCATTAGTGTCTTTGCTTAATAACAAAAAGTCAGTGGATATTCTATGTGAATAAGACATGTTCTTTAAAATTAGCATTAACTTTAAAAATATTTATTTCTTTTTTTATTTTAGAAGACTATTTTTACGTGACTGGATCTTGAAATACTGAGATATCTATATAAAGTTCAGTATTTCCTTTTCCTTCAGTTCTTTCTGGAGTTAAATTCAAATAAGATTAAATATATGCTTTATTTGAATAACATATAATACTGGTTTTTAAATATTTAGTCTGTCTTTTTATTTTATTTATTTATTTTTTAAGATTTTATTTATTTATTTGACAGAAAGAGACAGCGAGAGAGGGAACAAAAGCAGGGGGAGTGGGAGAGGGAGAAGCAGACTCCCCGCCGATCAGGGAGCCCGATGCGGGGCTCGATCCCAGGACCCTGAGATCATGGCCTGAGCCAAAGGCAGTCGCTTAACCAACTGAGCCACCCAGGTGCCCCGTTTAGTCTGTCTTTTTTAAATTAAAATTTTTTTCTCTCCCTCTCTCTCTTCATTTCCTCTCTCACCTTTTCTCTCTCCCCCCTTTCACATACTTTTTTCTCTTTTGCTTCTATTTGTGTATATATATATATATGAGATACTGGAATAAAATGCTCATGAAATGTAAGAAATGGTTATTTCTGAGGTAGTAATTTGGATGATTTTTATTTTACCTATTCACTTTTCTGTATTTCATTACATTTTGCTTTTTTTTTCTTTTACAATGACTATGTATTACTTAAAAATCAAATTATACTTCTAAAATGATTTGACTGTTCTGTAAGAAGTGAAGCAACAAGATGCTTTGCCTAATCTTAGGATGTATATTTCTGTTCTGGGCAGCCCCCAGTTAGCAGTGTTTCATTCCAGGCCACCGTGGGACCCCACATTCTTCACCAGTACAGTAAGGCTTAGGTGAGGTGATTTCTGAACTATTTAGGACTCTGTACTCTGTAGTTCTAACTAGATTCCCAGTGACTTGGAGAATTAAATCATGGTCGAAATAATAAATAGAAAATATACTTTGGAAATTATAAAAGACATGAACTGAAGCTTAAATAAAATTTTATGGCCACATTCCAAAATTTATATTATTATATTGATTGAGAGAACATATGAATTGCACTTTAATCAGTGCCCAGTGCACATTAAATTGACCTTGGATCCATGGCCAGTATCGGAGTTCAGGTCTTCATCAATTTGATTCAGCAGGCAGTGAAGAGCCAAACAAAGAAGCTATGATTGTGCTTGAAGGCTGGAATTCATTATATTTTCCATAAAAACAATTTTTGAAGTAAGATGATGGTTTTCCTCTGAATTGTTTCATTAAAATTTGATCAGAGAGAAGAATGTTTCTATTTAACTACAGAAAATGTAATTTTGGCTTTCACCCACAGAGAGAAGTTTTCCACAGTGTTGTTCATAGTTGTGGAGAGCACTAGTGTGAATTATATGTCCTTGTGAAGTGCTATTCCAAAAGTACAGCCATGAGGAACAATACAATATATTGTTCAAACTTATGTATCTTAGAAAAACTACCTATTGGGTCAAATCATAGTCCATTTATAATATCTGCTTGCATGTTGCTTCTTGTAGATGTCCCTGAATATTTGGTTACATTAAACATCAGCTGTGCTTAGTGTAGGACCCTTCACCAGTTAAAAAATGTCATTTCCCAGCTAATCATTCTTATTCATTAAATATTTGGGCTTCCCTTCTATAGGACTAGAGGCACAATAAAAGCTCAACTTCCTTGTTTACTTGTATTTCGGAGAGAGGATTTGGCTATGGTATTTAGTTCTATACTGACAACATAGTCTAACCTAATTTTTTTTTTTTTAAGATTTTATTTATTTATTTGAGAGAGAGAGAATGAGAGACAGAGAGCATGAGAGGGAGGAGGGTCAGAGGGAGAAGCAGACTCCCCGCTGAGCAGGGAGCCCGATGCAGGACTCGATCCCGGGACTCCAGGATCATGACCTGAGCTGAAGACAGTCGCTTAACCAACTGAGCCACCCAGGTGCCCCTAGTCTAACCTAATTAATCTCAATTTTTTTTTTTTTTTAAGCAGACCGTTTTTTAAAGTCTCAAAGGACTTCCAAACCAATTTCATGCACGTTATCATTTCTACCAACAAAACATCATGGAAAGTAAGATTAATGTTATTTAAGAAGAGCAGGCTAGAATTCTGCTGTTGAAACCATTATCAGTGAAGGAACATATTTCTCCCTTGACTATATCTCACACAGGCTAGCAACAAATCACAGTGTGTTTAAAAAATAATTTAAAATAATAAAGTAAAACACTCCCATGTTATGATATGCAATGAACACATAAGATTAAATTAAAAAAAAAAAAAAAAACACCTCTTTTAGGCTTTTTTTTTTTTTTTTTAAGTTTGAAACAGTTCTAATGATTTGTGGTTTGAAATCTAAAACTTCTTGAACCAAATGATATTCCTGTAAGCCAATTATCACATAGACAAAAACCCATCAGCAAAAAACAAACAAGAAATGGAGTTATGGTAGACAGAATATTGTTTCCTTTCACCCCTGTCCCCTGTGTTACTCCCCAGATTGTATTGTTATATGGAAAAAAAAAAATATCTGGGTGGGCTTAATCTAAAATAATGAGTCCTTAAAAAGAGACGCAAAAGAGAAAATTGGAGAAATTCAAAAGGTAAGAATTCCATTCATTATTGCTGGCTTTGAAGATGGGTAGTACCATGAGCCAAGGAATGGGAGCACGATTTATTAGGTAAGAGCAGCACTAGGGCCAATAATCAGCAAGGAAATGGAATCTCTGTTTTGCAGCTGCACGGAACTAAATTCAACTTGAATGAGCCTGGAAGTGGAATTTCCTTCAGAGCTTCCACATAAGAGCCGGATGTACAGGATTACTGAAAGAATGAAAAGCAAAGGAAAAAAAAAAAAGAAAGAAATATAGAATACATAAAGAGTCTTATTTCTTTTTTTAAAATTTTTTAAAGATTTTATTCATTTATTTGACAGAGAGAGAGAGAGAACAAGTAGGCAGAGAGGCACGCAGAGGGAGAGGGAGAAGCAGTCTTCCCGCTGAGCAGGGAGCCCGATGCGGGGCTCGATCCCAGGACCCCGGGATCATGACCTGAGCCGAAGGCAGCGGCTTAACCGGCTGAGCCACCCAGGCGCTCCGAGTCTTATTTCTATAGCAGTCTCCAAATCACAAAACTATAGACTCAGAGAGTAGAATAGGTGTTACCAGGGGACCAGGACAGGATTGGGGGGTGGGAAATGAGGGATGGTGCATATATAAACAGGTAACATGAAGAGTTCCTTTATGATGATGGAACAGTTCTGAATCCTGACTTTCCTTATAGTCACACAAGCCATGGGGAAAATTGCATAAAACTAAACACACTGACATGTACTCACACAATGTATGAATGGGTTCATATAAATAATGGTGAAAACTGAATAAAGTCTGTAGTCTAGCTAATGGTATTGCACTAATATCAGTTTCCTGGTTTCCATATTGGACTATAGTTATGTAAGATGTCACCATTGGGAAAGTTAAGTGAAGGGAAAACTGGGCTCTATGTATTGTATTTTTGAAACCTCCTATGAATCTGTAATTATTTCAAAAGTTAAAAAAAAGAGAAAAAAATGAATAGTCCATTACAGTGTAAACATATTCATCCTCCAGTAAATTTCTGAGCTAAGATGAATCGCAAAGCTGATCCCATCTCAGAGTTGTGTAGTTCAATAACAGGTTGATCTCCTATGCAAGAACTTTTTACTTGACCAACTACATTATGAGGTTGCATGAACTGTGTTAACTGAGTCCTCCTACCAATGATCAGATGTAGTTACTAATATTTTTAGATTACAGAGAAGGTATCTGAACCTCAAAAAAGTGAGATTGAACCCAGGCCAACGGGCAGAAGACTTTCCTTTGACAAATTGCTGCTACTCTAGAGAGCAAGGGAGAAAAACTAAGGATAATGTAGGGGAATTGGGCATATATAGCTTCTTAGAATTCCAGGGCCTTGGTAACTATATAGAAGATTTTGCCTCTTCCTTTCCTCAGAATAGAGATGAAGAAAAACAAGACATTTATGGGAAGTTCATTGGTCTCCGATGAACATCTTATGCAGTAGGGCTTAGGTGAAAATAGTTTGGCCTGACATTAGAATATCACATTTACTCATAAAACTGTCAAAGTAGGTCAAAATAACCTTTGTATTTATTACTTATTGAGTTTAAAAAAAGGTCCTCATAAGGTTCCTGACCACCAACCGGTTCTAACTTGAATTTTTATTAGGAGTTCTATAATATGCAGATTCATGGATAGAAGAATTTTCGAGCAGAGTCTTCTCACATGATCTCCACTATGCTTTTCACATGGTTTCCTCCAAGAAGACAAGTTTCTGCAGGCCAGAGTTTGGGTTCTGTCTTCCTTTGTAGTCTCAACTAATGGCAGAGACTTGCCTGTCCAATGCATAGAGGGCACCTAATGATGTGCAATAAATGAATGTTGACAGAAACACCCCACCTCAAGTACATAAGACTTTAGTATTGCCTTTAGTCAAAACTCTGACAGAGAATTAGGATGGCAGCCTACTGAAACAGCAAAATATATACAAATACATGTTTAAAGGAGAAAAACAAATGAAATTGAGTGTTTAATTTAATTACCCCAAAATTCAATATGCCTTTCAAAAAGAGAGGTGAGAACAAAAGAAGATCAGGAGATGTAAAGGGAATTTTGTGAAAGTTCATTCTATTTTTATTTTCATTCTATTTTCCTAGATTTATTCCATTTTTAGTTTCTAGAGTGAGAATGATTTGACCAACCATGAAGAATTTTAAAAAAACTATTTAACAAATATTTGCATTTGGAACACGCTACTTTTAAAGGGAGTTGATATATTTAGATGTATGAATATGTCTAAGAAGGAAATATAAATTAATAGGTGATAGTTACAGTAAATATTATTAGGGGAAGCCAAAGGTATTTTGGAGTTAGGTCTGTCCATTTTTAATTTGACATCATGGAATTTAAAATAACTTCCATCAACTATTTTTTGTTTGTTTTTCCTGAGACAGAATATTTGGCCTCTGTTCAGATAAAGGAACAATGCCAGCAATCTCCCTTATAACAAGGACAGAGAACTTAACAAGATGGAGTCAGTTCAGGCTTAAAGTATCTGCTGAGGTGAATGTCATGAGAAAAACCAGAAACCAAAACAAAAGTTAGAAAGGCACCTGCCACAAGACTCATACTTATTCAGCCTGCAAAATTGGTTTTGTTGTTCTATGCCACTCAGCAGATTTCTTGGAGAAAGGGAAGGAGGTGAGGATGTTCTTAAAGAGACCATTTTACGAAAAGAGACGGGGGCAGGTAGTATTTTATGAGGTTAAATGATAAGGCATCATGAAAATTCAACCATTTTTTTATTTTTGATATTGATAATTTCATATGTTTCAACTTACAGCATAAAAAGATGATGAAATGGGTTCCAGAAAGTATGATTTTTTTCTTAGAGTGTAGCAGGTACATACACAAAACACTTATCATCTCATTATTAGTTGAAAAACATGAGCATTTCAAAAAGAAACATCTAAATTCACACATTGGATTAGTATGCTCTGCTTCCTGGGGCCAGAAACAAGGTTTGACCCTCAAAAAATTCTTCATGCACAGGCTACATAATGTGTATAAAATATAGTGTCTCCTAACTTTCTCATGGGGGATCACTGCACCATTCACTAGTTCTTTTTTTTTTTTTTTTAAGATTTTATTTATTTATTTGAGAGAGAGAATGAGATAGAGAGAGAGCATGAGAGGGGGGAGGGTCAGAGGGAGAAGCAGACTCCCTGCTGCGCAGGGAGCATGATGTGGGACTCGATCCGGGGACTCCAGGATCATGACCTGAGCCGAGGGCAGTCGCTTAACCAACTGAGCCACCCAGGCGCCCCCATTCACTAGTTCTTATTAAAATCTTTTTCCTCCTGATCCCATCTTAAATTTTCCTTTCATTAATTTCTTCCATTATGCCCAGTCATGCCCAATTTTATGTGAATATATGTGCCCCGCTCTTTAAAAATAACCTCACTATTTTTATTTTAGAAGAATATTTTATTATAACACTTTTAAAAGGGGAAGCTTTGTACTCATATCCAAGTGGCAGGTTCATATTAATGTTTAACACCTATTCATCATAAAAAAAACTTTTATTTTTAGTATGCTAAAATTTAATTGTTAATTAAAATTTCAGTAGCATATATTTTGGGAATCTGAAATTCAAGAAGCCTGATAACGTAAATGATTTGATGTAAATGTGAAAATGGAACAAGAGGTCAGACATAATTTATCACTGTCACAACTAATCTTTGGGGTTGTTAAATGAGTGATAAGAAAATCAGGGACATTTTATTTACATGGATCAAAATAATAGCAATGTTAATAAGCATAGAAACATGTTTTTATTGCTCTCATCTTTTAAAAATAAACTTCTCTTCATCTTACTCTTTCCAGCTATTGCCCCATCTTCTCCAATCCATTCAGTTTCTTCAAGGACATGTCCGCAGGTCCTGTCTCTAGTCTCACTCCTGTATTTTCTGTTGAACCCTCCTCAGTCAGGAGGTCATCTCCAGCACTCCCCCAAAACTGTTCCTGTGGAGATGCCTATGACTCCACATCACTAAATTCAATGTTTACTTCTGTCAGCAATGTTTTACACTATCTACCATTTTCTCCCCACTTCAAACACTTTCTTCGCTTGATTTCCAGGATACCATAATATGCTGGTCCCCCCATGCTCCTGCCAATACTGGCTCCACCTTTTCAGTTTTTTCTTCATTCCTGATCATTAAATGTTGGAATTCAAGACTCAGTACATAATCCTTGTATCTTTCCCTCTTCCATCTACAATCACCTCTTGATTTTATGACTTTAAATATATTAATATATTCTCATAGCTTCCACATGTATGTCTCCATCCCAGGCTTGTCCCTTGACTTCCAGACTCTATATGCAAATTCTCACTCAATATGTCTATATAATATGCCTAAAACATGCTGTCATGCTATCAGCCATCCCCCCCAGACACACCTTTCTTACAGTCTTTTGCAAGTCATTTACTTATTTTTTTAAATAATTTTATTTATTATTTATTTGAGAGAGAGAGAAAGAGCACAAGCAGGGGGAGCAGCAGAGGGAGAGGGGGAAGCAGACTCTCTGCTGAGCAGGAAGCCCTACATGGGGCTCAATCCCAGGAGCCTGAGATCATGACCTAAGCCAAAGACAGACTGACTGAGCCACCCAGGTGCCTTGCAAGTCATTTAATTGCAACTCAAAACAGACCTTGTAGTCAATTTGGACTCCAATTTCTCATACTTCACTTCCAAAACATCACTAAATTCTGTCAGGTTGCCTTCAAACTATGGACAGACTGCAGTGACTTCTCATCATTCCCACTTCTATCACTGAGGTCCCAAACATCATTACCTGTGCATTTATTTGTTGGTGTCTGGCCATCCACTTCTACCTTTCATTTATTTTCAACACAACATCTGTATCTAGTTTGTTAAAAGATATGTCATCTCTGTCACTTCTCTACTCAATATTTTCCTTGATTCCTCCTTCTTGGAGCCTACACTAACCTCCTGACTGGGAGGAAGGCCTCTTTCACCCTCCATTACCTCTCTGGGTTAATCACTCACTGTTCTCCCTCTCAGTTCCTTCCCTCCCACCACACTAGCCTTGGGTTCTTCTTCCAAGAGGTCAGGCTTACTCCTACATGAGGATCCTTCCATACATTAGTCCTACTGCCTGGGTCCTCTCATCTCACCACAGGCAGCACCATGGCTTACTTCTTTACTTCCCTCAAATCGTTTCTCAGAGCTTACCTTAGGAGTGAGGCATCCCCTGACCACTCCCAGCAAGGTCTCCTTGTCTTTCCCCAGGCTTTGTATCTCTCTTTGTTGTTTGTGTTCCTTAGCACATCATGGGTATTTGGATTTTTAGTTTTATCTTCTGCTTTCTCCTCTAGAATTTAATCTGCATAAGAACAGATTTTCTGCTGTTTTTGCTCCATTATACCCAGCACAGTGTTCATTACCTAGTAAAAACTCAAGAAATATCTATTATTTAATTAATTGATGAACAATAGTTTACTATTATTATTGTTGTTGTTTTTGCTTTGTAAAAGATTCATAAATACAAATCATAAACTTATTTCTACCCTAATACCAAAATAATATTGAACCATGGGAAACATCTGAAACAATTGCTCAATTAACTTTGCTTAACACACTTCTTATTTAGCAAAACAAACTGATACAGCCAATCTATGAATAGACAACCTTCACTCATTTATTTCATTACCATTCAGTCAATGCATTTATGCACCATTTGACATTAATAAATTGAGTATAACTAACTTTTCTATTATAATCATTACTGACATAAATGATAGCATATGAAGAAACCTGCCTAAGAAATCACAGAAAGTAATTTGGGTATTTGCTAGTTTCAAAAATTTAGATCATTTTTTTTAGAGTTGTAAAGTAAATTAAAATTTCTTAGTAGTTTCCTAAATTTAATTTCAATATACTATGCATTGTTGTTGCAAATCTGTATCACTCAGAAATTTTCCA
The DNA here is from genome assembly GCF_002201575.2 of Neomonachus schauinslandi. NCBI lineage: Eukaryota > Metazoa > Chordata > Mammalia > Carnivora > Phocidae > Neomonachus > Neomonachus schauinslandi. The sequence goes on from NC_058405.1 coordinate 86,903,508, forward strand.
GAACTCTCAATATTTCAATTTTTTCCTTTAGCCTACAATATGTGCTTAGTCATTGTCAACCTTCACCAAGTTCCCTTTTTGCTCCTAGATGATGTTACTTACTGTGAAGACTATTTTCTGTGGAAAATTGTATAAAATAAATTTTTGGTGATGTTATGACTTTATGGATTCAAAAGATTTTGAATAAATTTATTAATGATGGAATAATTTGAAAGTAAACCTAATTGCTAAATTTGATATCATTTAATAGAGTAATACCTTCCCAAACTGGAAATCAAGTTGGCAGTGTTTTACCATAATTTATTTTCAAATTCCTTTTAAAAGTTGATTTTATGACTGTGAGAAGTGGTAATTAATAATTATATTAAATAGCTTAGTAATTGAAACTGTATGAATAGGAGAACAACTGAAATTTGCTTGGTTTGGTGTGTATACCCTGAAGGCACTTAATATTTAATACTTTTAGCAGTAAACATCTTAGCCAAGTCCTCCTCAATTGCCTACCTGGCTGGTCACCATGCTTTTGTAAAAACGTATTTCATATACTTATTAGAAAGTTTCCATTAACAAATTATATATGAAAGTGCAGCATATAGATAGAACTGTTAACTAAGGATCCCTATTTAGCTAGTCTGCTCACTCAAGGGCCTGAAATTTACCCACAGATGCTAGTTAGATCAATTCATTCGGAGTCATCTATGTGTGATAATGCCTGGAAGAGTTCTTAAACTTGGCCCTTATGAAAGCATGGATAGAGTAGGACAGACTCTACACACTATTATAAAACAGTACATTAAAACACTTGTATTTATTAACATTAATATAATAGTATAAAATATACACATAGTATATTATAAAAGACACAATTTACATAAATAAAATACATTTTTCTCTTTCTGTTACCACATCTTTTAAAATTATTTCTTTGAATGTATCCACACTGGGGGAGATTTAGAGATGTATAACTTTGGGGTGCCTGGGTGGCTCAGTCGGTTAAGCATCTGCCTTCAGCTCAGGTCATGATCTCAGAGTCCTGGGATCGAGCCCCGCATCGGGCTCCCTGCTCTGCAGGAAGCCTGCTTCTCCCTCTGCCCCTCACCCTGCTTGTGTTCCCTCTCTCACGGTCTCTCTCTCTGTCAATTAAATAAATGAATAAAATCTTTTTTTAAAAAAATAGAGATGTATAACTTAGAGTCCAGGCCACATGGTATTTATAAACTTCACTTTGGAGAATTGTGAGAGGCAGCCCGTCAGTTGCACAGAAGTAGAAACTGAGAATCAACTACCACACGATGAAGGAAAAAGCAGGTTGTGCTTAAGATGAACAATGAATCATGGATCACTACATCAAAAACTAATGATGTTTTATATGGTGACTAACATAACATAAAAAAAAAAAAATCACACCATGGGCCCAGAACACAAAGAATGATGTTCCACTGGGGCTCCAAATTTAAAACCACAATGACAGATACAGATGGTAGCCATAATTTGGGAATGGAGCTGGTTTCTTTTTAGGCAACTGTATGATTTAAGGTTAATGGTGTCAGTGATTATGATTTGCCTGACAAACACTGGCTGTCTTACAATGGATCACATCTTAAAATCAAGTAAACAAAAAAATAGAAGTTATATTTCCTACTTATTGTCTATGTAAGCCCGGAAACTATTTTCATTTACTATAGCTCTCAGGCCTGTTTTTCAGTATTTCATCAAGTTTTATGGAATTAAAATCTAATACTGAGTTTCAAAGTCCCTGGAATTTTTCTCTGGATTCACTTTAAGATTAGATCCTGAATGAATAAACACGACTTCTACTTTAAAAGTTTCAGTACTTGATGCTATTATGTTATATTATGATGTATTTACTCTGTAATAAGAACTTTTTCCCAATTCATTCTTATAGACCTGAGCACCTAGGTCTCAACAAATTTTTGAGAGTTGTAACTATGGAGTCTGAACAGTCGCTTCATTCACTGTATCTTAAGAATTTCATTATACTTGTAAAAGTCAAAGGAAAAATAAGTTCTTAATAAGCAATCACTATGAATATGTATGAAGTAAACAGGATGGGAAAAATTAACCTATTAACTTTCCATCTTCCCCATGTATTTTTAATATTTCATATGAAACAGATCTTCATGTATTTAGTCAATATCAGTTGCATGAGCTCAAATTATTGAAAGACTTTGATTAACACAGAGAGGCATAGTTTTGGGAAAAACAATTCTAGGTTTACTGACTATAGCTAGTTTTCCAAATGTTCTGCTGTGAATGAGCCAATTTCTATTTAAATGGATACTTATTTTCTTCCATGTAAAAGAAGAATCCTTTTGGCCAGGACAGAGGCAAGATGAATAAAGATGTGTTGGCTATAAATGCTTCAAGACAATAGCACTGGGAGGAGTCAGTAAAAAAAAATATAGACAGTACTCTCTTGATTTTCCTTCATGTGCTATAATCAATATTCTTGCCAAGTAACAGGGCTCACATCTGAATGGACCAGTCTTCTTTAATTAAGCTCTGAACTAAGCCCCCAGGACAGCCTCAGCTGTTCATATTTGGATGTGGAATCACATGGCTGACATTTGGAATTTTCGATGTTTTTGGTGTTAAACATGAAAAAGGGATAGACCTTTTCTAAGTATTGCTAATTAATGCTTTCTGACAGTGTCTTATCACATGCCAGTATTGGGGATTTGGGGGTTTCTTTCCCTTAAAATCCTAATTGTCACTACTGTTATACTGTTATATTGTTATACTATCTGATTCTGCTTCCTGAGTTCTCCTTAATTAAGTACGTGTTGGGTCTGGTGGCAAGTGGAATTTTCAACCTGTTTCTGTAAATATCTTCTTCACAGATTAAATTAATTTTATTCCTAAACCCAGGATGTAGAAATATCTCATTCTTTTTAGTATCTAACAATATGTAAAGGTAAAAAACATCCTTAAAGTCTTCCAAATATTTAAGGACATAGACTTTCACTTTTACTAACCTAACAATAATAGGAACAATAGAAATAAAACAGCATATACTCTATTGGCTATTTAAGGCACTTATATTGAAAACCACAATGACTAAAAATATAATAGACATATGAGGGTACAAGCAAAAGCATAGGTTTTTAAGCCACATTGTCTGGGTATGTATCCTGGCTCTGCCTTTTACCAGGCACGTGATTTGGAACTAGCTACATAATCTCTCAATCTTATTTAATTCATTTTAAAAATCATCATTTTTAAAATTCAAGTATAATTAACATACAGTGTTATATTAGTTTTAGGTGTACAATATAATGATTCAACAATTTTATACATTTCTCAGTGTTCATCATAATGTATACTCTTTATTTTTTTACGATTTTATTTATTTATTTGGCAGAGAGAGCAAGAGAGCACAAGCAGGGGGAGCAGCAGAGGGGGGAGGGAGAAGCAGCTCCCTTTTGAGCAAGTAGCCTGATGTGGGGCTCAGTCCCTGGACCCTCAGATCATGACCTGAGCCAAAGGCAGATGCTTAACCAAAAGAGCCACCCAGGTTCCCCAGGATGTATACTCTTAATCTCTTTTATCTATTTCACTCCTCCACCTGCCCACCTCCCCTCTGGCAAACGCAATGTTTTGTATGTCTTTCAAAACCCAGGTTCTCACCTTCCCCAAGAAAACTTTTCCTCACTTTCCAATCTAGATTTGGAGACTTTTTAAGTGTTCCCCCTTGTGGCACTGTCATATGATGCTGCAATTTGCCATTTGCTTGTGTGTCTCTGCCATTAAATCAACAGGTATTTAGCTCAGAGGTTCAGGCTCTTCTCTCTTCTCTTCAGTTTCTAACATAATGTTCAATTTGTAATAAGAATTTTGTATATGTGACAGTCCTTTCTTTCCTTATATTATCCAATGTGATTGGAAAGGATTGTCTACATTTAACTAATCAACAGGAACTTATATATTTGATAGTTTAAGACAAAAAGTCCTACAACTGCCCACACATCAGGATAACTTGAGTATTCTATTATTTTAATAGAAGAAAAATATAACGTTTTAATGAAAAGCCTCAGAGAAAATCTTAGTAAATATAGAAACACAGCTTATTCCTGGATAAGAAGACTCAAGTATAGAGCACTGCCAAGTCTCTCTCAACACTGCGATCCCATTCAAAACCCCAGTCAAACCATGCATAATATTGGAAAAGTTTTCTTGGAAAATTAATATGGAAGAGAAAACGCACAAGAGGGGATATTTTGAAAAAAGAAGAAACCAGAGCCGCAAGTGCAACTAGTTTGCAAAAGCATATGACAAAGCCATAGTGATGAGGCCAGTGTATGACTTTTACAAATATGAACAAAAATAGTTAAAAATAGAATCCAGAATGCAATCCATGCATGTATGATAATTTAGTTTCAATTAAGTATTACATTTCAAATCAGTGGGAACAGGATGTACTATTCAACAAAATAAACAACTGATTATTTGGGGAAAAAAGTCTGGAATTCATACATTCTCTCTCTCTCTGTGTCTCTGCTACACACACACACACACACACACACACACACAACCCAGACAGATTAAACATATAAAAATAAACTCTAAAGGAAAATGTGCGATAGTATGTTTTAATGAAATAGAGAAGACTTTTAAAATAAAACCCAAAATATTAAAGAAAAAGGCATAAATTTACTAAGATTAAAATGTCCAATTTATGTGTAACAAAAATGGAAATGCTGTAACAGTGGAAAGTAGATAAAAAGATACAAAGATAAAATAATAGCAGCTTATTCTTTAGATGAGGCACTAATATCTGGAGTATATAAAAATGTAAAAATCTATAAGAAAAGAATAAACCAAAAAATAGGCAAATTATATAAATTGGCAATTTATATAAGAGGAAACACAGATATTCACTCATGAAAAGATACTAAGTCTCACCAGTGACACATAAAACACATATGAAAACACAGTGTTGTAACATTCTTTTACTGAGAGTGTTGAGAGTTACCCAATGAAAATTTCAAATATTGGAGTAAGGAACACATTAGTGACAGGAGTTTAAATGGGTAAGGCAATTTGGCACAATAAGCTTACATTTAAAATGTGCATACTATATGACTCAGCAATTCTAGTCTTTTATATACCTGAAAGAACACTTCCATATTAATATAAGAAGATATATAAAAGGATATATTTTGTAGAATTGTTTATAATAACACTGTAATGGGAAGTAATCTAAATAGTCATCAAGAAAAGTAAAATAAGCTGCAATGATTCTAAACTATTATCCAACAGTTAAAAAGAATAAAGTTGTTCTATTTGTATTTACTTGGGAGCACTGAAAGACCTATTTATCTCTAATTACTTTAGATCAGGCTAAGATTATCCTTCTTGACATACTGAGTGGTTCAAGAGATGCAGGCCTCTGTCAATTGTCTCATGCCACTCTCCTACCAAAGCACATGAATTAGTGAATTATTTCAAATTAATGATCTGTGTGGGAGCAGTTCCCTAGAATCTTCTGAAAAGGCAGTATTTCTTTTTTTCTAAAAGAAATAAGGAAAACCTTTTTTTTTTTTTCTATTCAGAAGACAGTGTAGAATTCAGCTGTAAGCTTACGATTGCTGTAGCCACTTTTCTATTTTGATAATCTAATATTATACATATATTTATTTGATTGCTCATTTTCTGCCTCTGTCACTAACATGTAAAGTCCATGATAATAATGACTTTAACTATTTCATACCACTGTATCCTTAGCACCTAGGAGCATCGCCAACCCATACTAGGTACTCGGAAAATGTTCGTGGATAAACAGCCTCCCTGAGAGATACTCACAACAAAAGAGAGAAAATCTAAAAGAACCAGAACTTCTCACTTCTGTAAACCACGATGTGTCTTTTAGTATTTATAACAGATTGCAGGGAAGGGTCAGTAACATGAAAAGAAAATCATTATATTATGCTAAATAAAAAAAAGCTATATGACAACATATGCAGTATGATACCTACTTATATATATATTTAAAAAAAAAAACTCTGAAAAGCTACATGCTCGTATAGCGACAGGTACACACACATACACATACACACAGAAAACTGTCTCAAAATATACTGATCAAATCAAAGTATTCAGAGTGAAATGAACACTAGGTTGTATTCTAGAGATCACACTTTTCAACTACTCAGTGCCGCCAAATTAAAATATTTCCCACCCCATGGCAGTCTAGTGGTGCTGATCTAACAGTCATGACCAGACACAGTGAAAAATACTTCTATGTATCACTGATGCTTAATCTCCTTCACTGCAAGCATTTGTACTGACGATAATCAGTTGTCCCCAAATGCCATATCACTGAATGTGCTAAATGACATTGGCCATCAGCCTCACATCAACTGAGGGGCACTTGAAGGCACATTATATTATCTTGTCTAAATGATTTCATTGGGTTTTCCATCATGCTGCCATAAAGCCACAGATTTTCTAATAATCCTAACATTTTCTTTAATTCAGGGTGATTTGGACATTGCTATATGGTGAAGCAGACATTTACCTAGAATGAAAGGAGTTTAGGGCCCCATCATTTGTTCATGTAGGATTGCATCATTGGTCTTCTTGCCCAGCTGTTGAGAGCAGGGAGTGATAAACTTTCTAATCTCTAGATTTCTGTGAAGACATAATTCATACTATAGAGTAGGAAAATAGATTACTTTTGCTAACAAAGACAAGATGATTAACAGAAAATAATTTGTTCCAGAATCTGCTCAATAGCAGACAACTAACCTGTAACTTAAAGTTTCTGAGGATGACTGTGTTGCATAGACAGAGCAGCATCATCATTAATTGGGACTCTGCTATGTACTAGAGACATAAATTTTGTCCTTCAATTTTAGAAGCTGAGATTACTCATTATTATCCCCATTTTACAGAGCACGAACTTGTAGCTCAGATGTTACACTACTTGCCAAATACCAGTTATTAAAAACAATAGATCTAGAATGAAAATAAGACTCAGATATAGTGGTGAGGAAATTGATCAAAGTTTGCGATTTGCCAAATATTCCCCTTCTCATTAATGGAAGATCAATATGACCTCTGCTAAAAGAACTTACAGCTTTAGTTCCTTAATGAAAAAGCCAGCCATGTGATGTTTAATGAATCATAATCAGTTCTCCATTTCCATCCCTACACAACTAGGGTTGTCCAGACTGATGGTAGGAATTCATACATTCTTTTTTTTTTTCAATTTTATTTTATTATGTTATGTTAGTCACAATTCATTACATCATTAGGTTTTTGATGTAGTGTTCCATGATTCATTGTTTGCGTATAACACCCGGTGCTCCATTCAATACGTGCCCTCCTTAATACCCATCACCGGGCTAACCCACCCTCCTAACCCCTCCCCTCTAAAACCCTCAGTTTGTTTCTCAGGGTCCATAGTCTCTCATGGTTTCTCTCCCCCTCCAATTTCACCCCCTTCATTTTTCCCTGCCTATATCTTCTTTTTCTTTTTTAACATATAATATATTATTTGTTTCAGAGGTACAGATCTGTGATTCATCAGTCTTACACAGTTCACAGCTATCACCATAGCACATACCCTTCCCAATGTCCATCACCCAGCCACCCTATCCCTCCCACCCCCCTACCACTCCAACAACCCTCAGTTTATTTCCTGAGATTAAGAATTCCTCATATCAGTGAGATCATATGATACTTGTCTTTCTCTGATTGACTTATTTTGCTTAGCATAATATCCTCTAGTTCCATCCACATCATTGCAAATGGCAAGATTTCGTTGTTGTTGTTGTTGTTTCATAGCTTCATAATATTCTATTGTCTATATATATCACATCTTCTTTATCCATCATTCTTCTGTTGATGGACATCTAGACTCTTTCCATAGTTTGGCTATTGTGGACATTGCTGCTACAAATATCAGGGTGCATGTACCCCTTCGGATCACTACATTTGTGTCTTTGGGGTAAATACCCAGTAGTGCAATTGCTGGGTCATAGGGTAGCTCTATTTTCAACTTTTTGAGGAACCTACATAACCTTTTCCAGAGTGGCTGCACCAGGTGGCATTCCCACCAACGGTGTAGGAGGGTTCCCCTTTCTCCACATCCTTGCCAACATCTGTCGTTTCCTGACTTGTTAATTTTAGCCATTCTGACTGGTGTGAGGTGGTATCTCATTGGGGTTTTGATTTGCATTTCCCTGATGCCAAGTGATGTTCAGCACTTTTTCATGTGTCTGTTGGTCATTTAGATGTCTTCTTTGGATAAATGTCTGTTCATGTCTTCTGTCCATTTCTTGATTGGATCATTTGTTCTTTGGGTGTTGAGTTTGATAAGTTCTTTATAGATTTTGGATATTAGCCTTTCTCTGATATATCATTTGCAAATATATTCTCCCACTCTGTCAGTTGTCTTTTAGTTTTGTTGACTGTTTCCTATGCTGTGCAAAAGGTTTTTATCTTGATGAAGTCCCAATAGTTCATTTTTGCCCTTGCTTCCCTTGCCTTTGGCGATGTTTCTAGGAAGAAGTTGCTGTGGCTGAGGTCAAAGAGGTTGCTGCCTGTGTTCTGCTCTAGGATCTTGATGGATTCCTGCCTCACATTTAGGTCTTTCATCCATTTTGAGTCTATTTTTGTGTGTGGTGTAAGAAAATGGTCCAGTTTTGGGGCGCCTGGGTGGCTCAGTTGTTAAGCATCTGCCTTCGGCTCAGGTCATGATCCCAGGGTCCTGGGATCGAGCCCCGCATCGGGCTCCCTGCTCTGCGGGAAGCCTGCTTCTCCCTCTCCCACTCCCCCTGCTTGTGCTCTCTCTCTCGCTGTGTCTCTCTCTGTCAAATAAATAAATAAAATCTTTAAAAAAAAAAAAGAAAAAGAAAATGGTCCAGTTTCATTCTTTTGCATGTGGCTGTCCAATTTTCCCAACACCATTTGTTGAAGAGACTGTCTTTTCTCCATTGGACATTCTTTCCTGCTTTGTCGAAGATGAGTTGACCATAGAGTTGAGGGTCCATTTCTGGGCTCTCTATTCTGTTCCATTGATCTATGTGTCTGTTTTTGTGCCAGTACCATACTGTCTTGATGATGACAGCTTTGTAATAGAGCTGGAAATCTGAAATTGTGATGCCACGAGCTTTGCTTTTCTTTTTCAACATTCCTCGTATTATTTGGGGTCTTTTCTGGTTCCATACAAATTTTAGGATTATTTGTTCCATTTCTTTGAAAAAAGGGGATGGTATTTTGATAGGGATTGCATTAAATATGTAGATTGCTCTAAGAAGCATTGACATTTTCACAATATTTTTTCTTCCAATCCGTGAGCATGGAACGTTTTTCCATTTCTTTGTGTCTTCCTCAATTTCTTTCATGAGTATTTTATAGTTTTCTGAGTACAGATTCTTTGCCTCTTTGGTTAGATTTATTCCTAGGTATCTTATGGTTTTGGCTGCAATTGTAAATGGGATCAACTCCTATTTACAATTGCAGTTTCTCTTTCTTCTGTCTTGTTGTTGGTGTATAGGAATGCTACTCACTTCTGTGCATTGATTTTCTATCCTTCCACTTTACTGAATTCCTGTATGAGTTCTAGCAGTTTTGGGGTGAAGTCTTTTGGGTTTTCCACATAAAATATCATATCATCTACAAATAGTGAGAGTTTGACTTCTTCTTTGCCAATCTGGATGTTTTTTTTCTTTTTGTAGTCTGATTGCTGTGGCTAGGACTTCTAGTATTATGTTGAATAGCAGTGGTGATAGTGGACACCCCTGCCGTGTTCCTGACATTAGGGGGAAAGCTCTCAGTTTTTCCCCATTGCAAAAGATATTTGATGGGGTTTTTCATAGATGGCTTTTATGATATGGAGGTATTTGCCCTGTATCCCTAACTCTGAAGGTTTTTAATCAAGAGAGGATGCTGTACTTTGTCAAATGCTTTTTCTGCATCTATTGAGAGGATCATATAGTTTTTGTTCTTTCTTCTATTAATGTATTGTATCACATTGATTGATCTGCAGATGTGAACCAAATTTGTAGCCCAGGAAAAAATCCCACTTGGTCATGGTGAATAATCCTTTTAATGTACTGTTGGGTCCCATTGGCTAGTAGTTTGGTGAGAATTTTTGCATCCATGTTCATCAGGGATATTGGTCTGTAGTTCTCCTTTTTGATGGGGTCTGTGTCTGACTTTGGGTTCAAGGTAATGCTGGCCTCATAAAATGAGTTTGGAAGTTTTCCTTCCATTTCTATTTTTTGGAACAGTTTCTGAAGAATAGGTATTAACTTTTCTTGAAATATTTGGTGGAATTCCCCTGGGAAGCCATCTGGCCCTGGGCTTTTGTTTTTTGCGAGATTTTTGATGACTGCTTCAATTTCCTTAGTGGTTATAGGTCTGTTCAGGTTTTCTATTTCTTCCTGGTTCAGTTTTGGTAGTTGATACATCTCTAGGAATGTATTCATTTCTTCTAGGTTATCTAATTTGCTGGCATAGAGTTGCTCATACTATGTTCTTAGAATTGTTTGTATTTCTTTGGTGTTGGTTGTGATCTCTCCTCTTTCATTCATGATTTTGTTGATTTGGGCCATTTCTCTTTTCTTTTTGATAAGTCTGGCCAGGGGTTTATCAATCTTATCATTTCAGAGGACCAGCTCCTAGTTTCTTTGTTCTGTTCTACTGTTCTTTTGGTTTCTATTTCATTGATTTCTGCTCTGATCTTTATTATTTCTCTTCTCCTGCTGGGTTTAGGCTTTTTTTTTGCTGCTCTTTCTCCAGCTCCTTTAGGTGTAGGGTTAGGTTGTGTATTTGAGACATTTCTTGTTTCTTGAGAAAGTCTTGTATTGCTATATACTCTCCTCTTAGGACCGCCGTTATTGTATCCGAAAGATTTTGAACAGTTGTGTTCTCATTTTCATTTGTTTCCATCAATTTTATTAATTCTTCTTTGATTTCCTCATTGACTCATTCATTCTTTAGTAGGATGCTCATTAGCCTCCATGTATTTGAGTTCTTTCTGACTTTCCTCTTGTGATTGAGTTCTAGTTTCAAACCACTGTGGTCCAAAAATATGCAGGGAATGATCCCAATCTTTTGGTATCAGTTGAGACCTGATTTGTGACCCCAGGATATGATCTATTCTGGAGAATATTCCATGGGCACTAGAGAAGAATGTGTATTTTGTTGCTTTGGGATGTAATGTTCTGAATATATCTGTGAAGTCCATCTGGTCCAGTGTGTCATTTAAAGCCTTTATTTCCTTGATGATCTTTTGCTTAGATGATCTGTCCATTTCAGTGAGGGGAGTGTTAAAATCCCCTACTATTATTGTATTGTTGTCAATGTGTTTCTTTGCTTTTGTTATTAATTGGCTTATATAATGGGCTGCTCCCATGTTTGGGGCATAGGTATTTACATATGTTAGATCTTCTTGTTGGATAGACCCTTTAAGTAGGATATAGTGTCCTTCCTCATCTCTTACTATAGACTTTGGTTTAAAATCTCATTTGTCTGATATAAGGAGTGACACCCCATCTTTCTTTTGATGTCCATTAGCATGGTAAATAGTTTTCCACCCCCTCGCTTCTCAATCTGGAAGTGTCTTTGGGTCTAAAATGAGTCTCTTGCAGGCAGCATATCAATGGGTCTTGTTTTTTTTTAATCCAATCTGATAACCTGTGTGTTTTGATTGGGGCATTTAGCCCATTTACATTCAAGGGAACTATTGAAATATATGAATTTAGTGCCATTGTATTGCCTGTAAGGTGACTGTTACTGTATATTGTCTCTGTTCCTTTCTGGTCTGTGTTACTTTTAGACTCTTCCTTTGCTAAGAAGACCTCTTTCAATATTTCTTGTAGGGCTGGTTTCGTGTTTACAAATTCTTTTAGTTTTTGTTTGTCCTGGAAGGTTTTTATCTCTCCTTCCATTTTCAGTGACAGCTTAGCTGGATAAAGTATTCTTGGCCACGTATTTTTCTCATTTAGTGCTCTGAATATATCATGCCAGCTCTTTCTGGCCTGACAGGTCTCTGTGGATAGGTCTGCTGTCAGTCTAATGTTTCTCCCATTGTAGGTTACAGACCTCTTATCCTGAGCTGCTTTCCGGATTTTCTCTTTGTCCCTGAGATTTGTACGTTGTACTATTAGATGTCGGGGTGTTGACCTATTTTTATTGATTTTGATGGGGGTTCTCTGTACCTCCTGAATTTTGATGCCTGTTTCCTTCCCCAAATTAGGGAAGTTCTCTGCTATAATTTGCTCCAATATACCTTCTGCCCCTCTCTCTCTTTCTTCTTCTTCTGGGATCCCAATTATTCTAATGTTGTTTCGTCTTATGGTATCGCTTATCTCTCGAATTCTGCCCTCGTGATCCAGTAGTTGTTTATCTCTCTTTTTCTCAGCTTCCTTATTCTCCTTCATTTGGTCTTCTCTATTACTAATTCTCTCTTCTGCCTCATTTATCCTAGCAGTCAGAGCCTCCATTTTTAATTATACCTCATTAATAGCCTTTTTGATTTCAACTTGGTTAGATTTTAGTTCTTTTATTTCTCTAGAAAGTGATTATCTATTATCTTCTATCCTTTTTTCAAGCCTAGCTAGTATCTTTATAATCATCATTCTGAACTCTAGTTCTGACATCTTACTAGTGTCTGTATTGATTAGGTCCCTGGCAGTCAGTAGTGCCTCTTGTTCTTTTTTTTGAGGTGAATTTTTCCATTTTGTCATTTTGTCCAGTGGAGAATAGATGAATGAGAGAACAAAATGGCAACAGGGTAACAATGACCCCAGAAAAATATAGCCTAAACAAATCAGAAGTGACCTGAAACTGGGGGAAAAAGAAAGGGAAAGAAAGAAAAAAAAAAAAGAATATGATCATATATGATCAGGTTGGACTAGATCAATGCCACACACTAGATTTGGGGCATATTTTGGTCTGTTAGATGACATTGCCTCCCAAAGTTTTAAAGAAAGAAAAACTTGTATATGTACAAAAATAAAGGTAAATACAATGAAGGAATGGAATATGACTGTACAGATGAAAATTATAAAAGATTTTATAAAAGGAATTGATAAGAAGTTGGTTGGATAAAGAAAGAAGAGAAATAAAAAAAAAAAGGGAGAGAATGTGATCAGGCAGGAGACTAGAACAAAGCCATACACTAGAGATTTAGGGTATATTTTGGTCTGTTAGAAGAAACTGTATCCCAAAATTTTAAAGAGAGAACAAATTATTCAATATTTCTGGTAGGGCTGGTTTTGTGTTTACACGAAAATAAGATTGACTACAATGAAGGGATAGAATATGACTCTAGTAATGAAAAATAAAAAAGATTTTTAAAAAAGGGATTGATAAGGGGCACCTGGGTGGCTCAGTCATTAAGCATCTGCCTTCGGCTCAGGTCATGATCCCAGGGTCCTGGGATCAAGCTCCGCATCGGGCTCCCTGCTCCGCGGGAGGCCTGCTTCTCCTTCTCCCACTCCCCCTGCTTGTGTTCCTGCTCTTGCTGTCTCTCTGTCAAATAAATAAATAAAAAATCTTTTAAAAATAAATAAATAAATAAATGAAAAAGGGATTGATAAGATAAGATGTTGGGTGAAAAAGGGAAAAAGAAAAAATTAAAAAAAGATAGAAAGAAAGAGAATTAAAAAAATTTAACTTTGAAAGGTAAAGAATCATGGGAAAAAAAGCCATGAATTCTATGTGCTGTTTTCCCCTAGTGCTGGAATTCTGCCATCCTCATTGATCTGTAAACTTGGTCTTGGCTGGCTGTTCTTGCTGATCTTCTGGGGGAGCGGACTGTTGCCATGGTTCCCAAATGTCTTTGCCCGAGGCAGAATTGCACTGCCCTTGCCAGGGGCCAGGCTAGGTAATCTGCTTGGGTGTGCTCTCCAGAGCTTTTGTTCCCAGAAAACTTTCTGTACAGTTTTGGAGGACGAGAAAGAAAATGGCCACCTCCCAATTTCTGCCCCATAGGAGCCAAGATCTCAGGGTCCCACTCCTCAGTGAGCCCCCAGTGAAAAGCTGTCAATCACTCCTGTTTCCCTGGTCTCCAGGCCACACTCCATGCTCACCTGGCCTGTGACCAAGCTTTTCTATCTCTGGCACATGACCCCGTTTGGAGTCTCCAAACCCAGCAGAATCCTGCAGTGTGCTCCCGCGCCGCTCCTCCTGGAGGAAGAAGGGGAGTCGCCCTGGATCTGCCACTTGTTGGCTCACTGCTTCCAGAAAGTGGTTGCTTTTCTGTTCAAGGAGTTGCTGCTATTCTTTTCTTCAATCTCCTATTGAGTTTGTAGGTGTTCAGAATGGTTTGATACCTATCCAGTTGAATTCCTGGGACCAGAAGAAATTTAGGTCTCCTACTCCTCTGCCATCTTGCTCCTCCCAGGAATTCATACATTCTAATAATCCTTCTAACTTGGCCAATGTGTGCCTCAATAAAATTTATGTATTTCCCCCCTCCAAAAGTAGGGGGTGTGGAAAGAACACATCATATCTACTATAAATAGCAATCTGGCTCATTGAATAAGTTTTAAGATTTTATTGTTTCTTTCCAAAATGCCAAGAAAAATTTCTTTTTAAAATGTGAAAATTTGGGGGTGCCTGGGTGGCTGAGTCGTTAAGCATCTGCTTTCAACTCAGATGATGATCCCAGGGTCCTGGGATTGAGCCCTACATTGGGCTCCCTGCTCTGCTTAGAGTCTGCTTCTCCCTCTCTCATTGCCCTTCCCCACCAACTCCTGCACTCTCTCTCTCTCTCACTTGTTCCCTCTCAAATAAATAAATAAATAAATAAATAAATAAATAAATAAATAAATAAAATCTTTTTAAAAAAGTGAGTATTTGATGAAACAATGTGTTGGAATATAGTAAGAAGAAGGAGAAGAAAAGAGGATATTCAATTTCAATTTCCAAAAGACAAAGAGAATAAATAAACAGACAAAAAATATGTATATATGTTAGAGCAATAAAATAAAACAATTTAATGCAGCTAACAGGAATAAACTAAAAATATATAATATATAGTATTAGTATATAGCATATAACATAATATGTATGATATATAATTAAGAAAATATATATTATTTATTTATTTTAGCTGCAATAATATATATATAATATATACACTAAATTTTATATTATATATATATATATATCATAGAAATATTGGAAGATACAGAAACATACTCAGTGTGAAATATATATTAATACAAATTCTGGAAAGATAATGGCATTAGGGCCTAGGTTTTGAATTTTTCCAAATCCCCAACATAAACAAACAAAATAAGAAATACCTAAACGAATAGCCATGACCAACATTTACAACAAAATAAGTAAAAATGTATTTCTACAAGAATAAAGGTATACAGGTGGAGGTAAACTACCAATGTCTACAATGACTACATGAATTGCATTAACATCTCTGAGGAGAAAGTAGAGGGAAGCAAGAAAGTATATGATAGACCTGAGAAGAGAAACACCAAAGGAGCCAATAGATTGTCCTTGAAAAGCAAGGCAAACAATCTGAGAATATCACCTGAAGCAGGAAGAGCACACACATGCCCACTAGGAATGAAGGCAAAGGATGCCTAGTAACATTTGAAAGGGCCAGAAGAGTCTAGTTCCTTGTAACTGTCAGTCAAGCACTACCTTAAAAAAGGTTCCTAACTGAAGAGAAACTAGTTGGAATGAAATAAAAATGGAGCAATGTACAAGAAAGAAAGGAAGTAAAAATTTAGATAATTACAGGATTAAAAGCCAGGAAGTCTCAGAAAACAAGCCACCATATTTTTCAGTACTACATGAAAATAATAAAAGAAAAATCTCTATAGATTTATAAAAGCTACCTGAATCAAGTTTTATTCTAACAGTTCAGGAAAACTAATTTCTCATAAAAAATGAAGAACACAAAGAATTGAGATGAATTCCTTTATAATTTACCTTATGAAAAAGGACAGTAAGAGAGCAGAAGAACATTTCTGCTACAATGAAATGTGTCAGGAGGACATGTCAATAAAATAGATGAAAACTATGATATACTATTCAAAATAAGCTAAAAGCTAATAAGAAATTGATATAGGACATAAAGAACAATAAAGTAAAAGTTAGAAAATCTCAGAAATAATGACACCGCTCAGGAAAAAAAAAAAATTGGAAATAAACAAAAAGTTGTTTCTCAAATGAAAATATTGAACAGAACATTAGAATGGGCAAATAGAGCAAATAATGCTTTAAGATAAGTAGATGAAAAATAATAAAAATTAAAAGTCAAAAACAGTTGATGAAAGTGATAAAAGTATTAATAGCATTAATTATATAATTACCTATATAAAACTAACGCTAAGTTAGATGATAAGGAAATGAGAATCATATGCATTTTGATATGATAAGATAATGTAAATTTAGTGAAGATACATTAAAAAAAGAGTTGGACTAGAAAGAGAATATTTAAAAATGCCTATATTCAGTAAATATATGTAGTAATAATATTAATAATCTTTTTCTTAAGTCTATCAAGTTTGTATTCTTGGATAAAACAAATGAGTAATTGGGCGCCTGGGTGGCTCAGTTGGTTAAGCATCTGCCTTCGGCTCAGGTCATGATCCTGGAGTCCCGGGATCGAGTCCCACATCGGGCTCCCTGCTCAGCAGGGAGTCTGCCTCTCTCTCTGACCTTCCCCCCTCTCATGCTCTCTATCTCATTCTCTCTCTCAAATAAATAAATAAAATCTTTAAAAAAAACAAAAAAAAACAAGTGAGTAATTATTCCATCATACTCCACATTCTTGAGAATGAGGATTCTCAATATAAAATAAAGGAAATACATGTAATATAGAAGTGAAGTGAAAATTCTGTTGACTTTATATTTGCATGAGAGGTATTGGTATGAGATATTTTATCTTAAAATGTGTGACTGTGTGTCATAGCTCTGATCATTGAAAAGTCATCATAAAATGAACACTTTAATAGCAATAAGCGTCCCTAGTGCCAAGAAATATTAATTTTAGTAAAAAAAAAGCAGGACCTGAAGAAGTTTAGCCTAGATGAATGTCTAAGGGAAATTACATACAATTTGAGCCTAGACCTAGACTATCTTGTGTCATGGCAAATAGAAAGAAACCTATAAAAAACTACTAGTGTCGGGGTGCCTGGGTGGCTCAGTCGGTTGAGTGGCTGCCTTCAGCTCAGGTCATGATCCCAGGGTCCTGGGATCAAGCCCCACATCGGGCTCTCTGTTCAGCGGGGAGCCCGCTTGTCCCTCTCTCTCTGCCTCTGCTTGTGTTCCTGCTCTCGCTGTCTCTCTCTCTGTCGAATAAATAAATAAAATCTTAAAAAAAAAAAAAAACTACTAGTGTCATATCAAATGTACCCAAGCTAATGGGACAATTTGAGTTTCAAATAATATAATAATTTCAATGAAATTAAGCTCTTTAAATATGTTTAAATTCTTGACTTTATAATAATATCTAAAAAATAATTACTCACTTTCAGAGGCTGATGGAGGTCCAATTAGCCATCTTGAAAACTAGTCAAGCATATATTCTGACTTTTTTTTTTTAATGAACTGTACTGAAGAAAAACTAAACAAGGAAGAGTGTCTCCTTATAAAAGCATTTCTAATAATAAATGGGAAGCAATGATAGAATAAGAAAATACCCAGTATGTAATCTTTAATGAAGTAATGGACCTTGAAAATCACCAGTTGCTAACCTTACAAAAAAGGAGACAATTAGACCTTGTCCTTTCTGGTAAGATGACATACCTCCTATAATATCCTTAGTGGGATTGAACCTGAAACAGCTAATGCATCTTAATACAACTGTGCAGGGAATACAAAGGACAGAAAAAACAGCTGAACCACACCATAAATATGCAATTAGCAATATCTAGATGGTGAGAAACTCTACAGTTTAAATGACCGGGGTTCTTCAATAAATAAACAATGAGGAAAATAAAAAGATAAAAAGATAATTCATGAATTAAACACAAACATACTCGCTAGGTAAAAATGGGCAAGACTAAACTATTGTGTCTAAGGGCATAGAGACGAGTACTAAAACTAAAGAAACACAAGGAAGTTATTACTTTAGAAACCAGATAGTGGTTATTTCATATTTTGAGTTGATAATCTGGTTGGGACACATGGAGGGGTTAAGGAGGTGGCTGTCAAATTTCTATTTCTTGATCTGGGTGGAAGTTACAAGGGCATTTACTTTAGCTCACTTACTAAGTAAAAAATTTCTCTGCTTTTCTGTATTTAGGTTTATTTTATTTTATTAATTTTTAGGCAGGGGCAGAAGGAGAGGAAGAGAGAATCTTAAGCAGACTCCACACCCAGTGCAGAGCCTGTGAGGGACTCCATCCCACAACCCTGAGATCATAACCTCAGTCTAAACCAGGAGTCAGATGCTTAACCAACTGAGCCACCCAGGTGCCCCTGTGCTTATTTTATAACAACAATAACAGAAAAGTGAAAAACTACCACTTATGTGTGTTTTTCATGTAATTGTTTCACTGTGTTCATCAGAAAGATCATACAGAGTATATCGATGACAAAAATCTTAGTCTGTAGAAGTGTATCATGAACTTGCGTTTTAAAGTCATTACTACAATTGTGGTTTCTATCATGATTGTGATCATGTTTACAAAGAATGAAGACCATTGATTTAACATTCATTTAACACTTTTCATGTCCCAATAGAATGATAGTTGTGAAGATAAAAAGATGAAAAAGATAAGGGTCTGTTCCAAAGAACTCATTATCCAATGGGGGAGAATAACAAAAATAAATTTACAATGAAAATGTGTGTCAAATACTAGCTGGGTATTCATTAAACATATTTCCTTTATGACCTGGACACACAACTCTTTCCCAGCTTCCCCTTCATTTGGTGTGGCTACATGCTTGGGATTTGCTATTGAATATGAGCTGAATTAATTGTGGCACTTCTATAACTGGACCAAAAGAACCTCCACATGCAACCCTTACTTCTCTTTCCCCTTGTCCTGTAAATGTGGAAGCTACATGTTGAATACAGTGAAGTCGTAAGTTGCTAGAAGGATACTTCCCTGAATCACAACCTGGGGCACAGCCATATGCTTATTAGGGACACTCATTTTGGGTTTTATTTTAGTAAGCAACAAACTATTAATTTGCTAAACCACAGATAGCTAGGGTTTATATGTTATAGCAGCTAGCATTATTATAATTAATATATGAATCAGCAACTTATGTGGGGTTCTATCATTTAAAAAAAAGCCTCAACTATGTAACCCCATGGTCAAAAGGCAAGAAAATCAGTATCAGAGGCTGGAAGGATGGAGTCCCATGTCATGGAGTTGCAGAAAACTTAGTAGCTTCTGTCATCAATACCTGAGAAAGCAAGTGTCTACTGAGTCTATGGCTCTCACAGAATAATTTAGAAAACAGACTTTTAGTTGGATATTTGGTTTTAACTGGTTGCATTTAGTAAGATATTAGAAATAAGGAATGAGCTTTAAAAAATTGGCTGGTTCAAAAGCAGAAATGAAAATGAGTAGAGAAATTCATTAAATGCAGTGCAACAACTAGTTGGAAAAACCAACTGGTTCTAGATATAAAATGGAAAAAGAAATTTAAATAGCTTTTGAGCAACAAACTCCCCTTGAAAGACCTAGCCATCTGGCAAAGAACATTTCGATATTATCACTCAAGCCAGATGGACTCCAGGCAGACTTTGTTAAATTGGGATACAGAGGCCAGGAATGGGAAAAATTATGTATATAAACATATGATAGATAGATGATAGTGAGATGATAGAAAATTATAAAGTATACTTTATAAAAGTATTTATAAAGTATAAATTTGAATAAAACTAATGGCCCATGGTCTGACTGAAGGAATAAATTAGTAGCTCATTATTAAGTAGACATTTCATTCCCAAGAAATCCATAAACCAGAGCAAATAAAAATACAAATAAATATAATAGCAAGAAACCCTTACACAGACATGAAGAAGGGAAGCAAAAGCTGTAAGCCCACAGTGAAGGCCTATTCTTCAACATCCACTTCAGATGTGACCATGTGTGTAAACAGATGAGGAAAATTCTCAAAATGTATGGTGCTAAGAGCCATGAAGAATAACATATAGAGAACAAATATTCCAGAGGAAAGAACTGAGGTCAAATCAAAGACCTTCTTTACTGTCAGGTCAGAGAGCTCTCCCAATAACACTTGCTTGGGAAGATTTCATCATTTTCATGGACCAGTAAGAGCTATGTGCCTCCTGTTTCCCACTGTATCAAATGTGGGCTTTTATTATGGATATACAGGTCCAGCTCCACTATTATATATGGGATGCATTTGTGTGGGATAGAATAAATTGTCTTTTGTTCCTTCATCCCCAGAGGGTGAAAAAAATACATGGCTTAGTGTGGCTTGTTTTCAAACTTCATCTTTTATTTATTTTTTATTTATTTTTTTAAAGATTTTATTTATTAGAAAGAGACAGGGCACAAGCAGGGGGAGAGGCAGGCAGAGAGAGAGGAAAAAGCAGGCTCCCCGATGAGCAGAAAGCCCAATGTGAGGCTTGATGCCAGGACCCTGAGAACATGACCTGAGCTGAAGGCAGATGCTTAATTGACTGAGCCACCCAGGCATTCCAAACTTCATCTTTTAAAAAGGCATTATATTATACATAGTTTTTTGGCACTCATTTTCTCACTCAGAATTATTATTATATGTACATACTGTATATACTTTCAGTTTATTTTCACTGCACTTTATTCAGTTTTATAGCTGTAATATAAGCTACACTATGAATATACCACAGAAAGTTCATCTGCTCTCCTGACCATGGACATTCCAGTTGTGTCCAGTTTTTGCTGTTGTAAACATTCTTGCATACACTTGTAAAGATTGACAAGTCTTGGCTATATAATTATGGCTAGGACTACCATGTCTTAGAATATTGGATATTTGACTTCATAAAATGATGCCAAATTTCCCAAATGAGAATGCTAATAACCATTATTAAAGGATCTAATATAATTTGTATTTGGGATTTCAACCACCTCTTATTTTATTCCAATTGTATGGTTAGCAAAATAACAAATTACTATGTTCTTATTTTCCCCCAACTTATTGTTGAGGTTGAATATCTTCTTGTAAAAATACTGAAAATTATATTTCTGTTCTGTAAAATGTTCATTTTCTCCTGGGTTATTTGCTCTTATCTTATTGATTTTTGGAGTGTCTTATATATCCTTAATTTTAAGCATCTATTGGTTGTCTGGAGTATAAATGTCTTCTGGAGATTTGTAGTTTATCTTTCCACTTGTATCTTAGAATAAGTGGAAATTGTATATTTTTGGGATATTCAAATTTATCAACAATTTTTGATGGCTAACACTTTTTATATTTTACTTTAAAAAAACTGTTCTCCACCTAGAAGTTAAGAAGACATTTTACTTAGATTTTTGCTTATAATATTTGTTGACATTTGTGTACTGTGTGTTTACTATTATTTTTTTTACACAATTTTATATTTACTGAAAGCTTTTTCAGATCCTTTATGGAATATATTTTCTAAATTTCTGAAAGAAAGTGAAAAGAGAATCTACATTGTGGAGGGTGGGAGGGTGTACAGAATTAAAACAGTAGGCAATGCAGAAAATGAAACAGATCACTTCATTTTGCCAATGGGGAATGTGGATAGCAATAAAAAAGATCGTTGAACAGCAAGTGTAAGGGAACAGCTGTGAGATGTGGAATGAGGTCCTGGCCACCTTATCTTGCTTGGCACAATGCTAAAGAGCTCAATTTAGCTAACTCTAATTGCTTCTTTATTATGATAGTTTTCCATGATCTGCAATGGCCTTCAAGTTTAACTTTTTTTTTTTTTTTTTTTTCCTGCACTGGGATTTAATCTCCATTTTTGCCCCCAGAGATTGCTCAACAATAAATATTTCATAAAATCATTGAATTATATATATAGAACCAGAGAAATCTTCAGTTCTTACTAATATAAATCTGAGTGATTTTCAGAAGGACACAGAAGAAATTTTGAAAGAATAAAATTCAAGACTCCATCTTCTAGATTTTCTGATTAAACAGGATTGCCATTGAGCCAAGAAAGTATCCTAAAATATTACACAGGCAATTTTAGCAATTAACTAATCCTGGGAACTATTGATCAATTAACACTTTTTTTTTTTTTAGATTTTATTTATTTGACAGAGAGAGACACAGCGAGAGAAGGAACACAAGCAGGGGGCAGTGAGAGAGGGAGAAGCAGGCTTCCCGCCGAGCAGGGAGCCCGATGCGGGGCTCGATCTCAGGACTCTGGGATCATGACCTGAGCCGAAGGCAGATGCTTAATGTCTAAACCACCCAGGCGCCCCAATACTTTTCATTTTATAAGCAAGGACAGTTTGGGCAAGATTGCATCGGTTTTAGAATTGAAACCTTGAAGTTTCAAGACCCTGGGCAGGGTGATGAGATAGAAATGAGATGTCATATCTAAATGCAGATGATATAGATATACATATAGATATGCATTTAGAGAGAGAATTTGACATATGTTAGACATACATGCATCCTTCCCTTTTGTCTTCTTTCTTTCTTTCCTTTTTTTAGAGAGAGAGAGTATGTGAGTGCTTGAGCAGAGCGGGGGAGACGGGGAGGGAGAGAGAGAATCTTAAGCAGGCTCCACACGCAGCAAAGAACCTGACATGGGGATCCATCTTAGGGCCCTGTGATCATGATGTGAGCTGAAATCAAGAGTTGGACACTTAACAGACTGAGCCACCCAGGTGACCCTGCATTCTTCCATTTTGATTTCTGCTCCATAGAAAGATGCAGTGGAAAGGAAATTACAAGATAAAGCTGAGGAGGACTTTCAGTTCCCAATTCTGTATGTAAGTATGTCAGAAATTGTTAATATGTCCTAACAACTAGCAAAAAGTAAACAGACTGAAATATTAACAACTCTTTAGGGATCCATAAGAAAGGAGAGGACATAGGGTACACCACTACCCAAGAAACAGACAAGGTAAATAAAAGAAGTCATGGCTTACTGGAGCAGAAACTCAGGAGCAGGAATCCACCTCAGGAACTAGTTCTGGGGTAGGAAAACTGACTTATTGCTGGAAGTTCACTGTGAAGCATTCTAAGAGGTGAAAACTCCAGTATGGGAAGGGACAATATCGTGAGATTTACCTCCAAAAACTTGACTAGATTCCATATTATAACTATTAAAGAAAAAAACTGTCATGTGTTTACCCTAGGGGAGGGGAAAATAAATGAAACTATCCTGAAATATGCCCGAGTATTCTGTTCTTCGTAATATGGCTTGTCCTCAGGGAAACTAGTTAACCAGACCCAAACCTGCTGAGATAGTATCAGAGCCTAACTGACCCAGAGGAAGGGAAACATCCAAATCTAGCAAGCTCTAGCCTTCTACACTGGAGAAGAGAAATGCCCAACTAGACCCCACTCTACCCATCCTGCCCCACTAAAAAGGGAAGAAAAAAAAAATCCCTGATAGAGTCCTGTGAAATTCAGTCCAGAGGCATAGGCTCACTAAATGGCTGAGGCCTACGCATAAGATTATAGAAAACTTTCCCTCCCCCTACACCTTACCAGCACATTACTAAAGTCTATTTATAGGCAACCCTTTTACTTCTCTAACAAGAAGAAAATTGCAAGCCATAATGAAAGGCAAAAACAAAACAAAACAGAACAAAAACTAAAACAAAAATCTGAAAACAACAGAGCAAGCATCAGAACCATAATTGCAGGGATGTTGGAATTACCGGATTGAGAATTTAGAACAACTATGATTAATTTGTTCAGGACTCTAGCAGACAATATAGAGACCATGCAAGGACATATGGACAGGGTAAGCAGAGAGGTGAAAATCTTAAGAAAGAATCACAAAGAAATAATATAAATTAAACAACAACAACTCTGTAACAGAAATGAAGAATGCCTTTGATGGGTTCATTAGCACACTAGGCATGGCTACAGAAAGAATACGTGAGCTAGAGATCAATAGAATCCTCAAAAACCAAAAAGCAAAGAGAACAAAGACGGAAAACAAAGCAGGATATCCAAGTACTGTGTTTCAACTACAGAATGTGTAATATATGTGAATTGAGAATATTAGAAGGGGAAGAAAAAGATATAGAAACAGAAAAACTATTTGGAATAATAAATCTTGAGAATTTCCCCTAAATTAATGTCAGACACAAAACCAAAGGTAAAAGAAGCTAAGAGTATACCAGGAAGGATAAAAAACCACACCTAAGCATATCATCTTTGAATTACAGAAAATTAAAGATCAAAAAAAAAAAAATCCTGACAGAAGCTGAGGTGAGGAAACACCTCACATATAGAAGAAAAGAGATAAACATTAAATGCAACTTCTCCTAAGAAACCATACAATCAAGAAGAGAATGGGAAAGAATATTTAAAGTATGGAGAGGAAAACATGCACACACCAATACAGAATTCTGTAACCTCTGGCATTATCCTTCAAAAGTAAAAGAAAATAAAATTTTTCTTAGACAATGAAAAATTGAAGGAATTTCTTGCTAGTACATCTGCCATGCAAGAAATGTTAAAAGTGCTTCTAAGAGAAAAAAGAATAATATAGGTTAGAAACTAAAATCTACATAAAGTAAGAAAGAGCATCAAAGAAGAAATAAATATAAGTAAAATAACGACTTTTATTTTTCTTATTCTTAATTTATCTAATGGATGACAATTTGTTCAAAATAATAATACCAACAATGAATCTGATATATAAAGTATATATAATCAGATATATGATATATTATGTGTATATATAGGTATTGTATATAATTATTATACAGTAAGTATGATTACATATAAATAAAATACATTACAGCAATGATACCAGGTATGGGAGGGAGGGAATTAGTTTGTTATTACATGATACACATACTACCTAGAAGTATAGTGTTATTTGAGGGGCCCTGGATTAGCTTTAAATGTATGTTGCAGACCCTAGGGCAACCACTGAAAAGGGGGGAAAAGTACAATTCATATACTAAGAAAGAGAGAAAATAAAATCATATAACATGTTCAGTTAAAGCCAAAAAATGGGAGAAATGTGGAAGACATAATTGATACAAAGAACAAGGGAAACAACTAAAAAGCAGTAACAAATAATATATATGTCAATCCAACTATATCAGTATCACCTTGAATGTCCATGTTCTAAATGCACAAGTTAAAAGACAGAGACTGTCAGAGTAGATTTAAAAACAACAACCAGCTATATGTTGTTTACAAGAAACTCATTTTAAATATAAAGACATATATAGATTAAAAGTAATTGGTTAAATTAAATTATACCATGCTAACACTAATTGAAAGAAAGCAGGATTAGCTAAGTTAATTTCAGAAGAGCTGAATTAAAGCAAGAAAAGTTATCAGGGATTAAAAAAAGACATTAGGTACTAATAAAGGTGCCAATCCTCAAAAAAAAAAAAAAGACAAAAAAATCCTCCTAACAACAGAGCATCAAACTATGTTAGGCAAAAACTAATAGAACTGCAAGAAGAAATAGATGAATTCACTATGTTATACTTGGAGATGTCAGTTCTCAACTTCTATCAGAAATGGATGGATCCAGTAGGCAGAAAGTTAGTAAGGAAACAGTTCAGTTCAACAATACCATCCATCAACTGGGTATAACTGACATCTGTAGACTACTTAATCTAACAATAGCAATACACATTCTTCTCAAGCTCACATGGAACATTTACCAGGCTACAACATATTGTGGGATAAAAGTATATATTAACAAATTTGAAGAATAGAAGTCATGCAATGTCTGCTATCAGACCACAGTGAAATTGCACTAGAAATCAATATCAAAAAGACAACCAAAATAAAAATAAAAAATAAAAATAAATAAAAATAAAAAAAAGACAACCAGAACATTCCATAATACATGGGGATTAAACAATAAAATTCTACATAACAAATGGGTCAAAGAAGATATCTCAAGAAAAATTTTAAAATATTTTGAACTAAATGAAAATGAAAGCACAACTTATCAAAATGTGTGGGATGCAGAGAAAGCAGCACTTAGAGCACTGAACGCATATAATAGAAATGAAGAAAGACCTAAAAACAATCATCAAAGCTTCCACCTAAGGAAACTTAAAAAAAATAAATTAATTAAAAAAAAGGAGAAACAATACACATAAGAGCAAAAAAATAAAACAAGGAACCAATAGAAAAAATAAAAACAAAATGCTGGTTCTATAAAAAGCTTAATGAAACTGATAAGTCTTTAGCCAAGCAAAGAAAAAGAGAGAGGGACACAAATTACTAATGTCAGAAATAAAAGTTAACTAGACTTATTATGATAATCATTTTATAATACATACAAGTATTCAATCATTACATTGTACACCTAAAACTAATAATGTTGTTTGTCAATTATATCTCAATAAAAAATTTTAAAAAATTAAGGAGGGAATATCATTGCAGATCCTATAAACTTTAAAAGAATAATCAAGGGATATTATGAACAACTCTATGTCCACAAATTTGATAAACTAAATGAAATGGACCAATTCCTTTAAAAACAAAATCTGCCAGAACTTACATAAGAAGGGTAGATAATATGAATGGAGTTATATCTATTAAAGAAATGGAGGGATGCCTGGGTGGCTCAGTCGTTAAGCTTCTGTCTTCAGCTCAGGTCATGATCCCAGGGTCCTGGGATCGAGCCCCACATTGGGCTCCCTATTTGGCGGGAAGCCTGCTTCTCCCTCTCCCACTCCCCCTGCTTGTGTTCCCTCTCTCGTTCTTGCTGTCTCTCTTTCAAATATATAAATAAAATATTATGATAAAAAAATAAAAATAAATAAAGAAGTGGAGACAACAATAAATAACCTCCAAAAACAAAGCATGCTTATTACGCTTGCCAAAAACCCAGCCCAAATGGGTTCACTGCTGAATTCAACCATACACAAAAGGAATACATTGTACCCATTCTCTACAATTCCTTTCAGAGAACAGAAGCAGAGGGAACACTTCCTAACTCAGGCCAGAATTACCTTAATACCAAAACTAGACAAAGACATTACACAACACTAGAGACCAAATTCTCTTTTGAACAATGACGTACAAATTCTCAACAAAATATTTTCAACTAGAATCCAACGATGTACAAAAAGGATTATACAGTATGACCAAGTTGGATTTATCCCAGGTATATAAGGCTAGTTCAAACATTCAGAAATCCATGTAATCCATGACATCAACAGTCTAAAAAAGAAAAATCACATGATTGTCAGTCAATAAAAAAAAAAAAAGCATTTGACAAAATTCAAAACCCATTGTGATTAAAAAAAAAAAACACTTTCAGTAAACTAAGAATAGAGAAGTTTCTCACCTTGATAAAGACTATCTACAAAATTTGGGGTGCCTGGGTGTCTCAGTTAAGCATCTACCTTTGGCTCAGGTCATGATCCTCGGGTCCTCAGATAGAGCTCAGAGTTGGGCTCCCTGCTCAGTGGGGAGTTTGTTTCTCCCTTTCCCTCTGCCCCTCTCCCCTTCTTGTGCCCTCTTGCTCTCTCTCTCCCGAATAAATAAATATATATATATATATTTAAATTGATTATCTAGGGGCTTCTGGGTGGCTCAGTCATTAAGCATCTGCCTTCGGATCAGGTCATGATCCCAGGGTCCTGGAATCAAGGCCCGCATCGGGCTCCCTGCTCAACGGGAAGCCTGCTTCTCTCTCTCCCACTCCCCCTGCTTGTGTTCCCTCTCTTACTGTGTCTCTCTCTTTGTCAAATAAATAAATAAAATATTTTAAAAAGGATTATCTACAAAATATAAGAAAACCATATTACATAATGTTGGGGAACTCAAAAATTTTCCACTAAGATCAGATATAAGGCCAAAATGTCACTCTCTTCATTTTCAACATTGTATTGGAATTTCTAGGTAATACAATAAAACAAACAAGAAATAAAATAAAAAGCATGCAGATTGGAAATGAAGAAATAAAGCTGTCTGTTTACAAATGATATGGTCATCAATGTAGAAGATATGAAAGACTTAACAAAAGAATTACTGGGACTAGTAAGAAATTATAGCAAGATTGCAGGATTCAAGGTTAATATGCAAAAGTCAATCTTTCCTATAAATAAGCAATGAACAAATAAGATATGAAATTATATAAATGGTATGGATTTTTTGAGTACCACAAAAATGAAACACTAAGGTATAAATCTACCAAATTATGTACAAGACCTATATGAGAAAAACTACAAAACTCTGCTGAAAGATATAAAAAATGATTAAGTAAAGAGAGATATTCCATGTTTATGGAGAGATACTCCATGCTCATGGATAGGAAGACACTATTGTAAAGATGTCAGTTCTTCTTAAATTGATCTATAGAGTCATTGCAATCTCAATAAAAATCAAATCAAGTTACACTCTGTATGATGACAAACTAATTTTAAAGTTTATATGGAGAAGCAAAGGACCCAGGACAGCCAACACAATATTAGAGAACAAAATTGGAGAACTGTCACTACCTGACTCCAAGACTTACTATAGAAATACATTAATGAAGACAGTGTTGTATCGGCAAAATAGACAACCAAATCAATGAAACGGAATATAGAGCACAGAAATAGATCCTCATACATCATTAACTGATCTTTGACAAAGGAGTAAAGGCAATACAGTGGAGCAAAGAGTGTCTCTTTGCCAGAGTCCTGGAGCCATTAGACATCCACATCCAGACCTTACAACTTTCACAAAAATTAAGTAAAAATGTTATCACATATCAGAAGGTAAAATGCAAAAATATAAAACTCTTAGAAGATAAAATAGGAAAAAGTCTGGATGACCTTGGTTTGGCAATGACTTCTTAGATACAACAACATAGGCACAATCCATGAAATAAAGAATTGATAAGTTGGACTTCATTAAAACTAAAAAATTATGCTGTGTGAAAGATAATGTCAAAGAATGAGAAGACGTCACAGAGTGGGAAAAAATTTTTGCAAAATACATACCTGTTAAAGAGCTGTTATACAAAGAGTCCTTAAAACTCAACAATATGAACACAAGCAACTGAATTAAAAAGAAAAAAAATGGGCCAAAAATTTAAACAGACACCTCAGCAAAGAAAATATACAGATGGTAAATGGCATAGAAAAAGATGTCCATATAATATGTCATTAAGAAGATGTAAATCAAAATAACTTTGGTTTACCACCAGGTGCCTATTAGAATGGCCAAATCCAGAGCCATGACAATACCAAATGCTGTTGAGGATGCAGAACAACAGAAACTCTCATTCATTGCTTGTGGGAATGGAAAATGATGCAGACACTTTGGAAGACAATTTGACAATTTCTTTCAAAACTAAATATGCTCCTACCATGACTCTGCACAGATTCAGCAATGGCATCCCTTGGTATTTACCCCAAAGAGTTGAAAACTTATATCCACACAAAAACCTGCACACAGATGTTTTGAACAGATTCATAATTGCCACAATTCAGAAGCAACCAAGTTTTTCTTTAGTAGGTGATGGATAAATAAACCGTGGTATATCTAGGCAATGGGATGTTACTCAGTGTTAAAAAGAAATAAGCTACCAAGCCATGAAAAGAAATACAGGAAACTTAAAAATATACTAAGTGAAAAAAAAGTCCATCTGGAAAGGCTACATAATGTATAAACCCAAATCTTAGACATTCTTTGGAAGACAAAACTATGGAGAAAGTAAAAAAATAAATAAATAAAAATAAAGTAAAAAAAATAAAATCATTGGTTGCCAGAAGTTAGGGAAAAGAGAGATGAATAGGTAGAGTGTTGAAAATTTTTATGGAAGTAAAATTAGTTTGTATGATTTTATAATGGTAAATATACTTTATTGTAAATTTGTGCAATCCCCTGGGATGTACAACATCAATTGTAAACCTTAATGTAAATTATGGACTTGGGTGATAATGATGTGTCAATGTAGGTTCATTAGTTGTAACAAATAAATTACTCTGGCTTGGTATGTTGATAATGAAGACATCTATGAATGTGAAGGCAAGGGTTATAGGGGAAACCTCTTGATCTTTGCTCATTTTTGCTATAAACCTAAAACTGCTTTAAAAAATAAAGTTTTTTAAAAAATGAAAAACAAAAACTAAAGCTCAAAATATTAATCTAGTATACAAAAGGAAAATTGAAAATCAGCATGCATACTATGAACCAATGAAGTATAATAAAGTTATTGAATGAGAAAATTATATGTAAACCTTACATGAGATGAATCAGATGATGACATTATCTGGCAATATCTTTTTTTTTAAAGATTTTATTTATTTAGTTGACAGAGAGAGAGACAGCGAGAGAGGGAACACAAGCAGGGAGAGGGGGAGAGGGAGAAGCAGGCTTCCCGCCAAACAGGGAGCCCAATGTGGGGCTCGATCCCAGGACCCTGGGATCATGACCTGAGCTGAAGGCAGAAGCTTAACCACTGAGCCACCCAGGTGCCCCTATCTGGCAACATTTTTAAAGCAGTCATCATAAATCCTTCAAGAATAAATGATAAATTCTCCTGAAAGTAGACAGAAATAGAAAATAGAAGTTATTTATTAAAAAATGAAAACTATAGAAATGAAAAATACAAAAACATGAAAATTTGCTCAATAGTTGAATGGAAATAGCATAATATTAGTAAGTTTGAAGACAAACAAATAGAATATCTGAAATACTGAGAGTAAGACTAAACCAAAATTACATAGAACCCCAGGAACCTGTGAGGAACATAACAAAAATTCAAATTTATTTTAGTGGAGTCCCAGAAAGAGAAAAGAAACAGAGTGGGATTAAAAGAGTTTGCAACAAAATAATGAAATACCTTCCAAATTTGGCAAAACATACAAATCTGCATATTTGAGAACTTGAGTCAAATATGGATAGGATACACACAAATAAATCAATCATGACACATCACAGTGAACCGAATGAAAACTAAAGACGAAGATAAAGTAGCTCATTTGTAGTAGAGCAGGAAGCCACCAGTCTCACCTCAAATGAGATATAACATTATTCCATAATCTCCTACTAATATTTTCCTTGCCTGAAGTGCTTCATTTAACTTATAGTGGGGGCTCTGCTGGTAATAAATTCCTTCAGTTTTGTATGCCTGAAAGAAAGTCTTAATTTTAACTTGCTTAAAAAAAAAAAAATCTTCACTTGATGAAAAATTCTAAGCTGAATTTCTATATCCAAAAATTCTAAAAGGTTGTTTTAAATTTTCTTTTGATAACTTACCTCAGTAATCTATTTTTTTAATTATTCAGTATTTATTTCAGTAATTTTCTTCTCATTTATCTTGTGCTTAGGTTTAATTGAACTTCTTAGGGTTTATATTTTTCATCCAATTTGTAAATTTTTTTTCAGTTCATTTTTCTTCTTCACCACATCCGCCCTAGATTCCTTTAGTACAGTAATTGTACCTAAATTAGCCTGCTCAAACTTGCACCACTGTTAACTGAGCTTTATTCTTTTTTTTAAATATTTTATTTATTTATTTGTCAGGAAGAGAGAGAGAGAGAGCACAAGCAGGGGGAGCAGCAGGCAGAGGGAGAGGGAGAAGCAAGCTATCTACTGAGAAGAAGCCCAATGCAGGACTGATCCCAGGACCCTGAGATCATGACAAGAGCCAAAGGCAGACACTTAACCAATTAAGCCACCCAGACATCCTTTTTTTTTTTTTTAATTTTAATTATTTTTTTCTCTGTTTTCCCTAGGTATGCATTCAAGTTCACTAAACTTTCTTCTGTAACAGCTAATCTGTCATCAAGAGCAGCTAGTTCATACTTCATCTCAAACCTTGTAGATTTTATCTAATGAGTTTAATCTATTTTATAGCATTCTGACTCCATGTAAACATATGAAATTATGGAAAACAGTTATAATAACATTTAATGTACTTGACTGATAATTGTAACAGGTGTGTCAAGTGTGGGTCAGATTCCATTGATTAGTTTTCTCTGCATTATAATCTGTATTTTATTGGTTCTTTGCATGCCTGGTAACTTTTGGTTGGATAGGAGGCATTTTTTTTTTTTTTTTACCTTGTTAGGTGCTAGATGTTTTTTTTATGTCTCTGCCAATATACTTGAGATTTTTTTTCTAGTATGTACTTAAGTTACTAGGAAACAGTTTGATCCTTCATGCCTTCCTCTTAGGATTTAGAGGTTTAGAGGTTTTTGATACTTTTGTTAGTCACTATTGGAATAGTGCTTAGTCTATGACTACTTATATCCATCCTTGAGGCAAGACCATTTTGTTTATTCTCTCCACTGTCCGATAAATCATAGGGCATTTCTGGTAGAAATGGTAATTACGCCATTACTTCTCATCCTTTGGATTTTGTTTTCTTTGCTTCAGATACTTTTTTTTTTTTTAGAGGCACATGCTAATCAGTTGTCTGATGAATATTCAAGGGGGACTCTCTGTAGGTCCCTGTATTTCCTCCAATGTGCAACTATGTCCTCTGTGTCTCTCTTTCTTGACAACTCTAGCTGCCGTGGGCTCTCCAGACTCTCAGCTATCTAGCCAGTGAGTTTTCCCCCTGCAGCTGCCTATAGACCCTCTTCAAGCAGCAGTAAATTGGGCCAAACAGAAGAGTCACCTCCTATATTTCCTATTTCTCCAATACCACTGCCCTTTGTTGTATTGTCATTATAAATATAGGTACGGTTATACTTTGTTGTAGTTATAATTATATAGTTAGATACTCCATTTTTGGTTGTTTCATCTGGGAGTGTAAATCCATTCTCTGTTGCTTTATCTTCCAAAAATGATAACCAGTGAGCCTTTTTCTACGTTTTGTCATCACAAAATTCTCATTACATGTCATCATCAACCGCATTTTACAAATGAGGGAACCTAAATAGCAAAGCAAGGTTTGTGTCAACACAGTAAGAAAGCTTAAAAGTAGGAGAGCAGAGAATTAAAATTTTAAGTGCATATACTGTGAAATACTGTGCTCTTTCTTTATGGGAAAAGAAGATTAAAAAGATTTTAATGGTTAAAACAAAATGAATGGCATCTGTCTCCCTGTGGCAACACAATTTTTCTTTACCTGGCACCCTTATACTTTATGATTCAACTTAGATGTCATATTCCCTAACCAGAATAACAGATTCTCTGTGTGACCATATATTGCCCTTGCTAACTTCTGTCACTTACATATGAAAAGTACACTACATTTTTTTATTGCTATGGCTCTTAGCATATGCTATGGCTCTTATGGCTCTTATTGCCCTTAGCATGTGACAATTTAGGATGAGGGTTGCGTATTTTGTGTAATTTCTCTTTCTGTTCTTAGCATTGAACACAAGGCTTGGCACCTGGCAGGCACAATCTATGTTTGCAGAAATGAACTGACTGTGCAAGGCTTTCTCAGAGCAAACTCATCTTAATAAGGATCTACAGAATGTACAGCAGAAGACATTTATAAGTAAAATCACAAATGTAATACAAAACTAAAGAAAATTCTGTTTAATTATGTGGGTTTATCTTTCTGACTGTTCCTTTAGTTGAAACAGTTAATAGGTGTAAATAATACAAGTTAGGTTTTCAAGTTGAGGGGCTAGGCTTTCAGGGGTGATGTGATATAGTAGAAATAATTCTGGAGTTTGAATTCATAAAGCCCCTGGCTTGATGCTTTCCTCTATGCCACACAGTGCCTAAACTTTGACAGATGCCTTAAGCCTAGATTCCTCTTTTTTAGGATAAGGATAATAATGGTACTGCCACATGGGGTTGGAATGAAAAGACTAAATTAGAGTGTGGCGTAGAACAGACAAAAACAGATTCATGCTCCCCTTCCAGGGTAGATCTGTTGCTGGAAGCAGATGCCCTATCAAGGGCTGTGTACACCAGCCCACATACATTCAGGTGGGACTACACAAAAAGCTCTTACCAAAAAGCTCTTATCAATTATAGAGATGGAAATGTTTATGCTTCAGGCTTGGGAATCTCTATATTCTTCTATTTCTCATCTGCCAGGTGAATGATAATGGCAACAGACCCCTGCATTGGGAATTTTTGGGGCAGAAATAGTTTTGATTGTTTTAACTTATTGAGGTTATATTAATTTCAGCTGTTAGTCTACCATGACTAGGTAAGAGAAAATGCTCATAGAGAACATAGTATGTCACTCAGTATATGATAGATATTGGCCTCACAGACACAACTAAATTATATTCCTGTGTCTGACTGTAGAAAGTAGTGAGATTTTAGGTGTGCCATTTTACTGCTGTGGGCATTATTTCTATCACCCTCAAAATGTTAGACTGGATGATCTCTATAGTCTATCTCAGCTACAACAGTATTTTTTTTCTTAAAACTATTTGCTTATTACAACATATAAACTGTTCCAAACCAAACTCACAAAGTACAAAAAGTGAAATCTCTGCCTGCTAGAAGTACATGAAAAATAAGCGTATATGGAGATTATATATGATCTCCATATATATGATTATATTTGATCATAGATATATATGATTATATTTGATCATATATATATGATCAAAATTCAATCTGCAGTGGCTCTTACCAGAAAGAGCTAAATTGGGACATGTAGAAAAATTGCTGGGCCATGTTCTATACCCCTTGTGTTGATCATGAGGCAGTAAATCCTCAGGCGACTCTATTCAAAATTTTCCAGTGATCTAAAATGGAATTAGAGAAATTAGATTTTTAGGAGTGACACAGGATTATATGTTATAGGGCATGTGGCAAAAGGCCAAACAACAAGGATATTAATAATTTTGGTAAGATAGTGATTCCAATGTTGGGTCAATCTTGAGGTTCAGGCTGGTTAGGAAAATAGTGTAGAATAGTTATAAAAATAAGGCAATGATCAAAGTTTCCAGATATCAGTGCTTTTATGAGAAATGAGTTGGTCATGAATGCCTGAGAAAGATGAATTAGTGTTTAAAACTCCCAAGATGCAATAAATCCTGAAGATGGCTAGATCCAACCATGTGCTCTAAATTGGTGTAGAGAAGGTGAGAAGTGCACTGTGTTAGAATGGCTTAACCACAGGATATGGGCATTTCCAATGGCAGGTGTTTCAGTGGAAAAGAAAACCATGGTCCTCTATTTCTCTTATTAATGAAGGTGAAATAGTGACCTAAAAGTCAATATATGGCAAGAGGAGGATTGTAGAGTGGTAAAGTCTCAGGGTTAACAATTCAAAAAAGGGAGAGGTTTTGAAAGAGGAAAGGAGAAAAAACAGTCTTTTATTTTTTTAAGATTTCATGTATTTATTTGAGAGAATAGTGAACGAGAGAGAGATCATAGGAGCAGGGGCAGAGGGAGAGGGAGAAGCAGACTCCTCTGCTGAACGGGGAGCCTGACATGGGGCTCAAACTCAGGACAATGGGATCATGACCTGAGCCGAAGGCAGATGCTTCACTCGCTGAGATACCCAGGCACCCCAGAGAATAAGAGTCTTAAAATTGAAATAGGGAGACTGCAGAATTGGGCTCCAGCCCAATTGTGGCATATATGTCTTAAGAAAATGAATACTTGATATTAGAGTAGATGGTGGGGCAAGCTCTTCAGGATGGGCAAGAATGGTGAAAAAGCATCTGCACAAATTTCTGACATAGACATGTGTCTACAATGGAACTCAAATTTGTTACATGAACCAGTTCTCTAGGTCTCAGTTACCCCATTATTATGATGAAATGAGAAGTTTAGACTTTACCACAGTTTCTCCTAGTTCTAAACTTTTCAAGTTTTTGATTCTCAAAGATTGACTTTTTCCCCCTGCGTTTTCTGGGGTGGCATAAGGCACAGACCGTCAAAGTAAAACTTGAACTCTCCTGACCTTTAAATACTCTAAGTGATAGTTTAGTAGGAGAAAGGCCACACATAACATACTTATAGATATAAAAACAGGAAAATAATGCAATCTGTTTTGTCAATAATCCAGCAAGAAGAACACACAATAGATTATGGACAAGTAAGCAAATTGTTTAGGTTAATTAAATGCAAAAAAATTCTACTCCCCAAGAATACCTTGCTCACCTAATCTGATCATCTTTTGATTTTCATTACTTGTGATCATATCCCTCAATATATTTTCTTGTTGTAATGAATTCTTAGGAACATGAGCCCTCACTAAAGCCATCTTATATTAAATCTTTGATGACAAGGAAAAAAAAGAGCTTTCAAAATTTCTGTGTGTGGGTTCAAATTGGGGGTGCAAATCAGAGAGTAGTTGGTGGGACTGAAATATTATCAAAACTGAAAGCTGAAAATAATTTAATGTTAAAACCGTCCTTGGCTTAAAGTGTCAATCAAATAAATAAATATTTTGAACATTGACCAGAGGTCTAGCTGATGTAGCACTCAGCTCAAGGGTTAGAACCTCATTGTAAAATAAACTGTATAAATTAACCGTGTGCTCTTTGTACCATGTAATAAAATATTATGGATTGGAACAATGAGGCAGCTCTATAATTATGTAATTGTCAGTTTATAATGTTCCCCAAGACATATTTTTTTTTAAAGATTTTATTTATTTATCTGAGACAGAGAGAATGAGAAACAGAGAGCATGAGAGGGGGAAGGGTCAGAGGGAGAAGCAGACTCCCTGCCGAGCAGGGAGCCCGATGCAGGACTCGATCCCAGGACTCCAGGATCATGACCTGAGCCGAAGGCAGTCGCTTAACCAACTGAGCCACCCAGGCGCCCTCAAGACATATTTTTATTTGAACATAATGAAGTTTCTAAAAATAAATGAAATATGAAAACATTTTGGTAAAAAAATGAAGTGAATCTGTATTTTTTTTCCAGGATATATATACCAAAACTAATACTTTCCTCTAACGATAGAAACAGGAGACTGTAGGCAGTCAAAGGTGGCTTTAATTTTAATTCACTCTCTTTGAAACAATTTCTACAATGGTTGTGAATGAATATATTTGTTATGTAATAATTATAAAAATTAAAAATGATATAAACCTAAACGTGCTAATATTGGGAAAATAAGCATAATCATATATATCACATATATATCAAATATAAATGTATATTTTATGTATTAAAGCAGTAAGGAAACAGCTTGTTCAATGTACTCTCATTTGCACACACACACATATGTGCATATGGTTCTAATTTGCCTGCTTTGCCTTTCTTTTTTTATTTTTATTTTTATTTTTATTTATTTATTTATTTTTTAAAGATTTTATTTATTTATTTGAGAGAGAGAGAATGAGAGACAGAGAGCACGAGAGGGAAGAGGGTCAGAGGGAGGAGCAGACCCCCTGCTGAGCAGGGAGCCTGATGCAGGACTCGATCCCGGGACTCCAGGATCATGACCTGAGCCGAAGGCAGTCGCTTAACCAACTGAGCCACCCAGGTGCCCCATGCCTTTCTTTTTTTAAAGATTTTATTTATTTGACAGAGAGAGACAGCGAGAGAGGGGACACAAGCAGGGGGAGAGGGAGAGGGAGAAGCAGGCTTCCCGCTGAGCAGGGAGCCCGATGCGGGGCTCGATCCTAGGAACCTGGGATCATGACCTGAGCCGAAGGCAGATGCTTAACCAACTGAGCCACCCAGGCGCCACTCCGCTTTGCCTTTCACAATTTACCATGTAATTGTAATCTCTCACAATGCCCTTGGACAAAGTTCCCTCACGGTCCATGATATTTTCTTTTTTTCTCATTCTCAGGGAAGCTGAAGTGCAACTCAAACCTCATTGCAGGAGTCTTAGACTGTTCATTATACAATTCTAAAAGGAACTCTGCATTAAATGTCAGTAAAACCGACCACCATAGCCATTCAAAGTTTACCGGCTCTCTGGCCATTTTCTCTAGGTTGACTGTGAGGAAGGAGGAAAAAAATGAGGAAATAAGAAAGTCCTCCTTGAACTGGTCACATAGTAATCCAGCTTAATGCTCTTTGGATGTGGGAACATATTTTAAACGACTTTCCTGCGGGAGGTTTCTGTGGAAATTTCACAGATGGGATTCTCTCCTCTGCCCTAGTGCATGCATTTCTCTTACAGGTGGTTGTATTTGCTTTCTGCCTCTGCTAATCACTTGGAAATTTCAACTGTTATCATTCCTCTGCCTCTCTAGGTAGCCATGTTTTGACAGGGCCATATTTGACAGGACTCCATGCCAACTGCTTCTTCACTCTCTATGTCTCTGTATTGGGTCTGTTTCTCATGACACACCTCTGTGTAACTGGAAAGACTCCTGAGCTTTAGCCCAACAGAAATCCTTGGAATACAACTGGATTCTAATTCTGAGGATCTTTCCTTGGTCCATCACCAATGCTGAGAGTACTCTGTGAGTTTCTCATCTTCTAGATTTCTCTAGGAGAGAGTGAGACCAAGGCTACCATGTCACAAAACTGCAGAGAAGTACATAAGAACTTCTCCAAAGAGTCTTGTTGAAGTTCCAAGTCTTTAGGCTTAAGGTTAGAAGATAGAATCAACCTCAAATGCTCTCCTCCTTTGAGACCAAGATAGCAAATTTTCCCAGAGAAATCTCTTCACTAGTCTTCTCTACACTGTGGGTAAGTTTCATATCCCTCATCTGGTTCGTGAGGCAAGAGTTGAAGATGTGTTTCTAGGAAATATTTCTTTTGTAAGTTCTATTTTGGCTATTTGGCTGTGAAATATTTCACATATATTTTATCTCATTATTTTTCTATCTTAGCATTGGTTCTCCAAAAAGGTGAGCCTGATACATAGGCTTACGTGCAAGTATTCCAGGAAGCTGACTTGAGAGACAGGAGAAAAGAAAGGAGGAAGGGAGAAACAGCACAAGGAAGCATAATGGGGTTTGCCACCACTACATGCTACTAGTCATTCTATCCCATGGCAAGAGATGATAAATCATGTGATATGCTTTTTAGGACCTTTAGTGCCCAGTTGGTCAAAATTTTCAAAACTTGGGACGCCTGGGTGGCTCAGTCGGTTAAGCGTCTGCCTTCGGCTCAGGTCATGATCCCAGGGTCCTGGGATCGAGCCCCGCATTGGGCTCCCTGCTCAGCGGGGAGTCGGCTTCTCCCTCTGCCTGCTGCCCTCCCTGCTTGTGCTCACTCTCTGACAAATAAATAAATAAAATCTTAAAAAAAAATTTTTTTCAAAATTTTCTTTTTTTTAAGATTTTTTTTATTTATTTGAGTGAGAGAGAGAGAGAGAAAGCACGGGAGTGGAGACGGTCAGAGGGAGAAGCAGACAGCCCAATGTGGTACTTGATCCTGGGACTCGAGAATCATGACCTGAGCCAAAGGCAGACATTTAACTGACTGAGCCACCCAAGTGCCCCCAAATTTTCAAAACTTTCAATTAACTCAGGAGCACTGATTGGATTTCCCAAGGAAAGGCATCCACACAAAAGGCAAAGGATAGGAAGTAAGAGGATGCAGTGATGACCTAAGAAAGGAGCTAAAGGTTCAACTCTGTATGAGGTTGGTTATGTCCACATGGCAATAGCTGAAAAAACAAAACAAAACAAAAGACAAATGAGACCAAAGGGAACTCAGGTGGTGAATAGGAGATACTTGATATACCAGTAAGGCTTTCATTTCCGTGTCGGTTGCATATATGTGTATTTATACATAAATTAGAAAGTTTACCCAAGCAATTATTAAGATAATTACATTTGGGTTAAGAGATTTAATTCCAAGGGTGGGAAGTAGATTTACTCACTTTTTGTCTCTTTTAAAATTAAATCTGGTGTTAAAATGAAGAAACAAACAAGAAAAAAAAGAAAAAAAAAACTAGAGAGTTGGCTTAAGCAGCTCATATACCTCCTGAAGGCTGCCTACCTTTCAATAGCTTCAAAGTAACTATATATCAAGTGGGTGATTATTATACTTATGCATCTAAAAAAAATACTGTTTCTATTTTACAAACAATATATGGTTTTGAAGATTTTATAATTTAAAATAAATTGGGGAAACTCCGAATTAGGAAAATCTATATGGTTTCTTCAAATATGAGGAATTATTGAGGCACCTGGGTACCTCAGTCAGTTTTAAGTGTCTGATCTCACTCAGGTCATGATCTTGGGGTCCTGGGATCAAGCCCAGTGAAGGCTCCAGGCTCAGCAAGGAGTCTGCTTCTCCCTCTTCCTCTGCCCCTCCCCCTGCTTTTGCCTTCTCTCTTTCTCTCCCTCTCCTAAATAAATAAAATCTTTAAAAATATGAGGAATTATCATTGGTTGTCTTAATCATTATTATGTAGCACAGTGTGTCACATGTCATTAGTATCATTGTGAATTCATAAAAAAACATTTCAAGGGGAAAAAATAAAATAAATGGCATCATCTTCTATTATCAATTAACTTGCTTTCATTTACTTGAAACTACATTTTGAAAGATTATCCATGTTGAAACACAAGGCCCTATTTCATTGGTGATAATTACTCTGCAATATCCCACATTTGGAAACATACCATACTGTATTTATTAGTAGTATTTATTATTATCTCTTATTGTTTTTATAAGCACAGAGTTATCTCAGCCTTTGTCTACGACACCCAAGTTGCTAGGAATATTCTGTATATATTTCCTTGGGCGTGTGAGCAAAAAAGTCTCTATGGTTTATATCTAAAGGGAAAAAAAAAAATGTTGGTTCAAAGGGGATGTATTTATTCAATCTGACTTTATATTGCCTAATTGTTCTACAAAGTTGTTGCATGCATCTATATTCCCACAGTTGTGCCTGCTGATCTGCCTTCTCATTGCTGGTGTCAGACTTCTTAAACCTTGCCAATATAATGGATATGGAATGGCATCCCATTATGGTTTTATTAGCTATTTATCTGATTACTACCAGACTGAGCATCTTTCAAAATGCTTATTGACTATTTTGGCTTCCTCCTTTCTGAATTGTATGTTTAAAGTCATTGCCACTTTTTTCTATTAGCTTGCTTGTCTCTCCTGATTTTTATGAGTTTTTCATATATTTTGAA
Organism: Neomonachus schauinslandi; assembly: GCF_002201575.2. Classification (NCBI taxonomy): domain Eukaryota; kingdom Metazoa; phylum Chordata; class Mammalia; order Carnivora; family Phocidae; genus Neomonachus; species Neomonachus schauinslandi. Next base: position 86,944,508 of record NC_058405.1, read on the forward strand.
TACTGAACTTTTAAGAATAATATGCATTGCAAATATCATCTCAGACTGGCTTGTCATTTAGCTTTTCTCTATAGTGACTTGTATTGATCCAAAGTTTTAAATTTTAATGCAGGTAAACATCAGGCTATGTGTGCTTTTTAAAGAAATATTCCCTACACCAGACCATAAGGATGTGCTCCTGTATTTTCTTTAACTGTTATTTTTTTTAAATTCACTTGGGATTGGTGTGTGTGTGTGTGTGTGTGTGTGTGTGTGTGTACATGCACAGGCTGAGACATGTAGTGTAAGGGGGGTAGAATTATTTGGATTTTAAAAAAATCTTCTTTTTGTATTACCTCTTTTTTAACAATAATTTATTGAATTTTATTTATCTTAACTAGTTTTGCCACTTCATTCATATATAAAGATTCCATATAAAAGCTCTTCTTCCAGTTTATTCTATTTTACTGGATTATTCATCCATAGATATTCTAATATGCTGTTTTAATTTAGAGAACTGAATAAATTGCAAAGTGTGGTAGGGTATCTTTCAAGTTCTTTAAATTCACTTTAGTTACTTACAGCTTTAGTTCTTTCACATGAATTTTTAGAATCAATTTGTTAATTCCAAAACTAAAATATTCTCTTAGGTTTTCATTGGGAACTCATTACATTTATGTGTTAATTTGGTTAGAATGGGTGTTTTTATGCTATTGAGAAGAAGGCACATTTTACTGCATTTTCTTTGAAATGGTTTAACATTACACAGCTCTTCCTCCACTTACAATGGTGTTACATCCCAATAAAACTATGATAAGTTGAACATAATAAGTCAAAAATGCATTTAATACACCTAACCTCCCAAACAGCATAGCATAGCCTAGCCCACTTTATATGCTGTTAGAAGGTGGAGGAGGGACAGTAAAATATCCTCCAGATTGCAAAAGCCCTTTGAGACCAAAAAATGAAGTAAGACACGCCATACTATTTGCACAGTTTTATTTAAGGTAACTTCCTGATAGGGGAGAATGAGGTAGGTGGACTGATGGCCCACGTACTATGTAACTAACTATTCTCCGCTTCAGTCTGGACCTTAATCCACAGCTTTTATAGAGTGAGGGGCATTGTGATGAGGTCACAGGGTAATTATCTAAAGTGGTGCCATCTGTGCTGTGTGCCGGACCATCTCTGCTAGGTGTCTAAAGTGGTGCTTTATGGGCACCGCTTTGGAAAGATCAGAGCAGCCCTTGCCACATTCTGGTGGGTATCCATTAACCACCCAGGGGCCTGGAACATGAAGCCCGGAGGGAAATCATTGCCTGGGTGTGAATAAGATGCAGGGCCAAAGGTGGAGTCTGTTTTGTCAGCACTGTATTCAGAACATTTACATTAGCGTACAGTTGGATAAAATCATCTAACGCAAAGCTTATTTTATAATCAAGTGTTGAATATCTCATGTCAGTTATGAACTCTTGTACTGAATGTGAAAAACAGGATGGTTGTCTGATTACAGAATGGTTGTGAGCGTGTGATTGCATGACTAAGTGGATACTGCTGGTGCCCAACATCACAAGCGAGTATCATACCTCATGTCATTAGCCTGGGGAACAAAAAAGCAAAATTCAAACTGCAAAGTAAGGTTTCTCCTGAAGGTGCAGAGTTTTTGCACTCTTGTAAAGTCAAAAAATTATAAGTTGAACTATCACAGTTCGGGATTATCTGTTCTATGTTATTCTCCTTATATGTTCCTATTTTAAGCCAGTATCCAAGCCAAATTTTAGGGAGAGGAGAGCATTAGACATTTTGAAGATTCATAATGTAAAGGGTCTTACCACTTTTAGAAGAACACCTAAGCAGGGACAACGACCCCTGTTAGCTGAGAAACGGAGAAGCTTGGAGTTCCCTGGAGTTGCAGGCATACACACAATTGTCCATAACAGGAACCTATAGCTACGCAGTTTTCAGCCTTTATGTCTTTATTTCCAATTATTGGTGTGATTTAAGTGCTCTTAAGTGATATCCAATTTACTCATTGGCCCAAAGAACTGATTGCTTCTATTATTTCTGCAAAATGAACTAATATATGCTCATGATATGCAATATTGAGTATTCTTAAATTTAGGCTTTCACTACTCATGTTGTATGTTTATCGAGTTGGCTTAGTTTGTTCCCAAAACTATTCCAATTGTATAGGTTAATTCAATAACATAATTTAATTATCATGTAAATCAGTTGACATAAGAGTACAAATAATATCTATTCCGTAAGATAAAAGCAATATGTTTTAGGGGCACCTGGGTGGCTCAGTCGTTAAGCGTCTGCCTTCGGCTCAGGTCATGATCCCAGGGTCCTGGGATTGAGCCCCACATCGGGCTCCCTGCTCGGAGGGAAGCCTGCTTCTCCCTCTCCCACTCTCTCTTGCTTGTGTTCCCTCTCTCGCTGTGTCTCTCTCTGTCAAATAAATAAATAAATAAAAATCTTAAAAAAAAAAAGCGATATGTTTTAGAAAACAATGAATAAACATTAGCATACAAAAATATAAATCAGTCAGTTGAGGTCTAATACACCTAGACATAAGATTAAGAAGGAGAACTTTTTATTTATTTTTTATTTTTTTTAAAGATTTTTTATTTATTTGACAGAGAGAGACACAGCGAAAGAGGGAACACAAGCAGGGGGAGTGGGAGAGGGAGAAGCAGGCTCCCCGTGGAGCAAGGAGCCCGATGCGGGGCTCGATCCCAGGACCCTGGGATCATGACCTGAGCCGAAGGCAGACGCTTAACGATTGAGCCACCCAGGTGCCCCAAGAAGGAGAATTTTTTAAAATAAGGACAATTCCGTATTTTCTTGCTTCTGGTTTATGTTCTTACTTTAATAACATAAAACTAGAAATCATGGATGCATTTTATGAAAAAAGGAAATACGCCAGAAGCCTGGGTGGCTCAGTTGGTTAAGCTTCTGCCTTCGGCTCAGGTCATGATACCAGGGTCCTGGGATTGAGCCCTGCATCAGGCTCCCTTCAGTGGAGAACGCACTTCTCCCTCTCTCTGCCACTCCCTCTGCTTATGTGCTCTCTCTCTCTCTCTCTCTCTCAAATAATAAAATTTAAAAAAAGAAGAAATATGTAACATCAATCAAGGACTTGTATTAAAGAAAAAGGCTTGGCCTTTATGATCCAAGATTAACACATTAATTATCATGTCTGTGTTTTGGTAAAAGTAAAATATTTAAGGCACATGTAGTTTCTATATATGTAATTTTAACCACTGAATCACTTGTCCCACTAAATTTGTTTACTTACTCAATGTACGATGTGAAACTTAAAACTATCAAATGATTTCTACAAAAGCTTGGCTTTCCTTTGCCACATTATCAAATGTGTCTGTGGCTCTAAGGCTCTCTCTCTCCCTCTAATGTGGAAACTTTATACCTCTCTTCCCCACAAGTCAGATTCTCTGCCTGCTGTGGCAATCACAGGGATTTCTAAAGGAATGCTTTGAAAGGAAGAGTCTCTGCCTTCTTGCAGCTTAAATTGAAAATAACTTCCCCATTGAGCAAAACACAGATAACCTGAAAGTTTCTGAGAGACTCCATCAAACAGCCCTCCTAAAGCAATGACTCTAGGCAATACTGTTTTATTTCTTTAAATCCAACACATGTAAACTGCAGAGACTTAGCTTGTTATTGGTCACTGAGTGGGCTATCCACAGACATCCTCTAATTTTTAAAAAAAATACATTTACTGTCTTACTGTACAATTGTCTACCTGTTTTTATTTCTTTTTAACCTTACAAAACTGGCCCTGAGAAGTTGGACCTTTTTAATATTTCTAAAAGGAATACTAATAGTTTAAAAGTTGCCATTAGTTTTCTGCTTCCTGGCACAGAAACATCTATTTCACTTTAGAATATATGATTACTATTATTATTATTATTATTATTATCATTATTTATTATTATTATTAGCGGTGTTTGTTGCTTTGCTTTGCTGGTAGAAATATCACTAAAATGGATTTTATTTTTATAAATGCTGAACAAGAAATTCCCACCAATGTTCTTGGGGAAAAATTGAGAGTCAGCTTAAATATGAACATAGAAATGCAGAACAAGATACTATATTTACAGATACATACATATTTATTTATATTTAATATTCACATTATATGTTTGTATTTATATAATGCTTATATCTGATTCATATTTATTTTTGTATTATAGTTATACAATATATATTTATATTTATATATTTGTATCATTGTAATTGTAATAATATAAATATATATACACATATAAATATAAACTTGTATACTATACATAAATTTATATACTACACATACAAATTTATATACTATATATACACTATACATGCTATATATTTATATTTATACTATACTATATAATATATAGTATACTATACATAGTATATACTATATGCTATAATACTATAAAAATTTATTTATATATTTGTATTATATTATACTGTAATTGTGTTATAATTCATATATATTATATTATATTACATTTATAAGTATATGTAATACCAGATTCTTTGTCCTTAACTTTACCTTTAGTGTAAAGAATCAAGTGAGCAAAATTTAGCAAATATCAAAAGATTTGTTTGTTTTTTAAAGCAAATTCCAACTATTCCTAGGATACACATTAATTTACTGATGTATTCCATTTAGTATATCTGATGGTACAATTACTGCACTTTATAATAAAAATCAAGTAAAATTTAAATAACCATCCAATGAAAATTATATAATATTATGTAATATGCCTTCTTTATATTGAATATTCTTTGTTAAGAAAGGCTGGACATGGGGCACCTGGGTGGAGGAGTTAGTTAAGCGTCCGACTCTTGGTTTTGGCTCAGGTCCTGATCTCAGGGTCACGAGATCTAACCCTGGGTTAGGTTCCATGCTCAGCGCCAAATCTGCTTAAGACTCTGTCACTTTCTCCCTCTGTCTATCCCCCCTGCTATCTCTCTCTCTCTCTCTAAAATAAATAAACAAATCTAAAAAAAAATAAAAAAGAATGGCTGGACAGTGCATAATATTTAAAGAAAGATCAAATGTTAGGTCCATGATGTAAGAAAACATACACTTTTTAAGAGAAAAATATAAATCAGCTTTTGAGAGAATTAAACTCAAGTTCTCTTGAATTTCACGTATCACGTAAAATAGAATTTAGTAAATACATGTTTTACACAATCATGAAAGACTTTCAGTTAATGTTTGACTGATTCCAAGGTGGCAATGAAATATTAATTTTATGAAATTAATGAATGGGTTATAAGAATAAATACATTTTAGGCAGTAATTACTATTATCTCTTTATTATTATAAATTTGGTAGTCACATTTCCAAAGCTTTCATTTGTGTCCAGGCACAGTGCTTTCTCACACCCTCCATAGCTTCTGTTATCAATAACTACAAAGTTTCACCTGAAGTTCACAGAAAAGACATTTTGTGGAAACTCCATTAATCTCTTTATATTTTATTTCTGATCTGTGTATATATATATTAAATTTAAGATGTTTAATCATGGATATTGTTTGACCTGAATTTTTTATTCACATGGAATTTTAAATGTCTAAGTTGACAGATTTATTTTTATTATATATAATATGTAGGTAGCCATACATTTGTATGCTACATGAGGAATTTTTGTATGGGAATATTTACTTGAAAGATTCAAAGTCTACACAGAAATATAACTACAAATGAGACATATTTTTAACATTTTTTTTTTAGTGTCACTAGTGTTAGGTAACACACAGTTCTATTTTATAAGAAATACAAGTGAAAATAATCAAATTATTTTTCTGCTTGGATGGTATTTAAATTTTAAATATTTTTCTCACATATTATATGCTGTGTAGAACAGTGTAATTATATAATGCACACTTTTGTAGTATTTAAATCGATCCTCAGAAATTTTTCCTATTTTATAAGATATATGTATTTCCTGGGGCTGACACAATAAATTATCACAAATATGGTGGCTTAAAATAACAGAAATTTATTCTTTCACAGTTCTGAAGGCCAGAAGTTTGAAATCAAGCTATCAACAGGGTTGGTTCCTTCTAAAGACTGGTGGGAAAAACCATCCAATGTCTTTCTCCTAGGTTCTTCTGGTTGCTTACAATCCTTATTGTAACTTGACTTATAGAGGCCTTATTCAAATGTCTGCCTCCATCCTCACATTGCCTTATTCTCTATGCTTCTGTGTCCCTTTCTTTCACTTATAAAGACATTCTCATTGGATTTAGAGTGTACCAAACCTAGCATTATCCCATCTTCATCCCTAATTATATCTGCAAAGACCCTATTTTTAGTAAGGTCACATTCTATGTTTTTGAATAGACATGAACTCTGAGGGATGCATAGTAATTCAACCCACTACCTTTGGCTCTATGCGCACCCCCCAAAATTCACATATACATGTACAAAACATATTCATCCTATCTCAATATCCCTAAAAGTGTCCACTCTCACTACCATCAACTCTAAATCCAAAATTTTATTTAAATATAACCAATTCTAGAAGTCCCAACTCTCATCATCTAAGTATGGAGGGGGCTATATGAATGGTCTATCCATAATCAAAATTCTTCTCCACCTGTAGCCCTATGAAACTACAAAACAAGTTCTCTGTTTCCAAAATATAATAGTGGAACAGGCATTGGATAGACAAGGTGGAACCTGGAAAAAACAAGAGTTACCATTCCCAAGCAAATTTGAAACTTAGCATGCCAAATTCCACCAGGTTTCAAAGCCTCAGAAAAAATAAATGAAGGATAAAATGCCAATGAGTAAAAGATAAATGGGAAATTTTATTTTGAGTTCTATTTAGAATGCTTCCCAATATTTGGAAGTGAATATTTAGGTCTTAAGAATCAGGTATGAATGACAAACCTTGAGGGTATTACTGATACTCTTCACACTGATTAGATATGTTGGCAACTTACATAATTGAAATGACAACACCAGCGAGAATTTGGCAATTTAGTTAACCTTCCAAAGGTTTTAAGTCAAAGGAAAAACCAAGTAGTAAATATTAGCCAGTGAAACCTCAGAATGCTGATAGGCATATGGATTAGACATTGTCTAATTGCATTACAGTTTCTGCATGTCACTTAAGGGGATGAAAATATATCCTTTTTTAAAAAATCACTATTCAGATCCTCACTAAGAAAGAGTTAAATTTTCCAAAGTTTTGTGAGTTCTCCAAAAGGAGTCAAATACTTTCTGTTAGGTTGTTTGTGGGTTTTTGTTATTGTTGTTGTTGTTGTTGTTTTTGTTTTTTTGTTTTGCTTTAATTTGACGACTCCTTCATTGAAAAGTTGAGGATCAGCAATGAAACAGAACAACAATTAGCACCTCAGATATAGCCCCCAATTTGATATGATCCTTTCTAAACATGAGTATATCCATTAGTAAAAATATGCAATGTATATTTTGGCTTTTGCCTTAAAACATCAATTATTCATAAGAATGTAAGCTATAAGATTATAAGATATTTATAAGAATATCAGAAGACATATTCATTTAGGAAGAGAGTTTAATTTGAGTTCAAGTGAATTAGTGATTTTTCTAGGAAAGCACTGAGCAATATGGTAGCCAATAGCAACATGTGGCTGTTTAAGTTAAAATTAATTAAATTAGATGAACTTAAAACTGCAGTTCCTTAGTTACACTAGACACATTTCATTGCTCTTATAGTCACATATGGCTAGTGGCTACCATATTGAACGGTGCAGATATAGAACATTTTTATTAGAGCAGAAAGTTCTATTGGATAACACTGCCCCAGAGTATCAAATATTAGATGCTGTTCAAATATGCATATGCATGTATTCACATGCATTTATGCATCAACATAGTTTGCATGCTAATAAATAGTTGCTTGATTCATGTTTAAATATCTAGTCCAGTTTGGTGATATGCTCACTTACTTTTGGCTACAACAGAATTGTATTACTGAATTGGAAACCTTACCTCTTCTAGAATACATGAATAACAATGCAGGTCCCTGAAACTTGATTACAAAAAAACAAGAACTTTAGTTCAGTTGAAGCGTGGGTTATAAGGCTGAGAAGAGAGAGAGACAGGCTACTCTATCACTGGCAATTTACACACAGATAAAGTGAAACAGCCATCAGAGTGATGAATGGGGTTTCTTGTTATCTTACTGTCTATATCATTTCCAGCTCAGATACCCAAACAATGCCTAGATTATATGGGGAAAGCAAAAGGAGAATTGCCCCGCGTATTTTATTTCTGCTCAAGGAATCCTAGAAGATTTTCAGCTATATTTATAAATAGGACTGATCTCACTTTTACTTCATTAATCTTAGAATTTAATTTTTGTCACACATAATCCAAAACCTATTTCTATAAGTCAGGGCATGACATATTTTTTTTTTTTTTTTTCAAAGATTTTATTTATTTATTTGAGACAGAGAGAATGAGATACAGAGAGCATGAGAGGGAGCATCAGAGGGAGAAGCAGACTCCCCGCCGAGCAGGGAGCCCGATGCGGGACTCGATCCCGGGACTCCAGGATCATGACCTGAGCCGAAGGCAGTCGCTTAACCAACTGAGCCACCCAGGCGCCCAGGGCATGACATATTTTTACCTTGCACTTATATTTGTGTTTTGTTTCTTAATGTGGTATCTTCTCTCTGTAAGACTAAAGAAAATTTATTTTGAAACATTCATTTGAGTTTTAGAACCAGGTGAAATGAAATAAGAAGCCCTAAGATATTTTGACATAGCAAAATAAGAAATACTGACCAATTGGTGGGTCTGTGGGATATGTTTTGGCATTTTTCATGAAAATCTGCATGTGGTAACACGTTTGCTGTATGAAGGAGGCATTCTATTGGAAGCAGATGACCCCATCTTTCTCACCACCGAAGTATATCTGAGATAGCAAGGGCAGCTCTAAATGTAGAATCAAAGCATTGGTTTCTGGTCTTAGCACTGCCATGCAATGTTGAGTAAATGATTTGGCCTTTCTGAGCTTCAGTTCACTTATCTCAAACATGTGTTAATAAAACTTGATATTTGATAATTCAATAACATGAAACTAATTACAATGATATTGCCTATATTTATTGCTTACCAGGTACACACTGAATCCTGGTTTATATATTATATGTGTACTATCTAATTTAGTCCTCCTAAATCTACAAGGGAAGAAATTTTATTATATTTATTTGGCAACTGTTTCCTTGGGCTTAGGGGAGCCATCAGGTTCATTGAGGATCATGCACCATTGTAGTGTTCTCTAGCTTCCAACAGTTGTCTAATTCCAGAATTAGAATTAGAATTCTGTCACATCAATCCATATGCATATAAAGATGCTTGAAAATGATTAAACAAATGCAGATTATTACTTTAAGATTAGAAATAGTGTGATTGAGAATTTTTTTTTTGCTTTTTCATCCTCATTTTGGAAATATGCCTATTTTTTTCATAATACGCCATTGAACTTTGTTCTTTTTTAGCTCTCTTGATCTTTATGTGCCAATACACCTTAAAGTGCATTCAAACATCTTGACATTTTGCTCCAAGAAGGCAAAGACAAAACTTTTAGGTGATTCATATATGTGTGTGTGTATGTGTGTATAACAGTAATAATTCCTTGCATTTATCCACTGACATTTTAAATGGTTAGAATTATTTTCATATCTTGTATCTCTTTTAGATGAGGATGGGGTATGTTCTTTGGTACAAGTAGTAGAATAGGATTATCATTCCTATTTGAATGCCATAGTGACTTCCCCAAGAGTATTAGTAGGGATATGAGACTAATTCTTATTTCCCATTTCTTTCCACTAAACATAAACACTATATTATGTACCTATAGGAAGAAAAATTCCCGCATGGTCACAATGAGGGAAACATTTCATAAAATGACCCGTTGTATAATTTTCAGAACTTGTTTTGTTGGTGTGCTCTATACATTATGGTTACCATACTCATCATTCTCTCCTGTCCCAAGTGGTTTTTGTTTATTTATTTGTTTAGAGAGAGAATGAGGAAGAGGAGAGAGGGAGAGAAAGAATCCCAAGCAGGCTCCATGCCCAGCGGGGAGCCCAATTCAGGGCTCAATTTCATGACCCTGAGATCATGACCTGAGATGAAATCAAGAGTCAGATGCTCAACCAACTGAGCCACCCAGACACACCCCCCCCCCAATGTTTTTCTAATCTTTAGTGTAACTCTTCTCTGTGACTTTTTCAAAATAAGCTTATTTGTTTGTTATATGCTACGACTTTCACCCTATCAGCACAGTGAGATTATTTTTCAGATGCCCTTCCTTGCCTTTATTACAGTTATAGAACTCCTTAATATGGTGTCAGAGGCTTCTCAGGACTTGATCTTTTTATAATACATCCTGCCCAACAGACTGAGTGTCCAATATGACTACGCAGCATGAGATTTCAGTTCTCCTTGACTTCTCACATAATGCTGCCTCCTAGTTTTTCCTCCTTGGGTATTCCTTTAGCTCAATTAAACTCATTGAATACTAAGTTTGCATTATTTCCTCTCATATGACCTTTCCAGTGTTTCTTTTATTTGCAACAAATCTTGTGCTTGCGCTTATTATTGCAATATTATAGTGTATCAGTACCATTTCTGATGAGAGTTCTTCATTTAAGGCAGGGCGTTATCTTGTTCACCTTTGAGTGGTCGTGGTAAACAGCAGAATTTCTGATGCTTAGTGAATTAAATTGACTTATTTTATAATTCTTTCTTAAATAATGAGAGAAAGGTTAGATTTGCATACTTAACAGATATAAAATAGGTATAATTACAAGACAAATATCCAGCTATCCATAGCTATTTTGATTAGTTGTCCTTCTAAGTTACATGTCATGTTCAACTTAGAGACCTACAGTTTTATGAATGCGAGACCTATGGTTTTATGAGTGCAAGCCCTTTAAAAAGAGTTTCAGGTATTATTCACTGTGAAGAGCTGTCCGTCTTCTCTCAGGTCACATACCCTACTTGTAAGCATGCTCACTATTGTTCTGGCTTTACAAGATAACATACAGAAAGTTACCATGTTGAACCCTTTGTGCTAAACACATGTTAAAAATGTAAAACTACATCACTGAAACCTGACAAGAAACTAAAATGCAGCTTTCTAATTTTTCTGTTTATAAATGAGGAAACAGAACCTCAGAGAGGTTAAGAAACCTGTCTAAAATCATCCAGTTAACAAATTCTGGATCTAACATTCAAATTAATGTCTGTTTGATCAAAGCAAATATGCTTAACCACTATGTGACTATGCTTTGTTATTCCAAGTATAGTCAAAACATGTCTATTTGTCAGTACTAAAGATGAAAATACCAGGTTCAGAAAAATACCAAATTACTAAATATTGCAGATCATTGGGGTAGACTGTATATAATCAAAACTCTTCAGGAATTATTAGATGACTGATTATTTTTTGTATCCTAATTTTCCTGGCAAAACTAAAGGCATTAAAATGTCTTTAAAAACATGAGATATTTTAGTAAGTCTAATTTTATTTTACCTAGTATTTTTACACTATTTAGTTTTCTAAGTAGTTTTTCCAGAGGAATAAAAATTTCTGATAAGTTTGACACAAGATACTTCCTCTTTTTACAGTTATGTTACTCAGAGTAAATGGATTTACTGACATGTACATAGTTCATTCTTTTGTGAGTACTATTAGTGTGTTTTATAAGTGTAACTTACAACTTAAAAGTAATTCTATGAGATCCAACATCATAATAAAATGTTAAGCTGATCCTGAAAGCCAATTGGCTAGATCTGGCTTTATTTTAAATGGATCAGAGGGTGTGAGTCTTGGTGAACATGGTGATAATGAGTGCTACTTTTTATTTGAGTTTATATTTCTTTTAGCTCTTAGGCTGTCATTAATGTTTGTTTATTGCATTTAATTGCATTGAATAAAATTATGGTAAGTTTAATTTAATTGACCCATATAATCAATCTGTATTGTGTTTATGTATAAATGATTAATATTTATTTTAAAAGTTGTGTTTCAGAAAGGTTCTAAATGAATTGTACTAGGATATAGAGTTAGCAGCAGGCAGAGCCAGGACTCAAACACAGGTTTCTCAATTCCAAAATCACTGTTAAGTCCTCATTTATTTATTTATTTTTTAAAATTTATTTATTTATTTGAGAGAGTGAAAGAGAGAACAAGTGAGCACAGGGGTGGCAGGGGGAGAAGCAGCAGAGGAAGAGGGAGAGAGAGAGAGAGAGAGAGAGAGAGAGAGAGAGAGAGAGAGAGAATCTCAAGAAGATGTCCTGCTGAGCATGGCACCTGATGTGGTCTCAATCCCAGGACCATGAGATCAGGACTTGAGCCAAAATCAAGAGCCAGATGCCTAACCCTCTGAGCCACCCAGGGACCCCTGTTAAGTCATTTAAATGTTAATTCGGGAAGACATTTAAAAAATATAGTTCACTTAAGAAGAGAAGGAATAAATACTTCAGTAAAATAAAATTCAAATTGTTCAGAGTGTATAGGACTTATAAAAATTAAAAGGAAAATCTTCTTTAGCTTAACCACATTTTCTTCTTCTATCTTAATCTGCTTTTCATCCCACCATGTGGGGTTGCAAAAAATGCATAGTAATTTGTGAATGTGTTTCTTTCAATTACCATTTCTTAAATAAAGTATTAGTCAAAAAAGGAGTAAAATTCCCCATCTTTTTTTTTTTAGTTTTTTTTTCATAGAAAATGGGACATTCTTATATTGGAATTCAGTGAATTAATAAGCAGTGGGACATGTGTAAAGTTGGGTTAGAGTTTTATTGTTTTATGGGAACTTTTTCCCTCAACTGTTAAACAAAAATCTGCAAAACCATGCTTTCATAATGATTTGACTCTTCAAAAATACTATTTCTTTTTATCTATCTTTGCATAATCTGACCTTTTTTTAAAAATTTTCTTTGTACCTCTGTGTGTTTGCTCCTTTACACTGCCACCAGATTGTTCATTCTACAATTTTCCTGTGACCATGCTCCCTAATGAAGAACTCCCAATATTTTCTATGACCGCTAGATAAATCTAGAGCATGTTGGTTCAGAATTCAAAGGTTTTTAATTTTTTTCTCCCCATTTTTTTAATTGAGATATAATTGGCCTATAAAATGATATTACTTTCAGGTATAGAACATCTTCAATATTTGTATAGATTGTGAAATGATCATCACAATAAGTTTAGTTAACATTCATCATTGTATATATTTTATTCTTTTGATGAGAACTTTTAAGATCCATCCTCTTAGCAAATTTCAAATATACAGTGTTATTAATCATAGTCACCATGCTATGTAGGATATCCCTAGAACTTATCTATAATTGGAAGTTTGTACCTTTTGACTATCTCCACCCATTTTGCCCCAGTCCCACCTCTGGAAACCACCAATGTGTTCTCTGTATCTATGAGTTCAGTTTCATTTTGTTTTTTTTATATATTCCACATATCATTGAAATTCAATGGTATTTGTCTTTGGCTCAATTACCATAATGCTCTCAAGGTCTACTGGTGTTGTCATAAATGGCAAGATTTCCCTCTTTTTTGTGGCTGAATTATATATGTAATATTAAATATACATAATATATGAAGCAAACATAATATATTAATACATATATATTAATATTATGTAGTATATAATAATATATAATAATATTAGATATTATATTGATATTATATAGTACATATTATAAATGTGATCTATATATCATATTTCCTTTATCCATTCATCCATTCATGGACATTTAGCTTGCTTTCATGCCTTGGTTATTGTACAGAATGCTGTAATGAACATGGGGGATACATATATCTTTTTGTGTTAATGATTTCATTTCCTTCAAATAAATACCAAAAAGTAGAATTGCTGGATACTATGATAGTTCTATTTTCAGTTGTCTGGAGAAAATGTCATACCATTTTTCAGGGTGGCCACACCAATTTACCTTCCCACCAATAAAGCACAAGTGTTTGCTTTCTCTGTATCTTTACCAACACTTATTATTTCTTGTCTTTTTAATAATAGCCATTCTAACAGGTGTGAAATGAGATATTGTGGTTCTGATCTGCATTTCTCTAATGATCAGTGATGTTGAGCAGCTTCTTATGTACTTGTTGGCCATTTGTATGTCTTCTTTGGAAAAATATCTATTGAAATCATCTGGGGCGCCTGGGTGGCTCAGTTGGTTAAGCGACTGCCTTCGGCTCAGGCCATGATCCTGGAGTCCCTGGATCGAGTCCCGCATCGGGCTCCCTGCTCGGCAGGGAGTCTGCTTCTCCCTCTGACCCTCCCCCCTCTCATGTGCTCTCTCTCATTCTCTCTCTCTCAAATAAATAAATAAAATCTTTAAAAAAAAAAAAAAAGAAATCATCTGTTCTTTTTTTAATCAGATTGGTTATATTTTTTCCTATTCCATTGTATGAGTTCTTTGTATATTTTGGATATTAACTGTTGATCAGATATATGATTTGAAAATACTGTCTTCCATTCTGTAGATTTCCTTTGTATTTTTTATTGATAGTTTGCTGTGCAAAAGATTTTGGTTTGATGTAGCCTCACTTGTTTATATTTGCTTTTGTTTCCTTTGGCTTTTGGTGTCAAAACCAAAAAAAAAAAAAAGTTATTGTCAAGACCAATGTCAAGGAGCTTATCACCTGTTTTCTTCTAGGAATTTCATGTTTTCAGAGCTTAAGTTCAAGTATTTTCTATTTTGAGTTAATTTTTGTTTATGGTATAAGATAGTGGTCCAGTTTCATTCTTTTGCATTGGTTTTTCAGTTTTTCCACCACCATTTATTGAAGAGACTCTCATTTCTCCATTGTATATTCTTGGCTCCTTTATTGTAAATTAATTGACCACATTTGCTTGTTTTTGTTTCTGGGATCTCTATTGTTCCATTGATTTATCTGTCTGTTTTTATCACAATACCATACAGTTTTGAATATCACAGCTTTATAATATAGTTTGATATCAGGAAGTGTGATGCCTCACACTTTTACTCTTTCTCAAGAGTACTTTAGCTATTTGTACCTTTGTGTTTCCATGCAAAATTTAGGATTACTCATGCCATTTCTGTGAACATTACCATTGGAATTTTAGATTGCATTGAATATGTAGATTGCTTTGGACAGTATGGACTTTTTTTTAACCATATTAACTCTTCCAATCCATGGACATGGGATATCTTTCCATGTATTTGTTTCTTCTTCATTTTTTAAATAAATGTCTTGTAGTTTTTAGTGTATAGGTCTTTCACTCTCCTGGTTAAGTTTATTCCTAGATTTTTTTTTTTTTGAATGTAAATGGTATTGTTTCCTTATTTTTATTTTTATTTTTTAAGATTTTATTTATTTGACAGAGAGAGACACAGCGAGAGAGGGAACACAAGCAGGGGGAGTGGGAGAGGGAGAAGCAGCTTTCCCGCCGAGCAGGGAGCCCGATGTGGGGCTCAATCCCAGGACCCTGGGACCATGACCTGAGCCGAAGGCAGATGCCTAACTGACTGAGCCACCCAGGCGCCCCAAGTTTCCTTATTTTTGATAGATTTTATTAGTATCTAGAAATGCAACAGATTTTTGTATATTAAGTTTGTATCCTGAAACTTTATTGAATTAATTTGTTAGTTCTAACAATTTTGGATGGAGTTTTTAGGGGTTTCTACATAAAATATCATGTCATTTGCAAATAGTGTTAGTTTTACTCTTTCCATTTTGATTTGAATATATTTTATTACTAAAAATCAGTGAAGGTGATATAATAATATTTAGGGAATTACAAATCTGTTAACTTAAAATGTTGATTAGTAAATAATGATCAAAGGAAATTTATATTGTCTTGGAGTATTTGCTAGCAATGCTAATTAAAATACATAAATGTAGAAATGTTAGTAAATTAGGAAAGAGTTTACAGGATGAACATACATCAAGAGAGACTTACTTGGGAATTATATATTTATATTTATATTCTTTCAGCTACAGAAGTGAGAGAATCCATTTTAAAAATTATCTTTAAAAATAAATTTTATATTTAAATTAAAGCTAAACTGTGCAGTCTTTCCTCCTTATTGAAGGAGTAATAGTGCTCTCACCTTATGTCAGTCATTTTATAATAAGAAAATAAACCTGAAAATTAACTACAGACTGACTTGAAAACAGAGCAAGATGTGGACTAGCTAGTACCATATTGGAGGGAAATTTGGGGAGGAATTTGAGAAGGATTAGTGACACTTGCAAAGGATTAGATAATAAAGGGAAGAAGCTGAATTATATAAAAAGATTGAGTAGGTAGCAAGGAAAGCATGTACATGTTCTGTGTTGTGTGTTTAGGTGCAACAAATGAAAATAAATCTGCATCTGCAGATTTATATCACAATACTTGTTCCACCAATTTGCATTGCTGCTTGAAGAACAATTTTTACTGAAAACAGTGACACTATCTCTTACCTGTGTAGTTAACTTTAGCTATGGTGAAAGTTTTCTGTTTATATTTATCCCCTGCCCTTTACTGCTGGCTATTAAGATTGAGCTGTAAGATAATTCACCATCCATCTGGTTACAAAATATATTCTCTGATAACATAATTATATACAAATAAAAGCAATCATGAATTACAGGAAAAATTTCATTTCAAAACAATAAAATATGAAAACTATTGAAAAACTTAAACAAGTCGACTATAAAAATGATTTACTGTCTTGACTAGTAGGACTCAATCTTACAAAGATTGCAATTATTAAAAAAATTATTTGTGGGATTCCATGTGTTTTGAATAAACATAAGATTCACAGGAAAAGGGAGAGTAGTATGGATAAACTCATTCAAAAGTCTATATGAAAAATAAATGTGTGACAATAGCCAAGATCTTTCTGAAAAAAAAAATAGAGAATTCAACCTATCAGAAAATATTGTGAAAAAAATTGGTTTTTATGTTTTATTTTCACAATAAAATAAATTACAGATGAATCAATCATTTAAATTTTGAAACAATTACTACAAAATATGGAGAGATTTTATATTAAAAATAATTTGAGTAGAGAAGGACTTTTTAACATGCAAAATATAGAAGCCAAAAAGGGAAAAACCAACAAACTTGACCATATAAAAATGTATAATTTCCACAAGAAAAAATTACCCAAACCTGATAGATGACTTACAAACTAGTGGAACTAGTATATGTGACAAAAAAAGTATGAATTCATTTAAGATAGAAAGGACTTTGATTGGGACACCTGGGTGTCTCAGTTGGTTATGTGTCTGCCTTCAGCTCAGGTCATGATCCCAGGGTCCTGGGTTCAAGTCCCACATAGGGCTCCCTGCTCAGCGGGGAGCCTGCTTCTCCCCCTGCTTGTGCTCTCTCTCTCTCTCTGGCAAATAAATAAATAAAATCTTTTTTTAAAAAAAAGAAAGAATTTTGATTAATAAGAAATCAATAACTCATTAAAAATTCATAAATCTATGACTGGATGCACGACCATAAACCTAGAAACAAAAATACAAAATATTGGGGCGCCTGGGTGGCTCAGTTGCTTAAGCCACTGCCTTTGGCTCAGGTCATGATCTTGGAGTCCCGGGATCGAGCCCCGCATCGGGCTCCCTGCTCAGCGGGGAGTCTGCTTCTCCCTCTGACCCTCGCCCCTCTCATGTGCTTTCTCTCTCTCTCAAATAAATAAATAAAATCTTTATAAAATATTTTGTATTTTTTTTAAGATTTTATTTATTTATTTGAGAGAGAGAGAGAGATCACAAGCGGGAGAAGGGTAGAAGGAGAAGCAAATTTCCCACTGAACAGGGAGCTCAATGTGGGAATCGATCCCAGGACACTGAGATCATGACCTGAGCTGAAGGCAGACGCTTAACCAAATAGAGCCACCCACGTGCCCTGAAAATAATTTTTAAAAACAAAAAGATGGGGGCGCCTGGGTGGCTCAGTGGTTAAGCGTCTGCCTTCGGCTCAGGTCATGATCCCAGCGTCCTGGGATCGAGTCCCGCATCAGGCTCTCTGCTCCTTGGGAGCCTGCTTCTCTCTCTGCCTCTCTCTCTCTGTCTCTCATGAATAAATAAATAAAATCTTTAAAAAAAAAAAAAAAAAAAAAAAAAAAAAAAAAAAAAAAAAAAAAAACAAAAAGATGTAGTATTTATTACCCACTTGAATGGTGAAAAATATTTTTAAATACAAATTTAGACATGTTGGGAAAATAAGTACTTCATGTACTGTGGTAAAATAAATTGTTGCAACATATTTAGACAGTTTAGCAATGTTTATCAAAATTTTAACTGTATGTACCCTTTGATACTAAAGTTCTAATTCTAGAAACTTACCTTATAAGTATCCTTTCACCAGTGCATAAATATTTTATGAAATTGTATTCAATCACGTGTTTATTTGCAAAAGCAAAATAATGAAACAGTTTAATTGCCCAGAGTAGGGATGTGCTAAGGAAATGTGTGGGATTTAATACAAAGAAGTACTCCACAGACATAGAGAGTGGAGAGCTTGCATGTACTAATAGGAACAAAGTCATTATTATAAGTGCAAAAACAAATATGTAAAAAATAAAAGGGATATACAGTGCTCGTATGCTCTGTATGAGTGTGTGAGAGAGAGAGAGACAGAGACAGAGACAGAGACAGAGGGAGGGACAAACTGTTGAACAATACTCACAGAAATGTCTGAGTAGACTCTGGATAGTGGGACAGAAGATCTGGGATTGGAGAAACATGTTTTCTCACTTTTCTGTCAGAATTTTTAACACATATGTACATTAAATGTTTAATGTAAAAATATGTTTTTTAAAAATGACTGCAATGTGACCTGAACTTAGAGACAGGAGACATGATGGAGAAAGGATAGCCATGGACATCAAACATATAAAAACACTAAGTGAAAGCATTTATAAGTAGATTTTACCTGGCTCTGTGGCTGGTTGCAAAGGAGTGGGATTTAGTGGGAATGAAGCACTGATGAGGACCTTCAAATGCATGTTCTAAGAAACTGCGAAGATGGCAGATATCAGAATCTGGATTAAGGAACACGTGAGAAATAGTTTGAGAAGGCATAGAATAAGTTCAATTCTGGATATCATAATACAAGTTAAAATGCATTCACTCCTCAAAATGTGGCAGTCATAGTTCTCATTACTTTACATACATTAACTCAATTTAATCCCCATAACAACCTAATAAAAAGGTATTAAGTTCACAATGACTTTTCCAAATTCTTGTCACAATTGTACATATGGTGAACATGTCATTTATCACAGCAAAACCCCATCTGTGTCGGGGATGGCACCCCATTCAGAATTTATTAATATTTTTATGGAAACACATATGCATATTTACACTAACTGTGATAAACAGTCTCTTAGCCTCTAGGTTATACTAATTGGGAAGGTTTAACGTTCTTTCAGGACATTCAAGGAAAGGCGTCAAGAGAGGAGTGTAATACACAGATATGAAATTCAGAAGTGAAACTGGGAGCCATGACCAGAAGGATGATCATTATAGGCATGAGATGGATGATATTATCCAAGGTCAGGGAGTGTGTTGAGAGAGAAAAAGGACTCTGGCATGAAGCTGATGTGTGTCAACATTTAAGGGACAGGTGTAAAAAAATATATTCATAATAGTTAATATATACGGAGCACTCTCTGTGCCAGGAAACTTGCATGCATTATTCCATTTCATCTTTTCATTAACTCTGTCTTACAGATTTTATAATTGCCATTTGGCTGATTAGGAAACAGACTTTTAGTTACATAGCATAGTTAAGTCACGATGCTAGTGAATGTCAATGACTGTGATTCTGAAGACACTACCCTTTCCATGGCACTGCAGTCTGCAAAATGGGGAGGGTTACAGTTAAAATGTTTACTAGTTTTATTATCTTTGTCATTAGTTACATTTCAGCAAGTAATCTAACTTTTATTTATTCCAAAAATCTTTATTGCATATCTGTAGGCACTAGACAATCTTACTACATGTTGGGATACAATGATAAAACTTTCATTCATTTATTCATTCATGCATGTAGCAGATGCTATAGTAAAAATATATGTGAGAACACGGACAAGATGGAGAGTATCCTACATCTGTTAGACATTATTTAATCCTATTTAAGGGATTAAATGTGAAAAAAAAAGATTAAATGTGATTTCTGGTATTCCAAGACTCAATTGTAATTGAGTAGCTGACACAGCAATGGTATCTATTCAGCTCTAGCAAATCAGTGTGAAAGAGGGAGGCACCCGGACTTCAGTTTAAGGTGTTGGGTTACATGTCAGTTATATCTCAATAAAACACAGAGATAAAAGTCTTGGATTTCAATTTTACTTCTTTCTTTTCTGACCTGTGTCACTTTAGAGATTTTTTTTTCACTTCTTGAAACTTGCTTCCATCTTCCAAATTGTTCTCTTCAGCAGGAGAAATTATAAAGTTGGTCTCTTGTTCCTTCTCTTATTGTTTTAAAAACTAAGATAAAAAAATTTCTTGTTTTTACTCTGAAGCTTTTTTGTCCTTACCTACCAGAACGGGGGGGGGGGGGGGGGGGAAGTTTGCTTATTCTATTGACATTTGAGTTTGCAAAGTAGAAAAGTGAGTGCAGCATACATGATTAATATTAATGATGATAATAAAAGCTCGTACAAAGGTTTCCCACTAATCTTATATTATTCAGGTTTTGGTGCATAATGAACATCCAGAATATTTAATAACTGAAAGAAAGAAAACCCAACTGAAAACATCTCGAGCTGTCATATATATGCATGAAAAAGCCCCTTATCCCATGACAAGAGAGAACAGACTGGATCTATCAATGCTAAAATATGACATTTTTACACCTCTAGTCAAATGTCACTACAGATTGCAAGTGACATCTTATAAAAAAGAACAACTTCCTATAGAATATGAAAAATATAAATCCTTCTTTCCTTACTAAGAATTCATACTGAAAGGTCATTACAGTGCATATAAATCCCCCTGAAGCTGCTTAATGCACTTTCTATTTTCACTCTAATATCATCAGGTGTTGAGAGTGGGCCCCCTTATAATTAAAAGCAGGTTCTAATTTGCATAGGCAGAGGCACAAAAAAAGCAGATAAATGAGAATTTGCTTAGGGAAAAATGGTTGATCAACCAAGAAATAATGGGGAAATGATGGAATTAAAATGTCTAGGCCTTTGCACTTTGTAGAAAGGCTGTTTTCTTTATTCTTTTTCCTTTCTCTCTTGCTGCCTCCACAACAAGGCACGGGCTTCTCCTTAGGGCAAGACATGTTCCTCCAAAGCACATTAAGACTTTATGAGACACAAAGTTTTTTAAGAAAATGAGATTTTTCCAATTCAGTTCACCCTCAAAATGAAATTAGTTTGGTGTATTATGTGAATTGTGTTTTTTTTTTTCCCTTCTTCTTTTTATATTCAGCATTTTTAATATAACAACAGAGCCTAAGAGAATATTTGGGGGGGGAGGGAATAGACCCCAAAGCAATTGATTTTTACTTGGAGAATGAAAAAAAGTACTATCAAAAGAAAACCTTAGCCTGTCTTTTAGGGATGAACTGTTACACTGCATTTTTCCTCTTCATTTATAAACTGTCACATGTTCAAATAAGGTTTCATTGTAATATCCTCCTTGTTTTCATTGTGCTCCCATTCCTGCCCCAGAAAACAATAAAATGGTGTTAGACATTTCTTCTCATTATTCATCCTCATTAATGTTAATCCATTTATATTAGGCATAATGGAGTCTTTAATAGAAGATTGCCAAGCCCTAAAACCCAAGGTTAGGAGTCCTCTAGAAACTTACTGCCAGCCTGATTTCCCAAATGTGTCTAAGGTCACATCACCATTGGGTGTTGAGGATTTCTGTTTATCAATGTGCTGTGACAAACTCTAGCTGTTCTGGACATTGTAAAATCTTCAGCCTGTTACAGACCATATGAGTTAATCAGTCCATTCCCCTGATCCAAAAAAGGTATGAGACTATGAGAGGAAAAATAGATGGAAATCCATCCTATTATAAATGTTCAAAACATATGAGGTATATAAAAAGTAGACTATATCATTTTATACCATTTTTTTAAGACCTGGGTACATTTTACTATGTTTGGAAGTATTCTCCTTCATTTAACAGAAAATATGCTTTCTACAAAGGCATGGAGGTATTGAAAATGAAGAATAAAATAATGCATATATACTATGTTGCTAGCCATGAAATCACAGTATGCATATAAGAAGACAAGAAAAATAGTTTAAATAGTATCAGGGATTGTTTCTATGTATTGGAATGTATTTTCTTTCCTGCTTTCAATTTTGATTCATTTGCTGTATTTTAATTAACTAGATTTTGTAAAACAGAAAAAAAAATGTACTATAAAACTGTACACTGTAAAATATATTGTAGACCATATTCTCTATTACTTTGTATTATAAAATTTCTATATTCATATGTAAAATTAACAAAACCTCCTCAGTTGAACTAAGTTTCAATGACAAACATTAGTTAGGTGGTATACCAAAGGTCTAATCATTCATTTATTTATTCAATAAGATGTTTGACTGCCTGCCAAGTGCCTAACATGTCACTGGGCATACAGTAGATACTTAACAGATGTTTATTACATAAAGAAAATAAATAACAGGACACTAGACATTTTACTAGGGAACGAAATTGTTGAGATGACCAAAGTAATCCCCTTCTTCTATTTAGTATATATCTTTATATATGTTCTCAGAGCTCAAGGGATTATAAATCCAGGTATCGTTAACTTTGGAAACATGTAAACAACTCATCTCTTCAAAGAAAGGAAGGGAGGAAGGATGGAAGGAAAGAAGGAAGAAAGAAAAGAAAGAAAGAAAGAAAGAAAGAAAGAAAGAAAGAAAGAAAGAAA
>NC_058405.1:86967433-86967580 GCF_002201575.2 Neomonachus schauinslandi
AAAGAAAGAAAGAAAGAAAGAAAGAAAGAAAGAAAGAAAGAAAGAAAGAAAGAAAGAAAGAAAGGAAGGAAGGAAGGAAGGAAGGAAGGAAAGAGAAAGAAAAGAAAGAAAGAAAGAAAGAAAGAAAGAAAGAAAGAAAGAAAGAAA
>NC_058405.1:86967590-87093337 GCF_002201575.2 Neomonachus schauinslandi
AAAGAAAGAAAGAAAGAAAGAAAGAAAGAAAGAAAGAAAGAAAGAAAGAAAGAAAGAAAGGAGAAAAAGGAAAGGAAAGAAAAGGAAGAAAGAAAGAGAAAGAAAGAAACTCCATTTTTATGGTATTTTCTCTGCCATTTTTAGCTATCACTTCTAATCAATCCTTCACCACGCTGGCCTGTGGAAAGACAGTGCACCAACAGATATAAAATAGCTGGTGAAAGGGCATTTTTAATGCAATAATGATCATCATCATTTTCAGTGTATGTGCAAAGGCATGCTTTTTGTCCTTCCAGTCAGTATATATCATTATCTTCATTTTACAATTAATGAGACTGTAGTAAAAACAAATTTTGTTCTTTCCCAGGTCATACTGCATGCCACAAAAGGTTGATACTCCAGAATCTCATTAAATTTAGTTGTAAATGTAGCTTATATTTAATATATGCTGAAGGATATATGTAGAATATCCATATCTAAGATAGAAAGTATAAAGACAAAATAAACCCATGAATTCACCACATACGTTAAGATCTCAAATGGTATTGAAACAGTTTTTTTTTTTTTTCCTGTCCCATTTCCCTGTTTCCATCTTTGCAGAAGCTCTTCTTTTTCCCCCTCTTTTGAATGTATGGTAGCCTAAATAACATACTGTTCAGTATTGTTTGTTAGTTTCATAATAATGGAATAACTTGACTTACCTTTCTAAGAGTCCTATTACAAGCCATTGCTTGTACCTTGTGCAACCACACCCACCCCAGCAGACTCTAAGCCAAGGGTGCATGATAACCCACAAGAATGAAGAAATGCCCCAGAGACAGTGATCAAAACACAGGTTTATTGGGAGAACTTAAGTCCAGGAGGTCCAGGAGCAGCCCACTGGACAAAACATCCGCTGCTGGAATCTATACACAGTAAGCTCTCATGGTGTAACAACTAGCCTCGCAACTCTCTGTAACCTCTCCCTTCTTGCACAACCAGCATTCCAAGGAGATCAAGGCCTCCCATCTGTACATTCTTCCTTACAAAGGAGACACATTAGGTTGTGCACCCCCTGGAGCCCTGACCTTGAATACTGTACAACATGTTTATCTACATATCCTGCTTGATGGGCATATAGACAGAAGACAGGACCTCTATATTCTCAAGACAGTGATTAACAGGGCCATTCAGTGTGTGCTTTGCAAAACCAGCCTTTCAGCACATTCCCTACATACCTGAAGTTTATTTTATTTCTATATAGTATTTCACTGAATGAATATACCATACTTCATCTACTCTTTTGGCAATGATATTTATTGTTTTCAATTTTTTTGTTGTTCTTATACAAACAGAACACGTTCACACTCACAGATAAAGATTGCTGTGGTTTTTATTGTTCCGTGTCCATGCATAAGAGCACTCTAACATACATACTTAGGAGTGAAAATGTTAGGACAACACAGATGTGATTATGCAGTGCTGTAAGAAAATGCCAAACATTTTCCAAAATGGTTGTACCAACACACAACTTCTAGTAGTTTATGTAAATTTGTTTTGACAGGCATCCTTTTCAATACTTGGTGTTGCTAGACTTGATAATTGTTAGCAATTATGATCTTAATTCCATTTCTCTGATTATTAATCAGGATAAACATATTTTCTTACGTCTGTGAGCCCTTCACATTTCTTTCTCTGTGAAACACTTGCTTATGCTTTGCTTATATTTTAATTGGATTATTTGCATATTTTGTATTGGGTTATTCAAATGTCAGAAACAAAAACACATCATTGTACATATCTTTTGCCAATTCAGTGCTTGCATTTTTAATTACCTTATGGTGATTTATCTAACTGATATCCTAAATGTCAACCTTTCTGTTTGTGACCAGAGTTTCTATGTCTTGTTTAAGATACACTTCTCTACTCTGCAAAGATAGTTTCCTATACTGACTTTAAGAATGTCAAAGTCTGGTCTTTAAATTTTAAATCTTAATCCACCAGAATTAATCATATGTGTAGTATAAAATTATGATCCAATTAATTTTTCCATGTATATAACTAGACCATTTATTGACTAGCCATTCTTTCCTTATTGATCTAGCCAGCCATGTTCATCATTGGATGTTTCCTTATCATTTACGGGTCTAAGTCTGATTTCTCTTTCTGTTCCATTTGTCAATCTCTGTATCTATATTATCTTAATACAACCTTACATGTCTAAATATATGGTAAGTGGGCTCTAATACCTTAT
Organism: Neomonachus schauinslandi; assembly: GCF_002201575.2. NCBI lineage: Eukaryota > Metazoa > Chordata > Mammalia > Carnivora > Phocidae > Neomonachus > Neomonachus schauinslandi. The sequence goes on from NC_058405.1 coordinate 86,969,824, forward strand.
TCTTGGACTTTACCACACAAATTTTAGAATCAGTTTGTCAATTCACTTGCAAAAATGATACTCGCAGTGTTAATTTTAAGTACAAAAATTTATGGATGAATTTGAAGGGAGTGGACATATTGATGATATAGATCATTTTATCCAAGGACACAGTGGGTTCCTTTATTATTGTTTGTTGTTTAATAAAGTAATGTGGTTATCTGTTTCTTTGGCACAAATCTTATTAAGTTTATTCCTCATTACTGCATAGTTTTGTTGCTATTGTAAATGATAACTTAAAAATCCATCTTTCCCAAATCTTAATTACTGGTAAATAGAAATACAGGTTATTATGTTTATTTTTTTATATAGTCACCTTGCTGAAGTTTTAATAATTTGTCTGGAAATTATTTCAACTTTTCCATGTTAACAAATGTATCAGTTACCTAAGATCAAAAGTTTTAGGATTTTTGCTTATTTGTTTTATTTGTTATTAAGCGACGTCTAATTTTCTATTTAGTCCATTTATTGTATTTTGGATTGTATATGTTTTATTTTTATTTTGTTAAATCTGCATTACTATTTGAAGCAACTGTTACTTACCACCATGTTAATTTCATAAACCAGTTTTAAAAATGTATCTAATGATCCCAATATCTGAAGACTTTTGGATTCTATGACACTGGTGGTTTATTTCCTTTAAATCTGATTATTCCATTTTCCAGCTCATATTTGCTTAATATTGATCTGCAGGAATCCTGGGTAGCTAAATCAGTGATTCTAGACTCTGTGGGCACTTGGAAATCAGTAAATGAAACTGACCTGAGGTCACTGTGGTCTCTTTCCTTGGGCCCCAGGGTTCCAGCCTTAATCCCTTATCTCTGGCCCAAAGCTTACTGACCAGATCACAGTGCTGACTAAACATTTGGCCTTGGTGTTTCTCTGCATCTTGCAGTTTGCATCAAGGCTTATTCTTCCAACGTCATGTTTTCATAATTTGTTCTGATCTGTTTATTCTGTCTATAGAGATTTCCCTTACCTCAAAACCTTTAAAAATTATTTTACATAGAACCTACAGTTTTGTTTTTATTTATTTATTTGTTTATTATTTTTTATGTTTTTAAGTTGGAAGGCCCACAATACTGTCCATATGTCAGAAATGGAGCTTAAAGACCAAATATTTTAACTCTGCAAGTATATAATTTATAATATAAGCATTAAGGAAAATCAATCAAAACTGGGCCTGCAATCACAGCTTTGTTTGAAACTCTTTAATCTCAAGGTGAGCCACTGTTTTATTGGAATACAAAAGCAAATGCCCACAAAATATTTCATACTTTATGAGAGAAATCCATGAAGACAATGCATTGCTATAGTCTTGTTTTTTCATGTGCATTTCTCCCCTCTATTCAAAATGTTAGGGGTTCTCATAGATGTTGGACATACTAAATGTCTGCAATCTTAGGTTTTGATGAATGTTAACTAGGTTATGGGTTAAGCTGTTGTGACTGAGACTCAGAATAGCAGAGACTTAAAGATTAGGCTGGTGTGCTAGCTGCACTGTGTTGATGAGCCAGGCTCTTACTGTCATGTCACTTCAACAGCCCTACAGTGATTCTCTTATCGGCATGGTCAAGAGCAAATCACCATTGCTACCACATTCCTCTAAGAGAGAGGGAAGAGAAAAAGGGAAGGCACAACTCTTTCCGTTCAATACAAGAAGCTACATCCATTTTGAGTTTATTTTTGCATATGGTGTAAGAAAGTGGTCCAGTTTCATTCTTCTGTGTGTGGCTGTCCAATTTTCCAGCACCATTTGATGTTTGTTTGTTTGTTTGTTTGTGTATTTATTTATTGTCTCAGTAAGTAATTGATAGTAACTGGAGTAAGCGTGGCTAAAGAAATATTACCTGTCTGGCCAAGTCTGAATTCTTTTGTGTGTGTGTGTGTGTATGTCTGTCCTCTTGTCCCCAACACCATTTGTTGAAGAGATTGTCTTTCTTCCAGTTACCAAGTAATCATATGACACACGTCACTGAGGTAAAACTGGGAAATGTAGTACCTATTCTTGGCAGTTATGTTTCTAGCACCATTTGGGGGATCTATTACTATCAAAGAAATAGGATAGGATATTTGAGGTTCATATGATGGTTTCCTTTCTTTGTTTATTGCTAAATGCTCTGACTTTCAAGACCATCTGATGCTAAGAACAGTTACATAGCCCCTTGTGTTTAGCAAATGAATCAGCATTTCATGTTCCACATATATTATATAATATTTAATTCCAAAAGAAATTGTCTTAGTTTGAGTTGCCTCACAAAAAGACTCTGTGTAAGGTTGTGGGTACAAGTACTCCACTTAAGAAATGATCCCAGGGGCACCTGGGTGGCTCAGTCGTTAAGCATCTGCCTTCGGCCCAGGTCATGATCCCAGGGCCCTGGGATCGAGCCCCGCATCGGGCTCCCTGCTTGGCGGGAAGCCCGCTTCTCCCTCTCCCTCTCCTGCTGCTTGTGTTCCCTCTCTCGCTGTGTCTCTCTCTGTCAAGTAAATAAATAAAATCTTAAAAAAAAAATGATCCCAAAAACCATTACGAGCACATGGGGAAATGAGACAGGGAGGAGATAAAAGTCAATAATTTGGCACTACTGTCAATCAGAGGCAGATTTATTTGGGACCATCTGAGAAACTGTGCCCTTCAACTCCAATTTATCCAATAAAGAACAAGGAAGGCCATGTAATTATTCACTATGTTTACCAACTTCCATTCTTCATTGGTTGAGGTTTGCTCTTGGGGAGTTAACTCTCCTACATGACTACCCTACTGTATACACAGGTCAAGCATACGCCCCAGGCCAAAGAATATCACCCAGAGACACTGAGGAAGCCATGGGCATGCACAGGAACTACAGGCCACCTGAAAGCAGACCAAGGGAATATGTGCAGGGCATTTCCAGTGACCTCTATAACCCTGTAAGCTGATATTACCTCCATTTTCCAAAGAAGGATACAGAGGCTCTTAGCGATTTTGAAACTTGCCTGGTAAGAAGGCCTGTAAGGCTTCTAATCTTTTCTGTTTCCTGCCCTTTACTTCTCTACATGAGAATTAAAACAAACAAACAAACAAACAAACAAAAAACTGTTATTGGAAAATCTTTCCGATTTTTCCAGAATTTTGATACTTCATGAAGACTGTAAAGGATCCCTGCTTTTAAATTCTTATTTAAGCCTCCAAGTGCCTGCCTTCATTGGCAGAGTGATGCAATTTAGTCTTTCTTGCACTGCAAAACAGCTTCCAGACATTCCAAAGTAGTTCACACTACATCTGATCCATTCCCCGCATGCACCAGTGGTGATTGCTGAGATGAAGTAGTTATTTAAATAGTGTAGAGTTGAGTTGGCCATTTGCATTTCTTTTATATTTATTTGACTCAGAGGAAGAGATAGTGAGAGAGAGAGCACAAGCAAATAGAGTGGCAGGCAGGCAGAGGGAGAGGGAGAAGCAGACTCCCTGCCGAGCAGGGAGCCCCTTGCAGGGCTTGATCCCAGGACTCTGAGATCACGACCTAAGCCAAAGGCAGCCGTTTAACCGACTGAGCCACCCAGGCGTCCTGCTTTTCTTAGTTTATGTGAGTCTGTGAACTGCCACAGGAAGAGCCAACTCAGAGTGGGAACTGAGGGTGGTCCAGTGTATCTTTGACACTAGATTTCCCACTGGATATCTGATTATTGGTACAGGAAAAGTTGCCTTCACCTTGGGGAGTATTCACTTAAGGAAGAAATAGACAGCTGGAACTATTTGGGTTTTCTTTTTCAGAAAGAAGAATGTACATTGTGTGCATGTGTATGTTCCCAGTTCCTGTATCCACTTCCAAACTAAATTAATTCAGTATGTCTATTCCTATAAACATATATATGGTATGATATGATAGGTATATGATGTCATACAGAAGTAACCTAGTCAAGATCATAGGGCAAAACAGGATGTAAACCACAACCAATGAATTTTACCATATCTTCCTGATTTGGCTGAGAGACTGCTACCAAACTAGAGAAAAAAGTCTCCAAAATGAGACATAATATTCCTTACACTCTTAAACACAAAGATACAACATATTGAGGGCTTTCTGGGTGACACAGCTACAATGTTACCATCATATTCTGTCTTTCTACCTCTCTCCTGTCTCTCTCTTTCTCTGTTTCTCTGTCTGTCTCTGTCTCCAGGGCCTTTGCACAATCTGCCCGGAATATGTTCATTGTATTCATGTCATCCCTCCCCCCAGCTCTGACCCAACACCTGAACAACATGGCTGGTCCTTCAGATTTTGTCAATGCCTCTGGGAGGTGCTCCTAATTTATGGCATCACTTTCAGTGATGCTATGCTTTCCTTCAACAGCATTTATAGCAATTTTAAGTTTATAGTTATATACATAATTATTTGTTTGACACCAGGCTTTCTGTCTATATAAGCCCTACAAGGACAGAGCCTATTTAAGTCATTTTCACCACTGTATTTCAAAAAAAATATGTGATACCAAGCAGGCAATCAAAAGTCTACTGAGTGTTTTAATTAGATTTTTATTCTAAAACATTTATTCAGTCAAAGTCAAAATGGAAGGAAATGCTTTCTTCTTTTACAAATTCTCCTAATCATTAAGCATATTTTTATAAATTGATCTTTATTTTAATCATATATAAACATAATTCCATGGTATTCTTGATTTGAGGCCTTATTTTAACTTGACTATTTTTTAATATCACTTCATAGTCTTATATCATTATATATACTGGTTTCATAGATCATAGGGTAATAACACTCATTATATATATTGGTTTCATAGATCATAGGGTAATAACACCACTGTAGTATACTTATCCTTCCTCCATGACTGTATATTTGTTAATCCTCCTCCTAGTATTTTTAATTTGTTATTGTATATTATCTTGCAATAAACAAATTTTATGTGCATAAACCATTTATATATATATATATATGTATGTATGTATATATGTATGTATTTATGATAAATTCCCAGAAGTAGAGGCAAGATGTACGTACATATTTATTGCTCTAAGAATGTCTTCTTAAAATACTCTCTAAAAGAAATGTACCACTCTAGATTTTTACTAACAATATGGGACCTCCATTCTCTTGTTCCACCTCTAAGATAATTAATAACCTTGTCCATATATCTTCACATATTTCTCTATGGTTGTAGAAACATGGCAACATGAGCATACCTGAAAGGGATTATGCATTGGTGCATTTCTTGATTCCTTGATTTTATCACTCAACCTTTCCCCATGTTAATTAAGGAAGATTTGATATATCATTTGAAATAACTGCTATCTTATATTTCATAATATGGATTCACTAAATTTATTCTTCTAACAAGTTATTCAAGATTGTTTCCAAAGTGTTTTTTTGTTTTGTTTTGTTTTTTGTCAGCACAAATAATACTGTATTGGACATTTTTGTACATAAACCTGTACTTACCAATGCTTTCACTTCTAAACTCTCTAAAAAGAAATCTACATGAGTAAGATTATTGGGTCAAAGATTATGTGTACTTAAATTTTAATATATATTTATAGATTTCTTTCCAAAAAAATACTGTAGAAATCTACCATCCCACTATATGCAATATATTTCAAAGCAACCATCTCTCTGACTCCTTGCCATTGTTAATTGGTTGCTGGTAATTTGGATTTTCTTTTTTATGCAATGCCTGCTCCCAAAGTCTGCCAATTTTTCTATGTCTTTCTATCTTTTTTCTCATAATTTTAGAAAATACTTGTGTAATGAATATGTGTATTTTACATACACCCTTTTGTCTGTCTTATGGATTGCAAATAATTTATTCCAAATATACTCTCTGTCCTTTTTTTTTCTGTTCTTTTTTAATTAATTGTGTAAAAAAATGTGCTAAAGTGCTCAATATTAACAATAGCGGGGTCCATGGAAATTGTGCAAATGAAGGGTGACATACTCTATGTCTAATATTTAAGAGTTATAAGTTAAACTGTTATAAAATAAACTGTTAAAGAAAATATATTCTATTTCCAACTTTCAATAACATACTTTCATAATCATGTCGAAACCCAGTTTAACATTTAGAATTCTACCCCTGAACATGGTGGCACAGGGATAACTGACCCTTGGACCACTATCAAGGGAAAGATAGTGATCTTTGTTTGCTGGACTTTCAACTGTAATCTGTTACAGCTTTCTCTCCTCTTGTCTGTCTCCCTCTGTTTCTTCCTTTATTCCATTCCTTTTCATTCCCTTGGTCAATTCCCTTTGAACAATGTTTAGTAGAAGCCATGATAGTCATGATTCTAGTCATGTTCCTGACTACATAGGAAATTATTTTAAAGTCTCATTGTGAAGTATGATGATTGCTACAAATTTCTGAGAGATATATTCGATCAAGAAGATAATATTTATTCATCATCTCCTAAATATGTTCATGCCGAATGATTATTTTATCAAAATACTTTTGCGCACCATGACATGATGGCAGAGTGTTTTTTTTCAGTCTATTAATGTTGTATATAACACAGATTTCTGACTTTAAACATCTTTCATTCTTAAATAATCATCTTTTTATGTTTTATATATATTTATATTTTTCATAAATTTCTATGAATACATTTTTAACTCACTTTTGGGGCTACTGCACTAAATATTTCTAAGCATGGCACTTGTGTGGTTTTGATTTTGCTTTTTAAAAGTGTGTTATTGTCCATTTCCTGGATTTGTAGGTCTTCTGTCAGTAGCCATGAACTCATTTATGGTGTTGATTTTATCTTGTTGCAGCTCCATTCATACATCATTACCTTCTAGAGAGCACTAGGGAAATACTCTCAGTATGTGTACATTCCATTTTATTTGCCATTTGGTAATTCTGGCTTGCACAGGTTGTATGTGGGTAAAAACCCCATTCATTGAACCACCCCATGCTTTTCCATTTTTCCATTCTAACTGGAGGAACACTAACCTGGGATTGAACACAGAAACTAGATATGCATCTTAAATTTCCACTTAACCTTTGCACATGTTTCTACATCTGAACCTGCATAGGGTTATTATTTATTTAGTTGACTCTTCCAGCTCTTATTTTGTCAGTTTCTTTTTCAGCCATCCCTGCTTCATTCAAGGGGAGTTTTTCTTTGTAAATAGACATTACTGCTCTGGCTTAATAACCATCATTCTTCATAAATCTAATACAAGTTATTAATTCCATGAGGCAATCATAAATATTCAGTTTCTATGAAGCAGTTCAAGAATTTTCTTAGGAATAAAATACACAAGGTTGAGAATCTGGGCTGTAAGAGATTTTTTTCTGCATTCTCAGAGGTTATTCTTGCCTACTCAGATTTTCCAAATTTTGTTCTACATAGTTTACAGACAAATGAATTGTTTCCTTGATGGATGCATAAATTATTGCCTGCCAAACAAATACTATCCCCAGACTTCATGAGTTATTAAAAAAAAATGAAACATGAAACATTCTCTTTGAAGTGAAAATTCCTTAGTATTTAATTATATATAACAATGGGATGGAAAAAGTGAATATCTAGGAAAATACAGTGAACTAGGAGATAAGAGTTCTGGACTCAGTTTGCATCCAATTTGAATGCACATTGGGTATAACATAGTTTTCAATCCAATGTTTTATATATTATTTTAAATAAAATAAATCAAGCTTTTTATATAAATTCTAAACACAAAGTCAGAGAAAAATTTTCAATAATCCTACCCTTCTTCAAACTAACAATGAACAATTTGGAGTATATGTATTAACATCTTCATCTAACCTCATGCTGTTTGTTGTTATTTTCTAATACAGAGTTGTATTACTAAATACTACCATTGCCTAATTGTTTTACTTAATGATACACCAAGGGAAGTTCTGCAAGGTGATAGCTACAGATATATCTCAATTTTATTATGTAAGAGATATTAGATAGTTGGAAATTCAGATTTTTTAGGTTTTTGATGTTTGTTTTTGCCACTCAAGCAATTCTGCAATAAAAATAACTATATGTATATTCTTATATATTTCACATAGCCTTTTATTTATTTAAAATTGATCCACACACTTAGGATTCTCATGTCAAAGCTTATTATTATTATTATTATTACCTTTACTTTGGGTATTGTGAGATAATCCCCAAAACATTGTGACAATTGTTATTTCCACAAGTAATGGATGAGAGTAACAATATTATCAACAGCCCCGTAATGTATCTAAACTTTTATCAATTTGATGGACTAAAGATGATATCAAATTATAGTTTTAATTTGAATTTTAATGACTAGTATTGATTTAATATCTTTATTAGTCATCTTGATACCCTTGATAATCAGTGGTCTGTTATATACTTGCGGACAGTATTGTGACTGAGGGGAAGACACTGGACATAGCCCTGGGGCAAGACAAGCAGTGTGTGCTGTCATCTTTCACACTTAAATGCAATTGGCTATTGATCTCTTTGATGGTGAAGATCGGAAAAAAAGTATATTTACCATAACAGTAGTTACATACTAAAGGCCAGATGGTATACTGATACATTCCTGGTACAGGCGCATTCCATGCTAATGGTGTTACAACTTGTAAGTTATAGTAACAAGTTTAGTTTCCTAACAATAGATTTTTGAAGGCAATAAAAGCAAACCGACTATAGTTTTGATAGAGATCTGTACTCTTTTTTTTTTTTTTTAAGATTTGATTTATTTATTTGACAGAGACACAGCGAGAGAGGCAACACAAGCAGGGGGAGTGGGAGAGGGAGAAGCAGGCTTCCCGTGGAGCAGGGAGCCCGACGCGGGGCTTGATCCCAGGACCCCAGGATCATGACCTGAGCTGAAGGCAGACGCTTCATGACTGAGCCACCCAGACGCCCCTGTACTCTTGTAACGTAAGTCACTGATATTGGTGCTAATTTATGAAATTTATCATGGGATCAAGCATTGTTTTTGCTTTATTACATTAGTTCAGTGGGGGCATTTTCGGGAACTTCCACTTGATACTTTCTTGTATAATAACTCTTAACTTTTACGAAATAATTATAAAATGGAAATGATAAACAAAGCCCAAAGTTTCTACATTTCTTTGAAAAGACTAATAAAGTAGCAAACTTCTGACATAATGGCTAAAAAATAATAGAGAGAGACAAACAATTTACACACACAAACACACAAAAATAATGGTAGGTATAAAAAGGAGACATATGTTTGGGGCGCCTGGGTGGCTCAGTCGTTAAGCGTCTGCCTTTGGCTCAGGTCATGATCCCAGGGTCCTGGGATCGAGCCCCGCATGGGGCTTCCCCGCGGAAAGTCTGCTTCTCCCTCTCCCCCTCCTCCTGCTTGTGTTCCCCCTCTCTCTGTGTCTCTCTCTGTCAAATAAATAAATAAAATCTTAAAAAAAGAGAGACATATGTTTAACTATACTAAATATTAAAATAATAATAACAAGACATGTCTAATCTCAAAAATATAGCAATACATATGAAAACTCCCAAAAGGAACAATGTCCTAAAAAAATATATATTCACTGAAATATGCTCAGTAGGAAATAAATGATAAGAAAAGACATATAAATATTAAAGATAATAAACTCCCCCCCCAATAAGTCTATGTGAGTTTCAAATATCAGATAATGGCAATATTATTAGACCTTTAGTGCTATAAGATAGCTAAAAGAGAAAGAATTCTCCCAAAATCTTCTGGAGTCACTGTAATCTTCATAACAAACCAGCCAAGTACTATATTTGCAGGCTATTTTCATTCATGAATATAGATGCAAACATTCCTAAACTGTTCAGCAAACAAAATCCAGTAATGTGTATAATAATAATATGACAAAGTCAGCTTTCTAGGAGTGCAATAATTACATAACATAAAGTCTGTTGACGTTCTTTACCACATTTTTAATTAAAGTGGGAAACTAATCTGAATAGATGTAGAAAATGTTATATGGTCTATTTCAACACACATTTGTTTTAAAACCCTGAAACAATTAGGAATAGTAGGAGACTTCTTTTACATGATAGACATTGTCTGCATTATCACATATCATGCCTAATGTACAACATTAGAATTTGTTATTTTAAATTCAGAAATAAAAATACATTACTTCCCATAACTTTCATCAGTATAGAAATGGAAACTCTGACCAGACCAGAGGACTAACAAATAAATAACAGGAGGAAAATTTCAAAGAAAAAAATAAATCTGTCATTAATTGAATACAATATGATTACCCATATATAAACACAGATATTTTAAAGGCAGATATATAGTATAAAGTTCAGCAAGTTTGCTGGAGGTAAGATCAACACATAAAAATTAATTAAATACCTTTTTATCAACTCATAGACCATATACTTTTAAGATTCCTAAATGTATAGTAGTCATAAAATAAAAGCTCCTAGTAATAAATCTAATAATATCTGTGCATGACTCTAATTGAAGAGGAAATAATAATGGGTACATGTGTATATGTTTATATATATACATATATAATTACTTTTTATAAAAGATCCAATATTGTAGATATGTTAATTACCCTCACATTAAAATTAGATTTAATTACAAAGTCTTCCAGGGTATTTTATGGAATTTGAAAAAGAAGTTCTAAATTGAATGTAAAAAATAAAGGATCAAGATTATTTAAGCAGCAGTATTATGCAGAACAACCAAAAAGGTGAAAATAATCCACATGTTCATGAACTGATGAATAGCTAAACAATATATATATAATATATCCATATAATAGAATATTATTTTTTTAAAGATTTGATTTATTTATTTGACGGCAGGGGGAGCAAGTGAGCACAAGTAGGGGGAGCAGCAGAGGGAGAGGGAGAAGCAGGCTCCCTGCTGAGCAGGGAGCCTGATGCAGGACTTGATCACAGGACCCTGAGATCATGACAAGAGCAAATTTGGCAGTAAAAATAATGAAGAATTAATACATGGTACAACATGGATGAACCTTGAAAACATTATGTGAAATAAAAGAAGCCAGACACAAAAGACCACACATTGTATGATTCCACTTAACATTATCCATAACAGGCAAGTTATAGTGACAGAAGGTAGATTAGTGTTTGTCTATGGCTTTGTCTATGGTTGCAGGGAACTGAATGTGACTGTTACTGAGTATAGGGTTTCTTTATGAGGTGATGAAAATGTTCTAAACTTAGATTGTAGTGATGGTTGTACTAAAATATACTAAAAATCTCAAAGTATACATTTTAAATTGGTGAATTTTATAGTATTTAAATTATAACTCATAAGGCTGTGGAAAATATATTAGCTACAAAATTTTGTGGAAAAAAAAGCTAAAGTAATGATAATATGATAATCCCTTCGATATTGGGATTGATAACCCAGTGAAAAACAATTGATAGGCCAGAAATGGACAGATGTATTCATGAAAATTTGTTAAATGACTTAAATGCTTTGTAAACCATTGAGAAAAAAGATGGAATATTCAAAAATAATTCTTGACAAAACATAACTGAATCTTTCAGATAATGTACAAAAATAAATTAAAGATTAATTAAAACACAAATTGGGAAACAAAACTTTAAAAAATTGTGGAGGAAATATATGAAAATATATCTATTATTTTACTACAGAGAAGGAATTATCAAATTAACCAAAATCACAAACCATGGAAGAAAAATTGATAAATGTATCTAAGTAATATGTATAAATTTCTGTGCATCCAAAAATACTAAAATTGATATGATAAGCCATAGACTATAAGAAGTTATTTGCAACAAATATATTTTATGAAGGATCACTACCCAAAATTGAAGAACTGCAAATAAAGAAAACCAGTCTAATAGAAAAATTTGTGAAAAAGTAGTTAACAGAAATGAAATTCTAAGTAACAATAAAATTATGAAAATAAGAGAATAGAGAAAACAAGTTAAAATTATAGTGAGCCACCAATTCACATTCCTATTCTGTTTTTGAATGGGGGGTTGGAGAACAGACACCAGGTCTAGATGAGGATGTAGATCAATAGGAGCATTTGTATAATTCCCCTGTTAATGCTATTACAGATGTTAATGTGTTACAATCACTTTGAATAGCAATTTGGTTTTTCATGTTGAATTTTGATAGTGTACATATCCTGCTACCTAGCAATTTCACTCCTAAATATATATCCTAGAGAATTTCTCATATATTTATGAAGTCACATACCTTGACTTCTATAATTCCACTACAGTGTTTTGTGTGTATACAGAAATATATGTACATACGCATGTATATAACATACACACACTGACATAACCATACGCTCATCAGCAGACGAATGAGTAAATTAATTGTGGTTTACTTGTACAATGAAACACTATCAGTGAATCTAGAAACACTGGAGTAACAAATGATAACAAGGAGAATTTGACAAATCTATTGATTGAAAAAAACAAGTGGTAAAAATATATATAGTAATTAAGCACCTAGATAAACATGCAAAACAAGGCATGTAACACATAATTTTCACACATACATTATTATATACATGCACATATGTATATATTTGATAAAATACATACACATATACTTGGGAATAATAAAATCAAATTCATGATCTTGATAATCACTGGAAAGGAGAGTGATTGAAATTGATGCAACCAGAAAAAAAAAAAAAAAAAAGGGCGCCTGGGTGGCTCAGTCGTTAAGCGTCTGCCTTCGGCTCAGGTCATGATCCCAGGGTCCTGGGATCGAGTCCCACATCTGGCTCCCTGCTCGGCAAGAAGCCTGCTTCCCCTCTCCCATTCCCCCTGCTTGTGTTACTGCTCTCGCTATCTCTCTCTCTGTCAAACAAATAAATAAAATATTAAAAAAAAAAAGAAATTGATGCAACCAGGAAGGGTATTAGGTATCACAGCTAAGTTGGTAATACAATATTTTATTTATAAAGCTGACAGTGAGTCAGGAGTTTTGTAATTTTATTTTTATGCCTTTGCTATATTTAAATAAATCATAATAAGCTTTTTTTAAGATTTTATTAATTTATTTGAAAGAGAGAGGCACAGCGAGAGAGGGAACACAAGCAGGGGGAGTGGGAGAGGGAGAAACAGGCTTTCTGCCAAGCAGGGAGCCCGATGTGGGGCTCGATCCCAGGACCCTGCGATCATGACCTGAGCCGAAGGCAGATGCTTAACGACTGAACCACCCAGGCGCCCTCATAATAAGTTTTTAAAACTCAAGTAAATTAGGTATATAACATTCTACTAGTAATGGGGATTTAATGGGGATCTAATTCTCTTTACCCTATGCATTCTTTCCAACAACATATTCTCTAAATTTTTGGAGCTCTCACACTGCCCTCTAACAGTTTACAAAGCACCCTGAAGTTATTTAATAAATTTACTACTGCTACACATCTTGCTAGGCATTAGATAGACCATGTACTGTAATACCCAGTTCCATGTGTTCAGAAAACAATATGAAGAATTAAGAATCTTGGTAATGCTTTTTAAATTAATTTTAGTAAGAAACCATAAATGAGATTCTGAAATAAATTTTAGAGTAAGTTTACAGGTTAAATTATCAAATAAATTTTACTTAGGGATAAGTATAACAAATAGAGAAATAATCAAATTGAAAATCAATGTTAGAGGGTGCTCAGTTGGTTAAGCATTCAACTTTTTTTTTAAGATTTTTTTTTAATTTATTTATTAGAGAGAGAGAGAGTGAGAGAGAGAGCACAAGAGGGGGAAGGGTTAGAGGGAGAAGCAGACTCCCCGCCGAGCAGGGAGCCCGATGTGGGACTCGATCCCGGGACTCCGGGATCATGATCTGAGCCAAAGGCAGTCGCTTAACCAACTGAGCCACCCAGGCGCCCTAAGCATTCAACTTTTGATATCAGTTCAGACATTGATCTCAGTGTCCTGAGTTCAAACCCCATATTGGGCCACACTGGGCCACACCAGGAGTGGAATCTACTTAATTAAAAAAAAAAATCAATGTTAACATCATGACAGCATAAGATGCTCTTCCGTTTTGTTCCTCCTTTTAACAATTAAAATTGATCATCCATGAACAAAAGTGTCTCTGTGGGAATTGTGGCACCATACACTAAGGGACCCAATAGGAATCTTGCCCATCTGTGCATCAGATGATAGGAAGACAGACATCAGTACAGGCTGGGGAATAACAGGAGCTTATGACCAGGCTTCATCCCCTCTCAGCTGTGGACAGGGAGTTCCTAGAAAGCACTGACTTAAGCCAATACCCCAGAGGAGACAGCCATCGCAAAGTCCAGGTTTCAAGAAGAGAGATTCCAGTACTCTGTTGGAGACCAAAACCAAAACCCAAACCCAAAACCACCACCACAACAAAAACCCGAAACACACAAAAAAGTTTGGATGCACTGGAGAAAGTAAGAGGAACTTTTCCAGCAGGGCCCATACCCCAGGGTGGCACAGTGTAAGCTGAACTAACCTGTGGTAACATATCTTGTTGGGGGAAGGGAGACAGTGAGCAAGGGCTCTACTTCCCCAGCTATGCAGGATACTGCTAGAGAAAGCTGTTTCTCTGTCAGAGTATTGAGTTGAGATCTCCATGACTGGGAGGAGGGAGAATATGAGGGAAAAGGCAAATACAAACATGAAAAGGCATTAAAAGGATCCAGTTCCTGGTGACCATGTTCAGGACCCCAGCAGGAAGCCTGACCATGAGCTATTTGGAAAACCTTACAGCAGGATTCCCCCGACTGGCCCACAGGCTTCCCCCAATACCACATGGGCCAAATCCACACCTCCCCCCTCACTATGTGACCAGCTCCTTTGGTGATCTTTCAAGGTGGTAGTGAGAAAGACCAAGCTCCAGTAAAGAGGAAGTGGATACAGAAAACAAGCAAGGAAGCAAATTTGAATTTAAGCTGTAGCACCACCTTTGGGAAAACAGAGGTTTTCAGACATCCAGGCTTAAGAATTCTGCCACAAGAGGGAGCAAAAAGCATGGGAACAGGTGTATTGATAATAAACCAGAGAAAGCCTCAAATAAATGCAGGACCAACCAAAGGTATCTCCCACCTGAAGGCAGTTAGTAAAGATTGGAGAAGGTGACGGTTACTTCGAATGTAAAAATAGCAATACAAAACTCCAAGGAACATGCTGAATGAAGGAAGCATGGCATCACCAAAAGATAACAATGATTTTCCAGCAAAGAACCCAATACACAGAAATCTGCAATGTCTTTAAGCAGTAATTCAAAATAGCTGTCCTGAGGAAACGCAGTGAGTTACAAAAAACACACAGAAAGACAATTCAACAAAATTAAGGGGAAAATATATGAACCAAATAAGAAATTTAACAAAGACTTAGAAATCATATAAAAGAACCAAACCAAAATTCTGAAGAAGAGGTGAAGAATTCAATAACTAAAATGAAAAATGCAATATAGAGCATCACAATCAAAATAGATCAAACAGGGGCGCCTGGGTGGCTCAGTCGTTAAGCGTCTGCCTTTGGCTCAGGTCATGATCCCAGGGTCCTGGGATCAAGCCCCGCATCAGGCTCCCTGCTCCACGGGAAGCCTGCTTCTCCCTCTCCCACTCCCCCCTGCTTGTGTTCCTTCTCTTGCTGTGTCTCTCTCTGTCAAATAAATAAATAAAATCTTAAAAAAAATAGATCAAACAGAAGATAGAATCAGTGAGTTAGAGGATTGACACTTAAAAATGTCTCAATAAGAGGAGAACAAAGAAAAAAGAATTAAAAAGAGTGAAGAGAGTCTACATGATCATGGGGGAACAGCATTCAAAGAAAAATGTCAGGGGACGCCTGGGTGGCTCAGTCATTAAGCATCTGCCTTCAGCTCGGGTCATGATCCCAGGGTCCTGGGATTGAGCCCTGCATCAGGCTCCCTGCTCTGCGGGAAACCGGTTTCTCCCTCTCCCTCTCCCACTCCCCCTTCTTGTGTTTGCTCTCCCTCTGTCTCTTTCTGTCAAATAATAAAATCTTTAAAAAAATGTCAGAATTATTAGTGCTCTAGAAGGAGAAGAGAAGGAGAGGAAGCAAAAGTTTAAAGAAATAATGGCTGAGTACTTCCCAAACCTGGGGAGAGACTTGGACATCCAAATTTATGCAGTTAAATAGATCATCTCATTATTTCAATCCAAAAATGATCTTCTCCAAGGCATATTATAATAAAAATGTCAAAATCAAGGAATAAAAAAAAATCCTGAAAGCAGCAAGAAAGATAAAATCGTAACCCGGAAAGGAAGCCCATTAATCTATCAGGAGATTTCTCAGCAGAAACCTTATAGGCCAGGAGAAAATGGAGTGACTTACTTTCAAAGTGCTGAAAGTAAAAAATTTCTAGCTAAGAATATTTTATCTGGCAAAGTTATTCATTAAGTATGAAGGAGAAATAAAGACTTTCCCAGCCAAAAACCTGGGAGTTCATCACCACTACATCTGTCTTACAAAAACTGCAGAAAGAAATTCTTCAAGCTGAATTGAAAAGATGCTAATTAATAGCATGAAAACATACACAAATATACAGCACACTGGTAAAAGTGAAAAATATATAGTGAAATTTAGAAAACTCCAATTCTATAATAGAATGCTGTAATGAATACTTAATCATAGTTTAAGGTTAAAGGAAAAGAATTAAAAATAACTGTATCTACTAAATTTTGGTAATGAATACAATATATAAAAGAAGTAAATTATGACATCAAAAAGTAAATAAAATGGGAGAGTATAAGGATACACCATTTGTATGCAATCAAATTTATGTTGCTATCAGCATAAGATGTTACTTTTATAAAATGTTTAAAAGTAAGCATTGGGGTAAGCAAAAAGAAAAAGAAAAAGAAAAACCTGTACTAGATTCAAAAAGATAAAGAGAAAAGAATCATAGCACAACATCACAGAACATCACCAATTCACCTATGTAGGTAGACAAGAGAAGGATAGGAATACTGGTCCTGCAAAAAGGCCAGAAAGCAATTATTAAAAGGGCATTAGTAATCCTTACATAGAAATAATTACTCTAAATATAATGGATTGAGTTCTGTAATAAAAAAACACACAGTAGCTGGATGATAAAACAAAAACAAAAGATTCAAGTCTATTCTGTCTGCAACTCCAACTTAAAGGACAACATAGGCTCAAAGTGAAGAGATTAAAAAATATTCCATGCAAGTGGGAACCAAAAACAAGTGAGAATGGCTATACTTATATCTGAAAAAAATATACTTCAAGCTCTGAAGAGTAAAAGACTACTATATTATCATTATAATGAAAATGGGGTTAACTCATCAAAAAGATATATCAGTGGTAAATATGCATGCACCTAACATTGGAGCACTTGCATATATTAAGCAAATGTCAACAAATCTGAAGGGAGAAATGGACAAAAATACAATAATAGTAGGGGAATTAAATAGCCCACTTTCAGAAATGGATAGATCATCCAGACAGAAAATCAACAAGGAAACCTTGGACTTGAACCAAATGGATCTAATAGACGTACATACAACATTCTATATAACAGGAACATAACACATTTTTCTCAAGTACACATGGAACATTTTCCATATAGGTCATTTGGCCACAAAACAAGTCAACAAATTTAAGAAGATTAAAATCATACCAAGTATTTTATCTGAACATAATGCTAAGAAACTAGAAATCCACAAGAAGAAGAAAACTGGGGAAAGTTCCAATGTAAAAAATAAACATCACATCTTGAACAAGCAATGGGTCAAAGAATAAATCAAAAAGGAAATTAAAAAAAATATCTTGAAACAAATGAGAATTAAAACACAACACACCAAAACCTATAGGATGCTGCAAAAGCAATTCTTAGAGGGAAGTTTATGATGACTGAGATTTATAATTATTAAGAAAAATGAAAAATCTCAAATATAAACCACACTTTATTACACTTTATGAGAAAAAGAAAACTAAGCAACTAATTATAAAGCTACTTGTATTCCTCTAATCATTAAGTATTATTCTTTTTTAATTTATTCTTCTCTGTCATAATTACAGGGTTATCCATGAAGAAGTGAGTTTTGAGAAGGTACTTAGGTTTTTAAGACGGGAAGATAAGTCTGTAAGACAACAATGCATTTAGACATCTTATTTACTCTTTCATTCATGGTCACTTTCTATGGGTTAGTGTAGAAAATAATTGTTCCTTATGAGTCTTAAAATCCAGCAGGTTATACAAACAAATGCTAAAACACACAAAAAGAGACTATGGAATTCAAATAAATAATATCTAGTCTAGAAATGTGTGTATGTGTGGCAATTAATGGCTTCAGAAAATAATATTCAGAATAAATAATTCTTGAAATAATAAAATAACCCTGGTAGTTTTCAAGGACCTATAAAGAAATGTGTTTCATTGTTTCTTATAATGTATAATGGCAAAGACATATCTGAAGAATGACTATGGGCTCCAGGGTCCACTTACCTTCATTCCATAATGGTGAGTAGAGACAGCATGGCGGCAGACTATGTCTCTGCACAAAGGAAATGAACAAAAACTGTTCTTTCCATTGTGTTTTAGACCAATTCTTCATCATTGTGCAGAAATTACTGTCACTGGAGTATCTGAAGAAACTCACCCACTGTGCTTGAGTTCAGAAGATAGAAAACTCAGAGTGCCTGTGGTAGACACAAAAGACTTTGATGAAGAAGATTTTGGAGATGGGCAAGATTTTTACAGGGGAATAAAATGGGAAAGATGGCAGAAGGCATTTTTCTGATTAACATTTTTTTTTTTCCTTTAGGAAGAAGCTGTTTATCTTAACCAACAACCTAAAGTAATTTAGCTACTTAATTTTCGAGAAGTCGTGCTATCCAAGCAGGTGCTAGAAGTCAAGCCAGCAAATACATTTAATATTCAGTAAGAGGGCTGTGTTTTGCCTCTCCTGCAGTGTTACATAATTAAGATAGGAGTTAAGATAAGAATAAAAGATAAGCAAACATATTGCTTGTGTTATTGTCCATTTAACTGACAAACGGTTGTCTGAGTGATTCTTCAAAATTAATCTTCATTGAGTTGCAATATTGTTTGAATAATAATGTCTGGGATTTATATAAAAACTTTCTCCAAGGAGCTAAACCAGTTTTATGAACATATCTAATTAGTCTTCTTAACAGCTCTACGTAAAAGGGGGCTGGGGCCAGTGACTCCATTATCACAAATGAGAAAATGCAGATATAAAATTCTCACTAACATCACTTAGCAAAGCAATGGTCATGGCTACATAGAGATGCTCCCCTCTACTAAAGAGACTTTCTTTTGTGCCAGGATTTATCACCTTGTCAGGTAGATGTATGAACACAAGCCTTAGAAAGAGAGGCCTAGTTTGAAATCCTAGCTCTTCTAGCTATTAAACTGTGTGATCTTGGACATGTCAGAAGATCTTTTTTAAAACTTGATTTCTTCACATGTAAAATTAGAACATACAGTGTCACTGCAAATATTTAAATAAATAATGCATACAAAGCACTGAGCACTGAAACTTAGAGAATTAACCAATGTTATTCCCTTTAACTGCGTAATATTAACCCTCAAAGACCACATCCGATACCAAGATCAGAACCACTATTTATAAGGTGTTATATTGACTTAAAGGTGTTAATCTGCATCCTATTCCTTCAACAGAGCCTTGACTGACTCTGACCCCTCAGTCTCCAGCACACTGAGACCCTGAGGCTTCCTGTATCCCTCCATGGGTATACAACAGGCTCTTCCTACACTTCCTTACTCCCAAGTCTGTACCTTTCTGAATTTTCTTTCTGCCCTTGTCTACAACAACTTGTTCTTCATTTTGTACCCATTTCTACAAATGATCTTTTTATAAATGCATTCGTATTAAGTGATTAATAGTTTCAACCGACTGTCTTTGAAACTTTTTTCCAGTGGTTTTGTATACCTGAAACAACTGGCCTAGAGATGAATCCTGTAGTTTCACATACTGCAAATATTTAAGGGAAGGACTATTCTTCACTGTCTATGCTGCTTCCTGTCACATGAGTGAATACAATAGGGGTTCAGATACTTGTTCAAATGCCAGGCGCTTTATATCATCTTCTCTAATTAGGCTCACTAATACAGCCAATTATACCAGCATGTTTTATAATGATACTAGTGCTCATTCTCAAAAGTATGCCACTTGAGTCAATTAATTGGTAAATTAATCTTAATCTGAATTTACACACACACAAGCAAACTATTTTTTTTTAAATAACGACAGGAATTTAAAGAAATTAAATAATTTTATCCTAAATCACACACATATTAGATGCTAAAGCCAGTATGCAAATTTTTTTTTTAAGATTTCTTTTTTTTAAAGATTTTATTTATTTTTGACAGAGAGAGTGTACAAGTGGGGGTGGGGGGCAGAGGCAGAGGGAGAAGCAGGCTCCTAGCTCAGCAGGGAGCCCGTTGTAGGACTCAATCCCAGAACTCTGAGATCATGACCTGAGTCATGATCAGGCAGACACTTCGCCAACTATGCCACCCAGGCGCCCCCAGTATGCAAAATTTGAAGTGCAATGATTAGAATATGGCAAATTGTTTAAGTTTTGTTGTGTTTTTTAAATAAACTGACAGGACCCATGGACCTTCCTCATAATTATACCACACTGTATCACTGGGGAGGAGAGGGTTCAAGTAAGTTTCCTGCAATAGCAAAGAACCATAGAAGTTTTATTTCTCAATCACACTTCATACTCATGATGTATTGAGGGAAAGAGGGTAAGATCCATAATCATACTGGAATTTTTATTAAGATTGTTTTGAATCAATCAATTTGTGAAAAATAGTTAAATCTAGAATAGTTTTTAGATTTATCTTTAAACATGTAAAGTTTTTGATTCTATAGTGAATGTTATCTTTGTTGTTAATTTTTTATATTTTTTATCTAGAAAAATTGCTAAACTCACCAACTTAATAATTTTTTCTCTACATTTTTTATTTTTCATATACTCATAGGATTTATGAATAATAGGAATTTTATTTTCTTTCTTTCCCAATTATTTTAATTTTAGCTCACTTATTTGCCTACTGCACTGGCCCTGATCTCAAATACAATGTGAAATAAGTGTGGTCATGGTAGGCATCTGGTCTCACTGTAATCTAAAAGGGAATGATTTCATCATTTCATCATTAAGTGTGATGTTTGCCATATATTTTTATATACTTTTATCATATAGATAAAACGCCTCTTTGTTCCTGACTTTTTGAGTAATTTTTAAGCCATGAATAGACGTTGAATTTTATCAGAACTGTTTCCGCATCTATTCTAATGTTCATAAAACTATTTCCTTAATATGGGGGCACCTGGGTGGCTCAGTCAGTTAAGCATCTGCCTTCGGCTGAGGTCAAGATCCTGGAGTCCTGGGATTGAGCCGCACATCAGGTCTGCTTCTGCCTCTCCCTCTATCCAGCCGCCTGTTTATGCTCTGTCTCTCTCTCTCTCTCTCTTTCTCTCTCAAATAAATAAATAAAATCTTTAGAAAAAAGATTTCCTAAATACGTTAATATAGAAAAATCCAACAATTATATTTCTAACAAATTTTGAATTCCTGATATAAAATCAACTTGGTGAATATATCTTATTCTTTTTTTTTTTTAAAGATTTTATTTATTTATTCATGAGAGACAGAGACAGAGAGAGAGAGAGAGAGAGGCAGAGGGAGAAGCAGGCTCCCAAGGAGCAGGAAGCCCGATGCGGGACTCGATCCCAGGACCCTGGGATCATGACCTGAGCCGAAGGCAGACGCTTAACCATCTGAGCCACCCAGGCGCCCGAATATATCTTGTTCTATTTTGTATATATTAATGCATTTAGTTGGCCAATATTTTGTTTAGAATTTTAAAATACTTTTTCAATAATGAGATTGGTCAATAATTTTTCTCTTTTCCATGCTGACTTTGTCATATTTATTTTGAGGGTTAGTAGCCTCATAAAATATTCTGAAGGATGCATTTTCTTTTTCTACTCTTAGAAGAATTAGTTTGATGCCTGGGTGGCTCAGTTGGTTAAGCGTCTGCCTTCAGCTCAGGTCATGATCCCAGAGTCCTGGGATCAAGTCAGGCATCTGGCTTCTTACTCAGTGGGGAGCCTGCTTCTCCCTCTCCCTGTCACTTCCCCTGGCTTAAATTCTCCCTTTCTCTCTCTGTCTGCAAAATAAATAAATAAAATCTAAAAAAAAATGTTTAAGATTAACTTATCACTTTACAATTTGATGGTTTCACTAGTGAAGTCAGCTAGGCCTAAAAAATCTTTATGGAAAGATTTTCATTAATAAAGAAATAATTTCAATCATTATTTGACTATTCAGGATTTCTCTATCTTTTCATGTCAATTTTGGTAAATGATATGATTCTAGCAATTTGTACATTCCATAAGCATTTGCATATTCTGTTAGAAATGTATTTATAATATCTTCCTATCACAATTTTAATTCTGCAGAACTAGAGTGATATTGCAATTTTAATACTTGAAGTTGATTTTTACTTGTTTTCCTTCTCTCTCTCTCCTTCTCTCTCTCTCTTTGTTTCTCTCTCTCTTCCCTTCTTCATTTTAATGAATCAGGCTTTAGATGTATCAGTTATGTTAATCTCTTGAAAAATTAACTTTCATACTTATAGATTCCCTCTAAATATCATGTTTGATGTTACCTTCATAGTATCTTCCTTTTTATGTTATTTTGGCTTATTTAGCTAATTTTTATAACTTATTGAGATAATTTTTTATTATTACTGTCATTGGTATTCTTTGTTTCTAACATATGCCCTTAAGTCTATATATTTTCCTCTAAATATATCATTAATTATACTTTGTTTTTTGCTTTTTTTAAAAGATGTTATTTTTATTTATTTATTTTTGAGAGAAAGAGAGAGAGAGAGGAAGTGGGGAGGAGAAAATGGGGAGGGACAGAGAATCTCAAGCAGGCTCCATGATCAGCATGGAGCCCTATGTGAGGTTCAATCTCATGACCCTGGGATCATCACCTAGGCCAAAATCAAGAGTCAGATGATTAACTGATGAGCAACCCAGGCACCCCTCATTTGTTATACTTTTGATATGCAGTTTTTCAGAATTAATCATTCAGTTTATTAATCATTGATTATTTTCCAATATTCAATATAATTTTGTTTTGTACATGGTTTATTTATAAGTTATAATGTCAGAACATAGCCTCGGGTTAACCTTTACACCTTTCTTATTGATTTTCAGCATTTTTGCATTATTGCCAGTAAAACTGACCTAATTTTAATCCAGTTTTTGAGTTCTAAGTTCCATATATTAATTCATATTTTGTATCTGTGTTAATTCTCTACTCTTACTGACAGTTTTTCCTGCTTGTCCTACTAACCACTTAGAGAGTTAATGGGAACTAATGTAGATGTATCTATTTGTCATTGATTATCAGTAAATTTTTGCTTTATATTTTTGAGGGCCATATAATTATATATACACACATTTAAAATTATCCTACTACCATTGTAAAGTGATCATCACTTGTAGTACTGCTTTTCTCTAAAGTCTACTTTGTCTGATATTAATATAGGTACACTCATATGCTTTTGTCTAGTATGTCTATTACTTTTGGCAATATTATATTATAATATATTATTTTATCAATAGGATATTATGTTTTGATGTTCACCTAGTCTGCCACGATTTATTTTGTCACAACAAAAGTTTATCCATTTATACTTTATTTAATTACTTATAAGTTTTCATTTTCCTGCTTATTCTTTGGGCTTCTCTCACTTCTTTCTTGTCATTTTTGGATTTAACTTAATTATTCTGTACTTGTTTTTTCTCTCTCTTTTTTTCTCTCTCTCTTTTTAAAGATTTTATTCATTTATTTTGTAGAGAGAGAGCACAAATGGAGGTAGGGGCAGGGGGAGAGGCAGAGAATTTCAAGCAGACTCTGCACTGAGCATGGAGTCCAACGCAGGGTTCCAACCCACAACCTCAAGACCTTAACCTGAGCTGAAACTGAGAGTCAGAGGCTCCAACTGACTGAGCCACCTAGGCACTCCTCTCTCTCTTAATATGAATGCAATTACTTATTTTAGAACATATTTACTTATATATTTGAATGGATATCTTGGAATTTTCAAAATGTAGACTTGACTTAAGAAAGTTTCTTGGGGCACCTTGTTGGCTCAGTTGGTTAAGCATCTGGCTTTGGCTCAGGTCATGATCTCAGGGTCTTGGGATCGAGTTCCACCTTGTGTGCCCCACTCAGCAGGAGTCTGCTTGTCTCTTTCCCTCTGCCCCTCCCCCTGCACATGCACTCTCTCTCTCTCAAATAAATAAATAAAAATCTTTAAAAAAATTTTGTTAATGGACATATCTACCCTTCTCATTGAAAATGAAGGGCTTTAGAGTCCTGTAATTGAGTTTACTCTCTTAGGATGGATTTTCATAGTGCAGTTGAATTCCATTTCAATGCATTTTTAAAGCCAGTATTACATTGTTATTGATTTATACAAAGTTCACTTAAATATAACCACAAATTTGTTTTATCTTCATTCCCTATTACAACTCTGACCTTCATTCTGGATTCATTATCCTTTTGCCTGAAGAATAAACTTTGGACTTCTGTTCTGTGTTATTTTGCCAGTGACAAATTTTCTCAGTTTCAATTGCTTGATAAAGTCTTTATTTTGCTTTCATTTTTGAAATGTGGTTTTTTTTTCCATGCATTATACAGTTATAATTTGGGAAAGATTTACTCCCCTTATATTAATGGCATCATTTTATTGCCTTATAACTTTCATTATTGTTGTTTAAAAGTTAGTATAAGTCTGTCTTTCCTTTAGTTAATCTCTCATTTAAATAACTAAATGCTTTAGTTATTTTTCTGTCTTTAATTTTATTTTACACTTTCACAATTACATGTTTAAACATGAATTTTAAAAAATATATCCTTGAGGTCTTGATCGAGCCCTGAATTGGCCTCTGTGCTCAGTGAGGAGTCTGCTTGAGATTCTCTCCTTCTCTCTCTCTCTCTGCCCCTCCCCCTGCTCACATACATTCTCTATCTCTTTCTCTAAAATAAATAAATAAATAACACCTCTCTCTCTGTCTCTCTCTCTATATATATATCCTTGAGATTTTCTTGCCATTTTGAATATGTAAATTAATGTCTGCAATGAGTTCTTTAAATTTCTCAGCTATTTTTTTCTTAAAATATTCCCTTGTTCATCTCTTTTTCTTTGTCTTCTCTGAAACTTCAATTAACTGTTACACCTCATCATTACATTCTCTATGTTGCTTACATTTATTTCTGAACTTTTCATCATTTCCTTTGTATGGTTCACTCTGGATAACATCTCCTGACCTATCTTCTAGGCCACAGTTTTTTCTTCAGTTTGCCATTTCTACTATTACACAATATAAGAGATTAAAAACTTAAAAGATATGTTCATATATATTTTTAAAAATCAATATCAAATATTTATAGTTTGTATTCCTTCTGAAAATTTTCAAATGTGACTTTATTATTTTGGAAAGAATGTTAAAAGATAAACTGAGTCATATTAAAATTTTTAAGTGTTTACTTGAGCAGAAATTGATTTGAATCAGGCAGCATCCTGTTTAGCAGATGGAAATGAGTAGAAAATGAAAGACCTTTATAGGCAGAAATAAATGGCAACAATGAAGTTATACTCAACAAAAGTCAGGTTGATTATTACAAGATCACCTTCCTTTAGGGAGAGGCAGTGGTCTATCATGCAGATTACCTACCTAGTGCTGAGGAAGTGATTTCTAATTGACTGGTTTATGATTCTGTGTTGGGGGAAGCTGATGCTATAATTATGTTAAGTATCAGTTTGTTGATATAGGGCTTTACATAAGTGACTCCATTTTATACCTGTTTTGTTTTTTAACAGGAGTAAAATGTTGTTTTATAGCAATAGTTCTAATATCTGGAGTTCCAGTGGATCTATTTCTGTTGTCCACTATTCCTTCTGATGCCTGCTCAAAAAACACACCCAATTTGTGTGTGGGTGTGCGTACACCTGTTTGTGTGTATATGTGTTCACCTGCATGTTGGACATTATATTTGAAAACTCAAAAGATCATGTCAAAGATCATCTTAAACCCTGCTCAAGTCTTGAGATTCCCTGAGAAAACATAACATGCAAAGCCTAGCCCAGATATAGTCTATTGGCTGATTTAATTCCAGTGCATTTTTTTAGAGTCATAGCCCAAAGCAAGTGATATTTGATCAATTGTCTGCTTTTGGTAGGCCCAAGACTCCTTGTGGTCTAAATAGTTATGAAGTGAATTGCATAATTAAATACCATTAATGCTCCTTATAGACAATTTCTTTTGTAAAAATGGAGTGAAAAGATTTACATATAGATAGATAGATAGATGATAGATAGATATCAGTTTATATACATATATATATACATATATATATCTGTAAGTTTACATGAAGATATAGTTCTATATATCACTTCTTTTTCCACTATTCATTTTATGTTCTACTTTTTTTTTTTTTAAGATTTTATTTATTTGACAAAGAGAGGCACAGCCAGAGAGGGGACACAAGCAGGGGGAGTGGGAGAGGGAGAAGCAGGCTTCCCACTGAGCAGGGAGCCCCATGTGGGGCTTGATCCCAGGACCCTGGGATCATGACCTGAGCTGAGGGCAGACGCTTAATGACTGAGCCACCGAGGCGCCCCTCATTTTATGTTATTCTTATCCCCAACCAGTATATCTACTCGATAGGGTTCTTAACATTAGATTTAATCAAACTTCTCTTTTTTAATGGATCTAAGTTTTTAGTGGCCCTGCATTTATTAAATAATTTTCTTTGAACTTGCTTGCTATTTTACTTCCCTTTATTTGTAGCAGCAAGCCAAATTTCAAATGATAATAGATATCACCATCCCAGCCAACAGAATAACTCCTCTGGGTTCTGTGTCATGAGAAGATCAAATCAAGAAGTGTAGTTTTCCATAAAGAGTGAGTTGGGCAGAGCAGGAGGGCCAGAACTAATTCCTTACCAGTTGGTCTCAGAATCATCTGTGCCTTTTTTTTTTTTTATCCACATTCCTTGGACTTGCCTTGATCCTCTTTGTTTAGTATTTCTCAAAAAAGAAAACTTTTATAAAACAGGTATATATGTATAAAAACAGTTTTGAAGTACTAAAACAATTTAAAAACTGTGGCTATCTCTGTGCTTCAAAAGGAAAACACTTGAAAGCATGGCAAAAAGTAATGAATACATAGATATGACTTATTACAGAAATGTAATCTGGAAATTCAACATCTCATAATAGAAAGAGTTACATTTTGAGTTCATGAGTATACCCAGTGTCAAAAGTGTTTTGGCTTTGAATGGATGTCAATTCCATTGACGTCATAGTAGGCCTAAATCCCTCAGATTAGTTTGTATCCAGCCAGAAGAAATAACTTTATCAACAAATATATTTTTATGTTCTTATGCTGATAACATGCACTTTTTTACAACAGGTAATGTTTCTTCTGATAGATTTTAAGTCCTAGAAGAATGGCTTTGAGACCAGATGATACTGGCCCATGGAATTTCCAAAGAGTAAAACCAGGAATCATTTTATTTAAGACTTGCTCAAATCTATGAGCTCTCCAGGTATGTTCTCTCTTGTACAGCTCATGGCTTCTTTGTTTGCATGATCATGTCTTTAAACTGCCTCTTTAATTAAGTGTCCTGTTTCTGCTCTGTCTTCAACCATGACTTGATTGTTTCTCCTGGTCACCTGTCCTCTAATATTTAGATTTTCAATGTTACCAAATCTAGATTTTGGAGTAAAAGTCATTGAAATCACTTGAAGTTGACATCTACATGTTTGTAAAATTAGGAGCATAATATTTCTACCTGGTTAGTGAGGCAACTGTTAACAGTAGCCTTGAGAGGAGACAAATCTGGATTTGTTTATTGACTCCATGTCTACCTCCTCTTCTAAGGGGATAATACTTTCCTCTCATGCAAGAGACACTATGAAGGTGAATTAAATGGTACAACTTATGTAAAGTAACAAGCAAACACTAGAAACTCAATAAATTATATATATATATATATAATTTATTATACCTATAATTTTATATATATAAAATATATATATATATATATACATTTATATATGTAGTTGTTGTTGTTGTTCTGTACTGCATCAGACTGAGATACCAAATTTCCCAGAAAGAGCATTTGAATCCCAAACCGATTTTCCTCCAGAATTTTTAAATAACTCAATTACTTTGTTAGATAAATAATATCCAGGAGGCTTGTTGTTGCTATTATTATTATTATTATTATTATTTTATACTCATTGGGAAAATGAGTGTGATGATATTTATCTATAGCAACTGCAAACACACTAACACCTCAGGCCAGTATCATATTTGAAGGTATTTTTTCTCCCCCAATGAGAAGTCTCTGTTTTTCCTTATAGTGCTTGGGAAGAAGACATTGAAATGAAGTAAATATTAAACTGAATAAATGTAACTCAGCAAATCTGTAAAAGGAAGGCAAAAAAAACAGCGCCTGATTGAGTAGGAATTGTCCTAACCCTCATTTGGTGTTTTTAGACCTTTCATCTCTGTTTTTCCTCTCTTTGTGAAGCTGCTTCTAATTGTTCTTATGAGGATCAGGCTGGGAAGCATTCGGATTAAAACCGAAAACAGGAAGAAAATACATGAATAGGTTAGGAAGAAAGCAGAGCTGTTCCCTCTGAAAATACATACTTACTAGGTAAGCTGAGACTTCAAAATAGAAGGGAAAAAAAAAGCCTATACCTGAGGTTGGAAATGTTATCTTCTTTAAATCCAATTTATTATGTTTTGTGCCTAAGTGCCCTTGGAAAGAAAGACAAAGAAAACTCATGAGTGCATGTTGTAGGGGGAAATCTAAACATAGGAATTTTGTGTGTGCGTAGTTTGAAACCCTGTGGCACACTGACGTGGATGTGTCAAATTCAGAATAGAGTTTACAGGCCTGGAACTCATAAAGATGCTCTGGAGTTATGGATTCCGGAGATATTAGCATATAGATGATATGTAAGACTATTCCACTGGCTTAAAATCAAACAATACCATGTTCATTCTGTATAATAGTTTACAGCATACGTGGTTTGAGTAGATTGCAAACTTAAGAAAAGTTGTGAGGATACCAGACCACCAAAACTGCTCACTAACACTGGACTAATCATGTAGCAATTATCCATGAATACTCATTAAGTTAATTTGCTTTGACACTGATAAAGTGTGACCTTATTTCACTCAACTTCTATGGGCTTCAGTTTTATTTTCTACAAAATGGGGGTCTGAACTAGACACTGTTTACAGTTTCTGTCAAGTCCAAAGCTCCAGTTTTATATATTGTTGAATCGTACTATAGATCTCTTGTTGGCTGTTTATTAAATGCTTGCAGATGGATCTTCAAAAGCCCATGATTAAGTGAGATATTCTAGTTGTCATCCTGGATGAGCAAAGAAGGGCCTGACTTATGCTCTAAAAATAATTTTATTGTCCAAAAGTCTGTGTGCCCAGGAAACATATTTGGTTCAAGTGGTTGGTTTTCTTATTGAAAAATAGCACTAAATGTTTTATCCTGTTTTATCTATACAACCCAAATTCTTTGAGGTGACTTTTATGAATGTATGACTTTTCACCTATTATGTCTCAGAAAATAGAATACAATTGGAAAATACTTCTTTTGCTAACAGACATTTGAAAGAGTTGCACTCTAGGGAGTTCTTTAAAGGGGAGGAAAAAGGTGAATTTCCCAAATAGAAGGTAGCAATATGATGATGGGCATTTGTTATCTTTTTTGTATTGCAGAGATTTCAAAAAACCCTCTTTTTCTTTCATTTCTTCCTCAGAGTGTGTTTACTACCTGTAGAGTCTTATCAAGTAGCTTCGGTTCAATGAACCTCTGTTTTCTCATGTTGAAATGTTGATAATGCCAAGAACTGGTTCAAAGGTTTAAATTATATATTAAATATTATTACATGAAACTAAATTTTTATATGTATGGATATATTTCTATTATTCAATATAATCTTACCAAAGTCAGTGCAGGATTTTAGCAAGCCCTTAATAAATATATGTATTTCTGAATGGAGCAGTTATGGAAGAAAAAAAGATGATTGAGGCTTTAATATGCAGAAAAAAGTTTAAGATTCAGAATCAGAATGAGACTATTTAAATTTGAACTAACATTACCCCAGCATCAAAGTTAAGGCAGACATAAAGGTAGGAATTCCTGAAAGCAGTGTCTCCCTTTACCTTCTTAATCCTCCTAAGTGGTAAATAATGTCCCAAATTAGAATATTGAGTTTCAGAGCTCAAGGATTCTTCCCAAAGTCTTATTGAATATTTTCTCTCTGTTTAGATTTGCTCGATAAAATGCAAGACATCCACTTAAGTTTATATTAGATAAACAACCATTATTTTTCTTTAGTATAAGTACCAAGTATAATGTAGGACATACTTATATTTGAAAAAAAAAATTCTTTGTTGAGAGTCAAATTTAACTGTATACCTGTATTTGCATTTGCTAAATCTGGCAACTTTATTTATAATTACATCTAGAACTTTACATTAGAATGCCCCTGGATGTCCACTATATGCTATATAACTTAGGCAAATAGAAACAGATATTTAGTACAGATGCTGCGAAGTATAGAGAGTGTACAGAACTTAGAGATAGAAGAAGCTACAAGAGTATTTCGCTACTAGCTGGCTGGATAGCCTTAGGAAATAGCTCAGGGCTTTAACACCTAATTTGTTTACTGTAAATCGGAAATGTCTGAGCAACTGACCAAAAACAAACTACCTAAAAACTAAGTGACTTAAAAAATAATTTATTTGTATGTGTATATCTCATGATTCTATGGGTCATTAATAGGAGAAGGGTTCAAGTGGGGTATTCTTCTACACATGGTACCAACAGAACAAATTTAGCAGTTGTCAGGGGCAGCTGGACGAGTCTAGAGCATGAAAAACAGCTTTTCTCTCGCATGTATTTCCTCAGGGGTTATAGTTAAAGGCCAGACTCTTCATCTCCATGTTGTTTCTCCAACCCGGCAATCAGTCTACTTACTTGGTGCTCAGGACTCAGAGATCAATGTAGAAACGGTAAGTTTGTTATGACTAAGCCCAGAAATATCTGAGCATCACTTCTGCTGCACCCTATTATTCAAAATATTCACATGCTAGCCTGAATTAAAGGGATGAAGAAATAGACAATGTAAGGAGTGTCCAAGAACTCAAAGATTAAAGATTCATCTATGAAACACTACTTACAAGCTATAAATAAATGTTCATTTCTATTGTGTGTGTATATATCTATATCTATATTTATATATCAAGAAGAAAACAAAATTAGAAATACTGTTATATGCTCAAAATAACTTTAAATATTCTAGAAGGGAATTCATAAGTTAGGTAAGACACCATGGTGAAAGCCATAAAAGAGGTATGTAAAATGTTCTGAGAGTTTACGGTAAGAAGTGGTTATATCCATTGGTGGGGGAACAAGAATTATTAGGGTGCCCTGGCCTCGGGAGTCTCCAGTCTAAAGAGAGGGGTCCTCCCTTATCTCAATTTATAAAATGAGTTTCCTCTGATTGGTATAGGAAGATATTTATTTTTCAAAAGAATACCTCCAGTAGTTAAAAAAAGGAAGGAGTTTTAAGTCTAAATGAAAAATCAGGAAAAGCTCCTCAAAGCTTGTTATGTTTGAACTGGGTCAGCCTCCAGCAGAGGCAAGGGTGTCATAAAAGCAGAGTGTGTAAAGGGACTAGAGAGTGACACTGGCAATGAGGGGTGTGTGTAGTCAGCGGGCACACTGTGCATGGAGACGGAGCAGGAGATGAAGCAGAAGGAGGTTGGGGAGCTTAGGAAGATGAGTTTACATGCCACAGAGGTGGTATGCTTATATTACCCTAAAGAAGCTATATGCCTCTTTGATAAAATAAGAACTTCAGTTCCATATTTATTGGTGTATTGTAAAAAAGAGTCTCTGGTTGTAATGTGAGGATTATAATGAAAAAGGCAGGTTTATGGCAGGCAATGTATTAAGAGGACTTATATCCAGAAGAGAAAATAATACTTAAGGAGGCAGACATGAAAACAATGGTATGGGAAGTAAAAAGACAGGGCAGGATGGTAAACTCTATGGCTGTTCTACAAATACAAATAAATCACAAAGTCTCACTGATCAAATGTGATATTACAGTGAAGTTGGCAGTGGATCATGAGGTCAGGTTGTTGAGTATGATCCATAAGGGGATGATTGGAATTAGAGGATGGAAGTCCTCTGTGTAAGACTGTGAAAAACTTGAGAAATGGTAAAATGTTCAAGAGATACAGTTTCTTCATCTGTTAAAGAGAAAAGGAAATTTTCATACATAACCTAAAAGATCTTTTCTTTATGACCAAATTGATGTTGGGCATTTATTCAATGCCAGGCACTGTTTCAGGTAAGCATTGTCAAGGACCTTGCTCTAATGGAACTCAGAGTAAAGTGAGGAGAAATGAAAAGTTAGTAAAGACGTAAATCGATATATAGACAAATAGGATAATTTTATTAGAGCTGAGAGTTTAAATGATGAAAAGGAATATGGAAGAAAACTATCTGGAAAGGGCCACCATATGCAGAAGAATCAGGAAGTATAAAGATTCCGAGAGAGAGGAGCTTTGCATATTTCAGAAACAGAAAGAAGGCCCTTGTGGCTAGTGGCTGGGCATAGCAGGTAACCCAGAGGGTAGGGAGGAAGGGAGCTAAAGGTGAAGGATGAGTGGGGGGTGGAGGCAGGGATTTGTATGATTCCCAGTGGTCTGAAGAGATTAATCCTGTCTAAAAACCATATCACAAGCTTGCTATGGCATCAGGCTTTACAATATTCCTCTAATCAAACAAATATAATGTCTACAGTTAGTAACTCACTCAAAAGATGTATCTCACAGAGCTTGAAATTGCTTTTAATCGCTTTATTTACTCTTGAGCATTTTTTTTTTCTTATTCTACCTCCTGCTCACATTCATACATGTACACAGGTGCAGGAGGTAAAGACAAAATTAATTTAGTCACTAAAATGGAAACATCCCCCCCACCCCCTGCCACTGACCTGGGCAGTTCTGATTCTGCCATCCAACCACCAACTGATTGGGGTTAATGTTAATAGAGCCACTGTGCTGGGGCACCTGGGTGGCTCAGTGAGTTAAGCATCTGCCTTCAGCTCAGGTCATGATCCCAGGGTCCTGGGATCTAGCCCTGCATCGGGCTCTCTGTTCAGTGGGGAGCCTCTTTCTCCCTCTCCCTCTGCTCCCTCTTGCTTGTGCTCTCTCTCTCTCTCTCTCTGTCAAATAAATAAATAAAATATTTTAAAAAATAGAGCCACTGTGTGTTCAGGTAAAAAAAAAAAAAAAGGCACACTCTTCTATGCAGAGTCTAGAATGCAAAACACAACCATTCCCCTCAAAGTCTAGTTTGGAGTGCTTTCTTCCAGAGGTTCTAATTTCTCCTCCCCTACACCACAGGACAGATAGTCATTTGATGATGCCAACAGTCAAGCAGAATCTTTATGTTAACACTGACAAACATCGCTGAGGTGGGTCAAAGAGAAAAGGTCAAAAGCAGTCTTGTCTAAATGCAAAGATCATTCAGGACTGTTAACCAATGGTTACCAGAGAGGAGGAGTGAGGAGGATGGGTGACATTGGTGATGAGGATTAAGGAGTGCACTTGTCGTGATGAGCACTGGGTGATGTACGGCAGTGTTGAATCACTATATTGTACACCTGAAACTAATATTACACTGTATGTTAACTAACTGTACTTCAAATGAAAACTTAAAAAAAAAAAAAAGTAAAAACATAAAGGAACTAAAAAAAAATCACTCAGGTCAACACACTGAAAACTAGAACTTATTTCTATATATAACTACTTTTACCATATCTAGGCTTTCTTGTCAGCCACTGCCACAGTGTATTAATTTCTGAATTTCCCTTCCCCTTACCTTATTCTGAATTCTTTAAATTTGCCATTTCATCTCTGGGATCCTAGATTCTCCTCCTGGCATTGAGCAGACACTCAACAACTATGTGACTTTAATGCACAGAAGCAGCATCACAACACAGTAACAAAGAAAACACCAAAGCACCAAGTATAATTTCTTA
This sequence comes from Neomonachus schauinslandi, assembly GCF_002201575.2. Taxonomy (NCBI): domain Eukaryota; kingdom Metazoa; phylum Chordata; class Mammalia; order Carnivora; family Phocidae; genus Neomonachus; species Neomonachus schauinslandi. Next base: position 87,003,999 of record NC_058405.1, read on the forward strand.
TATTAATAAAACCCCTATTAAGACTGAATTCCCTTTTTTTCTAAAGATTTTATTTATTTATTTGACAGAGAGAGAAAAAGAGAACAAGCAGGTGGAGCAGCAGAGGGAGAGGGAGAAGCAGGCTCCCCGCTGAGCAGAGAGCCCGACATGGGGCTCGATCCCAGGACCCCGGATCATAACCTGAGCAGATGGTAGATGCTTAACTGACTGAGCCACCCAGGCGCCCCAAACCGGAATTTCCTTTTAACATTTTACACCTTAAAGGTATAATTTACCTAAGTAGCAACTTTATAGATATATAATTTGTTCCCATTTTTCTCTAATAAATAATGATTTTAAATGGGCATCTGAATCTCTGTAACATTCCCTCAATTTTGGTGTGAACCTAAAACTGTTTAAAAATAATTGTCTTGGGCGCCTGGGTGGCTCAGTTGGTTAAGCAACTGCCTTCGGCTCAGGTCATGATCCTGGAGTCCCGGGATCGAGTCCCACATCAGGGTCCCTGCTGAGCAGGGAGTCTGCTTCTCCCTCTGACCCTCCCCCCTCTCATGTGCTCTCTCTCATTCTCTCTCTCAAATAAATAAAAAAAATCTTAAAAAAATAATAATTGTCTTAATATTAAGTATAAAATAATAAAGAATAGGGTCTGCAAACCTTTTTGGTCGAGGGCCAGAGAGTAAATATTTTAAGTTTTGTTGTCCATATTGTCTCTGATCCAACACTTCAACTCTGCCATTGCACCACAACAATTGCCATAGACAACTCGTGATTGATGGTTTGGCTATCTTCCTATAAAATTTTACTTGAAAATATAAGGGCAGTGAGTCAGAATTGGCTTGCGGGGATCCAAATCAGAAATTTACTGATCCCTGGTTTAAAACAGTTACAAGTCTTAGATTATTGCTTTAGCATCCCCAAAGTTTAATGAATCAAAGAAAATAATATTTTTGAAAATCTTTGGTATAAATTGTCAAATTACTTTCAAGATCTGTAATATTAGGGGCTCTTAGGTGGCTGTCAGTTGAGTGTCTGCCTTTGGCTCAGGTCATGATCCTGGAGTCCAGGGATTGAGCCCCACATGGGGCTCTCTGCTCAATGGGGAGTCTGCTTGTCCCTCTCCCTCTGCCCCTCCCCCCTCATGCTCTCTCGATTTCTCTCTCTCTTAAATAAATAAAATCAGAGAAAGAGAGAGAGAGAGTATGGTGGGGAGGAGCAGAGGAAGAGGGAGAAAGAAACTCAAACCTGATACAGAGCTCGGCCTCATGACCCTGAGATGACGACCTGAGCTGAAACCAAGAGTCAGATGCTTCACAGACTGCTCTACTTAGGCACCCCTGTTTTGTTTTGTTTTTTTAAACAAGACTATTTTTTGTACTAAGTCACACTTTTTGTAAAAATAATATCCCGTTTTATAATGTTTATTACTGTTATTGTTACTTTTTATAAATTTGCTACAAGTTAGTCTGGCTCATATTATTGAATTAAAAAAAAAAAAAGTAACCTTTTATTTCTTTAGCCTGGCTAATTGTTCTTGCCGGAACTTTCAATACTACATTGAATAGAAATGGCAAAAGTGGTAATACTCCTCTTGTTTCTGATTTTAGGGAAAATTTTTCATTTTTTCATCACTAAGTATGAAATTAGATCTCTGTGTGTGTGTGTACACTGTTTTGTTTTATGTATGATATTTATCATGTCAAGGATATTTTCTTTTTCCTAGTTTATTGAGTGTTTTTAATCCAGGAATAAATTCCACTTGGTCATCATATATAATCCATTGAATATGGTGCTGCAATTAGTTGCTAGCTCTTTGTTGAGTACATGGGCATCTATGTTCATATGGGATATTGGCCTGTAATTTTTTATTCCTTGTACTGTTTTTGACTGGCTATCTGGGTAATGTTGGCCTTACAGAATGTGTTTGAACTGCTCCCTACTTTTCAATATTTTGGGACAGTTTCAAAAGTATTGGTGTTAATACTTTAAATGTTTGGTAGAATTCACCAGTGAAATCATCTGGTCCTGAACTTCTCTTTGTTTAGAGGTTTGTGATTGATTCCATCTTCTCACTGGTATAGGTTGATTCAGACTTTCCATTTTTTCTTCAATCAGTTTTGATAGATCATGTGTGTATAGGAATTTGTCCATTTCATCTAAGATATTCATTCTGCTGGCATACAATTGTTCATAGTATTCTCTTACCTTTTTTATTTTTGTAAAATTTTAGTAATGCCCCTACTTTGGGGTTTTAATAATTTGAGTCTTCTCTTCTTCCCTTAATTTATGTAGACAGAGGTTTGTCAATTTTGTTGATCTTCTGTAAAAACCAATTTTGGGTTTTATTGAATTTCTCTTGTTTTACTATTCTCTATTTATTTGTATTTTAATCTTTATTATTCTTTTGTTTTCTTTGATAGCTTTTGGTTTAGTTTGCTCTTCATCCTCTAGTTGTTTAAATGGTAAAGTTAAGTTATTGATTTGGGTTACTTCATTTTTCAATGCTTTCATTTACAGCCATAAATTTCTTTCTTAGCACTGGTTTTGCTATCTCATAAGTTTCGGTATATTGTGTTTTCACTTTTATTTCTGTCAAGGTATTTTCTAATTTCTCTTCTGATTTCTTCTTTGAACCATTGATTAAGTGTGTGTTGTTTCATTTCCACATACTTGTGAATTTCCTAATATTCCTTTTTTAAGTTAAATTCAAATAAAAAACATATAATACATCATTGGTTTCAGATGTAGTGTTCATTGACTCATCAGTTGAGTATAATACCCAGTGATCATCACATCACGTGCCCTCCTTAATGCCCATCACCAAGTTACCCCATCCCTCCAACCCCTGCCCTTCCAAAACCCTCAGTTTGTTTCCCAGAGTCAAGAGTCTCTCGTGGTTTGTCCCCCTCTCTGATTTCTTCCCATTCAGTTTTCCCTCCCTTTCCCTATGATCTTCTGCACAATTTCTTATATTCCACATAGGAGTGAAACCATATGATAATTGTCTTTCACTGTTTGACTTATTTCACTGAGCATAAAATCCTCCAGTTCCATCCATGTCGATGTAAGTGGTAGATACTCATTCTTTCTGATGGTTGAGTAATATCCTATTGTATATATACCTCATCTTCTTTATCCATTCATCTGTTGAAGAACATCTCAGCTCCTTCCACAGTTTGGCTATTGTGGACATTGCTGCTATGAACACTGAAGTGCAGGTGCACCTTTGTTTCACTATATCTGTATCTTTGGGGTAAATATCCAGTAGTGAAATTTCTGGGTTGTAGGGTAGCTCTATTTTGAACTTTTTTTTTCATTTTAAGATTTCATTTATTTATTTGAGAGAGAGAAAGCACAAGCCAGGAGGCATGGCAGAGGAAGAGGGGGAAGGAGAAACAGGCTCTCCGCCGAGCAGAGAGCCTAACGTGGGGCTCGATCCCAGGACTCCGGGATCACGACCTGAGCTGAAGACAGACACTTAATCTACTGAGCCACCCAGGCAACCCTGTTTTGAACTTCTTAAGGAAACTCCATACTGTTCTCCAGAGAGGCTGTACCAGCTTGCAGTCTCACCAACAGTGTAAAAGGAGTCCCCTTTCTCCACATCCTCACCACTTGTTGTTCCTTGTCTTATTGATTTTTAGCCATTCTAAATGGAATCTCAATGGGGTTTTGATTTGTATTTCCCTGATGACAAGTGATGTGGAGCATTTTTTCATGTATCTGTTGGCCATTTGTATGTCTCCTTTGGAGAAATGTCTGCTCATGTCTTCTGCCCATTTCTTGACTGGATTATTAGTTTTTTGGGTGTTGAGTTTGAGAAGTTCTTTATAGACCTTGGATACCAGCCCTTTATCTGTTATGTCATTTGCAAATATCTTCTCCCATTCCTTAGGTGGCCTTTTAGTTTTGTGACCATTTCCTTTGCTGTGCAGAAGCTTTTTATCTTGATGAAGTCCCAAAAGTTCATTTTTGCTTTTGTTTCCCTTGTCTTTAGAGATGTGTCTTGCAAGAAGTTGCTGCAGCTGAGGTCGAAGAGGTTGCTGTCTGTGTCCTCCTCTAGGATTTTGATTGATTTGTGTCTCACATTTAGGTCTTTCATCCATTTTGAGTTTATCTTTGTTTATGGTGTAAGAGAATGGTCCAGTTTCATTCTTCTGCATGTGGCTGTCCAATTTTCCCAGCACCATTTATTGAAGTGACTGTCTTTTTTCCATTGCATTATTTTTCCTGCTTTGTCAAAGATGAGTTGACCATAGAGTTGAGGGTCCATATCTGGGCTCTCTATTCTGTTCCATTGGTCTATATGTCTGTTTTTGTGCCAGTACCATGCTGTCTTGGTGATCACTGCTTTGTAATATAACTTGAAATCAGGCAACATGATGCCCCTAGCTTTGCTTTTCTTTTTCAACATTTCCTTGGTGATTCGGGGTCTTTTCTGGTTCCATGTTAATCTTAGGATTGTTTGTTCCAGCTCTGTGAAAAATTTCAATGGTATTTTGATGGGGATTGCATTGAATATGTAGATTGCTCTGGGTAGCAAATAAAGTTTAGTCTTCCAACTCATGAGCATGGAAAGTTTTTCCATCTCTTTGTGTCTTCCTGAATTTCTTTTATAAATTTTCTGTAGTTTTTAGAGTACAGACCCTTTACCTCTTCAGTTAGGTTTATTCCTAGGATCTTATGATTTTTGGTGCAATTATAAATACGATTGATTCCTTAATTTCTCTTTCTTCATTCACATTGTTAGTGTATAGAAGTGTAACTGTTTTCTGTCCATTGATTTCATACCTGCCATGTTGCTGAATTGCTTTATGAGTTCTAGCAATTTTGGGATGGAGTGTTTTGGATTTTCTACATAAAGTATCATGTCACCCGTAAAGAGTCAAAGTCTTGTTTGCCAATTTCAATTCTTTTTATTTCTTTTTGTTGTCTGATTGCTGAGGCTAAGACTTCTTTTAATATTTTGAACAATAGTGGTGAGAGTGGGCATTCCTGTCCTGTTACTGACCTTAAGGGGAAAGCTCCCAATTTTTTCCCTATTGAGAATGATATTTGCTGTGGGCTTTTTATAGATGGTTTTTATGATATTAAAGTACGTTCCTTCTATCCCTATGCTTTGAAGAGTTTTAATCAAGAAACAATGCTGTATTTTGTCAAATGTTTTTTCTGCAACAATTGAGAGGATCATATGCTTCTTGTCTTTTCTTTTATTAATGTGATCTATCATGTTGATTGATTTACAAATATTGAACCACTCTTGCAACTCAGGAATAAATCCCACTTGGTCATGGTGAATAATCCTTTTAATGTACTGTTGGATCCTGCTGGCTAGTATCTTGGTGAGTATTTTGGAATCCATGTTCATTAGGGATGTTGGTCTGTAATTCTCCATTTTGGTGGGGTCATTGTCTGGTTTGGAGATCAAGGTAATGCTGGCCTCATAGAACAAGTTTGGAAGTTTTCTTTCTATTTCTATTTTCTTGAAACAGCTTCAATAGAATAGGTATTATTTCTTTAAATGTTTGGTAGAATTCCCCTGGGAAGCCATTGGGCCCAGTACTCTTGTTTTTTGGGGGGTTTTTGATTTCTGCTTCAATTTCCTTGCTGGTTATTCGTCTGTTCAGACTTTCTATTTCTTTCTATTTTAGTTTTGGTAATTTATAAGTTTCCAGGAATGCATCCACTTCTTCCTGATTGCTTAATTTGTTGGCATATAGTTGCTTATAATATATTCTTACAATTGTTTGTATTTCCTTGGTGTTGGTCATGATCTTTCCCCTCTCATCATGATTTTGTTAATTAGGGTCCTTTCTCTTTTCTTTTGGATAAGTCTGGCCAGAGGTTTATCAATCTTATTAATTCTTTCAAAGAAACAGCTTCTAGTTTCATTTTGCTGTTCTTATGGTTTCTATTTCATTGATTTCCACTCTAATCTTTATTATTTCTCTTCTCCTACCTGATTTAGGCTTTATTTGCTGTTCTTTCTCCAGCTCCTTTAGGTGTAAGGTTAGCTTCTGTATTTGAGATCTTTCTAATTTGTGAGAGAGGTTTGTATTATGATGTAATATCCTCTTAGGACCACCTTTGCTGTATCCCAAAAGTTTTGAACAGTTGTGTTTTCATTCTCATTAATTTCCATGATTTTTAAAATTCTTCTTCAATTTCCTGGTTGACCCATTCATTCTTTAGTAGGATGTTCTATAACCTCCAAGTGTTTGAGTTCCTTCCAAATTTCCTCTTGTGATTGAGTTCAAGTTTCAAAGCATTGTGCTCTGAAAATATGCAAGAAATACTCTCAATCTTTTGGTATGGGTTGAGTCCTGATTTGTGACCCAGTATGTGATCTATTCTGGAAAAAGTTCCATGTGCACTTGAGAAAAATGTGTATTCTGTTGTTTCAGGATGGAATGTTCTGTATATATCTGTGAAGTCCATCTGTTCCAGTGTATCATTCAAAGCCCATGTTTCCTTGTTGATCTTCTCCTTAGATGATCTGTCCATTGCTGTGAGTGGGGTGTTGAAGTCCCTACTGTTATGTATTACTAACCATGTGTTTCTTTACTTTGGTTATTAATTGGATTTTATAATTGGCTACTCCCTTATGGGGGGCATAAATATTTACAATTGTTTGATCCTCTTGTTGGATAGACACTTTAAGTATGATATAGTGTCCCTCTTCATCCCTTACTACAGTATTTGGTTTAAAATCTAATTTGTCTGATATGAGGATTGGTACCCCAGTTTTCTTTTGAGATCCATTAGTGTGCTAAATTGTTCTCTACCCCCTCACTTTCAGTCTGGAGTTGTCTTTAGGTCTAAAATGAGTCTCTTGTAGACAGAATATGGATGGGTCTTGCTTTTTTATCCAATCTGATACCCTGTGTCTTTTGCTTGGAGCATTTAGCCCATTTACATTCAGAGTAATTACTGGGAGATATGAATTTAGTGCCATTGTACTACTTGTAAAGTCCCTGTTTTGCTAGATTGTCTGTTTCTTTCTGATCTATGTTATTCCTGGGCTCTCTCTTCATGTACAGGATCCCCCTTAATATTTCTTGCAAGGCTAGCTTGGTGGTCACATATTCTTTCAGTTTCTGTCTGTGCTGGAAGCTCTTAATCTCTCCTTCCATTATGAATGACATCCTTGTTGGATAAAGTATTCTTGGCTGCATGTTCTCCTCATTGAGTACCCTGAATATATCATTCCAGACTTTTCTGGCCTGTCAGGTTTCTGTGGATAGGTCTGATGTTAGTCTGATGTTCATCCCTCTGTAGGCAAGGAACCTCTTGTCTTGAGTTGCTCTCAGGATTCTCTCTTTTCCTCTAAAATTTGCAAGCTTCACTATTATATGTCAGGGTGTTGATCTATTTGTATTGATTTTGGGAGGGGTCCTCTCTGCCTCTTTGACATGAATGCTTGTTTCCTTCCCCAGATTAGGGAAGTTGTCAGCTATGATTTGCTCAAGTATACCTTCTGGCCCTCTCCCTCTTTCTTCACTATAAGGCACCCCAATAGTTTTGACATTGGTACATTTCATGGCATCATTAATTTCTCGAAGCCTTTGTTCATGGGCTTTTAGTGTTTTTTTCTCTCTTTTCCTCAACTTCCTTCTTTTCCATCAGTCGGCCTTCTAAATCACTTACTCTCTCTTCTGCCTCATTCACCCTAGCTGTTAGAGTATCCAATTTAGACTGCATCTCAGTTATAACATTTTTTTAAGTTTGGCCTGATAGATCTCATTTCTGCACTAAGAGATTATCTACTGTCTTTTATGCTTTTTTCATGCCTAGCTATTAACTTTATAATTGTTATCCTGAATTCCATCTTTGACAGCTTACTTATATCCATATCGATTACCTCTGGTTCTTTCTTTTGTTGTATAGTCCTCCTTCTAGTCATTTTGCCCAGAGGAAAATGGGTGAGTGACTGAGCAGAATCGAAAATATCCACCACAACCCAAACGAAATACACACTAGAAAAATCCAAAGCAGTTGGAAACCAAAACAAAAAAGTAAACAAAAACAAAGCAAAACAAAACAAAAAAGAAAAAGAGAAAAAAAAAATGGGGGGAGAATATGGTGTTCCAAAACAGGGTGTTCCACTTGTTCCTGAGTGAATTTTGGTCTGTGTGTTAGAAGACACTAAATCCCAAAATTTCAAAGAAAACAAAGCTTATATATATACAAAACCAAAATTGAATTGAGTGGAAAAAAGCCAAAAAATAAGTATATATTTATAAAATGTAGATGCAAAAAATAAAAGTTAAAAAGTGACTTAAAAATAAGGAATTGATATAATAAGAAACTAGGTGAAACAGGAAAAAAGAAAAAAAAAGAAATGGAAAATTTTTAGACTGAAAGATAAATGAATCATGAGAACACCTTCAAGCTCAATATACTATTTTCCCCTAGTGCTGGAGTTTTACAGTCTTGTGGGATCCATAACCTAGCTTACACCTATTCTTCTAGATTGTCTTCTGAGAGAGGGGTCTGCTGTGCTGCTTCTCAGGTGTCTTTGGGCGGAATTGCACTGCCCCTTGCCAAGGGGCTGGACTCAGTGTAAGCTGGTCCTCTGTGTGGCTTTTGTTCCCTGAAGGCTTTCCGTGTCTCTTTAGAGATTCAGAATAAAAATGGATGTGCCCTGATCTCCAGCCCCAGAGCCGAAAGATCATGGTTCCCCTTCCTCAGTAAACCCTTTGAGATAAACAGGTTTCACTTTTGTGTATGCCAAACTCTGCAGACCCCTGCACTCCTCCAGGGGAGCCCAAGGGAACCACGTTACTGTCCTTTGTGTGGACACAAAGGGCTGAGAGTGTTTGTGGGCTCTTGCATGTACCCACTCCACCACTCCTGGGGGATGGCTGAGTGTCTCTCTACTGTCCTTTCCATGGCCGCCAACCTGAGAGATGATGCCCGATTGTGTGCACACCTTTTTTGCCCCTCACAAGGGATGACAGATGGTCCATGCATTCCAGTCCTTTTCAGGGTGCTCAGGTGGAGAAGAGTCACCCAATTGGCCCAGCTCAAGGTTTATGGCAACCCAAGCTGAGAGTCTCTTCCTGGGCTCACTGACCATAACCAGTTTCCCCACTCTACTGCTTGGGCACTCTACTGGCTCAGGCACCCCCATTCATTCTGTGACTCCTGGGACCCTGAGAACAAACTGACCCACTTAGAATTCTGCCCTGTTCATCCTCTGAGCCCCTTTCAGACAGGATGTCTCTCACAGGAGCAGATTTCTAAGGGTTCCAATTTTGCCCTCCTGGGCTATATCAGTTTCCAGTAGCCAACTTATGGAGGCTCCCCCCCCCCTTCCATTTATCTTCTGATATCTCTGCTGAGATTCACATCTCCACACCTCCTACCTTGCAAAAACCAGTCTCTTTTCTACTTGCAGAGTTCCAGATATATTTTCTTAAAACTCAGGCTGAATTCATGGGTATTGATAGTTATCTAGCTAAATACAAGGGACCAGATGATACAAGGTCCCCTACTCTTTGCCATCTTGCCTCCTTTCTGAATTTCCTATTATTCCTATTATTGATTTCTAGTTTCATTCAATTATGATCAGAAAGGTTACTAGATATGATTTCAATCGTTTTTTTTTAAGACTTTATTTATTTATTTGACAGAGAGAGAGATACTGAGAGCAGGAGCACAAGCAGGGGAGTGAGCGAGGGAGAAGCAGGCTTCCTGACAAACAGGGAGCCTGATGCGGGGCTCGATCCCAGGACCTGGGATGATGACCTGAGCCAAAAATATACGCTCAATGACTGAGCCACCCAGGCACCCCTGATTTCAATCTTTTATATTAAGACTCTTTCGTGGCATAAGGTACTGTCCATGCATTCCATAGACACAGAAAAATGTGTAGCCTAATGTTGTTGGAAGGATACATATACATATATGTCTGTTAGATCCAATTGGTCTATAGTATCGTTCAAGGGCTCTGTTTCCTTATGGATATGCTGCCTGATTATTCTTTCAGGTGTTAAAAGTGGGATGGATATTTAATCTTTCAACTATTATTGTAGAACTGTCTATTTTGTCTTCAATTCTTTCTGTTTTCTTCATTCATACATTGTCTTTTATTTTTTGTTCATTTGCTTTTGTTTTTGTTGTTTTAGGGGGGAAAGGACAGAGGGAGAGGGAGAAAAAAAATCTTATGTAGGCCTCATGCCCAGCATGGAGCTGGACACAGGGCTTGATCCCACTACCCTGAGATCATGACCTGAGCCAAAGTCAAGAGTTGGCTTAATCAACTGAGCCACCAGGGGCCTCCATAAAGTCTATTTTATTAAAGTCTATTTTGTCTTTTATTGAACGATTTTTGGTAGGGAAGGAATTCTATATTTTTTCTATTTGTTTCCTGTATGTCATATAACTTTTTCATCCCTCATTTCTGTTTTTTGTTTGTTTTGTTTTGTTTAAGATTTTATTTTTAAGTAATTTCTACACCCATCATAGGGCTTAAACTTACAACTCCAAGATCAAGAATTGCATGTTCTACTGAGATTGAGCCAGCCAGCCAGGCATCCCCTTTGTCTCCCATTTATTGATCTATGCTTTCTTTTGTGTTTGGCTGATGTTTTTAGTGATACATTTTGATTCACTTCTCATTTCCCCTTTTTTTATTCATTGAATTTTTGTGTGTGTGTGTTTATGTGTGTGTGTGTGTGTGTGTGTTTATGTTTGTGTGAGTAGATGTGTGGTTGCTAGGAAGATTGCATATAACATCCTAAAGATACAAAAATCAAATATGAATTCATACAAAATTAACATCACTCATATACAAAAATTTGACTCCTACATTGTCCCTTCCCCTTTATGTTAGTCATAACACAAATAACAACTTTATACATTGCTTAATAACATAAATGTATACTTATAGTTTTGTATTTATCTTTTAAATTCCATAGAATGTTTCTAAAATGGAGTTGCAAAATAAAATTATAAAAGTACTGGCTTTTACATTTGTCCATGTATTTACCTTTATCAGAAATCTTTAGAACTTAAAAAAAGAGAAATCTTTTCATATGGTTTTGAGTTATCAGCTAGTGTCTTTTTGTCAACTTGAAGGAATCTGATTTTCAGTATTTCTTATAGGCCAGGTATACTGGTTATGGACTCCTTTGGATGTTGTTTATCTATAAATGTCTTAATTTCTCCCTCATTTTTTAAGGACCATTTTGCTGGATAAAAAAAATATTTAAGCTATTTTTCTTTCAGTACTTTAAATACGTCATCCTACTGCCTTCTGGACTCTAAGCTTTCTGATAAGAAATTAGCTGATAATCTCGTTGAAAATCACTTGTATGTGATGAGTCACTTCTCTCTTGTTGCTTTCAAGATTTTTTATCTTTGTCCTTAACATGGTTATATTGTGTTTCATTGTGAGTCTCTTTGGGTTAATCCTAGTTATAATTCATTGAACTTCATCAAATTAAGGAGTTCCTGGTCATTATTTCTTATAACAATATTCTCTCTGTTTCATTTTTTGTCTTATCATTTTGGGATCTCCATAATGTATATTAGTCTGCTTAACAGTGTTTCACAGGTGCCTTATGCTTGCTCACTTTACTTCATATTTTTTTTCTTCTGGTCCTTAAACTCAGTAATTTCAAATGTCTTACCTTTAATCCATTGGTTCTGTCTTCTTCTTGCTTAAATCTGCAGTTTAACTGCCATAGTAAATCTTCATTTAATTTACTGTATTTTTCAGGCCCAGATTGTTTATATTTTAATAATGTCTATTTCTTTTTGATATACTTCTTTTATTACTATATTATTTTCCCATTTTCATTTTGTTCTTTGTCCGTATTTCCCTTAATTCTTTGAGCATATTTAAGGCAGATGATTTAGTCAGATTAGATAATTATAAGATATCAATATAAAATTTCCTGACCTCGATTACTTACTGTAGTTATTTAAGGAAGTGTTCTTGTTCTTAGAATATATGCAGTAAAATATTTAAGGGTAAACAAATTAAGGTACTAATTTTTACAAATTCAAAATTTATCAATTTTCATTTGTTAAAATGTATCTTTGGAATATTAATAAAGAGGAATATTTAGGTAGAGGAACAAAATCCAAATAAATACAGCTTTTAGATTTAATTTTATTAAAGTTGGAGGAAAGTGTGAGACTAATGATAGGAAATATTTCAAGAACTGAATATGTATGCATTCAGACTTTTACATATACATTTTCATATTTGTTAGCTTTTGTAATTATCTGATATATAACACTATTAAAGTTAAGTAGTTTATCAAATCAACATTTACACTCTCAATACTTAGCAAAATATAGACAAATATTCTAAGAAATGGGTTTTAGAAGAATCATCAATCTAGCTCACCTAAGGCAAAACCCAAATGATTGGCTATCACTAACTAAATTAAAGAAAAGGAAGAAGAAAACGTGATATGATTCTAAGTATATATCTTTATAAAAGACATTTTCTTGATATAGTGAAACTTTCTTAATAAACAACTAATACACATGGAACTGTGGGGTGCCTGGCTGGCTCAGTCAGTAAATGTACAACTCTTGATCTCAGGATTATAAATTCGAGCCTCACATTGATTATAAGATTACTTAAAAAAATAAAATAACATCTCAAAGAAATACAAGTGGAACTATAGATTTATTTACTGATTCCCCACAAAAACACTTTTGAATTATTAACTATTAGTGAGTGAAAGCATAGCACTGTGGTTAGGAGCAGAGTTCCAATGTTGGAATGTCTGTCTTTAGATTCTAGCTCCACTCCTTCTAGCTATGTGACCTTGGGCAAGGTGTTTTACCTTCCAAGGCCACTGATTCCAAGGTCATTGTATAACAAAAAGAATAAAGATACAGCCTTCTTAGAGATGTTGCATGAGCTGTGTGAGTTAATGCAGGTAAAGGTTTCATTACACAGAAACACTAAGTTCTCACTCAGTATAAACCATTTATTCACTGATGTCATGGACTAAATTGCAGAGTTGCAATATGCTTATTGACTGTGTATTTCTAGATCCAAAACTTTGTTAATTAAATACTACCAAGTATAAGATACACATGTCAAATACCAATACATATGTAACATTTCTCAATGAGAAGTCAAATCAAGGAGAAAAAAATGTATATGTATATGTGTGTATGAATCTGCAGTGTATATGTGTATGCATGTGTTTCTATAAACATGTGCATAAAAAATTAACTTCGGGAGAAATCCATGCAAACTGGTCAAAAATATCATCTCTATAAGGGAGATAATGGAAAATTTAATTTCTTCTTTATGTTTTAATGTATTTTTTATATATGATAAGTATGAAAGTTTTCTTTTCTCAGAAAAAAAAAATGATAACATAACTTTAGTAACAAGCACCACCTCAAACCACCACAGCTGGAATGCTCGTCCTGGGAAGAGACAGCTGTGGAAGCTGAGAAGCTGCCAGAGATTTTTCAAATTTGTTTTCTCTTCTATCATGTGGAAAAGAGATGAAAGGGACTAAAGAAGTTTAAGGGGTCCCTCACCTTTGAGTAGCTAGTGGACACAAAGGGCACTCAGTCTCATTGGAAAATAATAAAGGTGAAGGGAAAGTTAATGCTGAATGAAATTATGTAACGCAGACCTAAGCACAGTACACTGGTCAAGATGTGGGTATCTAGTTTAAGCGGGACAGAAAAAGATGTTATTTTTCAATGACTAGTAAGTAACTGAATTATCTTGTATGGTTCTCAACAGTGGCCAGATAGGTAAATATTACTATCTCTACTTTAGAGGTGAGGAAACTCAGGATTAATGGGCCTAATTAACTTTCCCAAAAGGGTACAGTCAGGAAGTGATGAAATCAGAATTTATATGCAAGATTTTCATGTTCAAGATTTTCTCCCTTTCTTCTTACTTTCTTATATTTTTCCTTATTATAAAAGTCACCATTTTCAAATTTTGGAACATTTTAATAATATTTAAAAAAATATGTTTATTCTTCTGATCCATGAGTATGGAATGTTTTTCCATCTTTTCATGTCTTCTTCAATTTCTTTCATGAGTGTTCTGTAGTTCCTAGAGTACAGATCTTTTACCTCTTTGGTTAGGTTTATTCTAAAGTGTCTATGTTTTTTTGGTGCTATTGTAAATGGAATCATTTCTCTAATTTCTCTTTCTACAGTTGCATTGTTAGTGTATAAGAAAGCAACTGATTTTTGTGCATTGATTTTGTGTCCTGCCATATTTATTGAATTGCTGTATGAGTTCTAGGAATTTGGGGGTGGAGTCTTTTGGGTTTTCCACATAAAGTATCATGTCATCTGTAAAGACAGGGTTTGACTTCTTCTTTGACAATTTGAATACATTTTATTTATTTTTGTTGTCTGATTGCTGTTGCTAGGACCTCTAGTACTATGTTGAACAATAGTGACAAGGGTAGGCATCCTTGTCATGCTCCTGATCTTAACAGAAAGGCTCTCAGCTTTTCCCCATTGAAGATGATATTCGCTGTGAGTTTTTCATAGATTTACTTTATGAACTTGAAGAATGTTCCCTCTATCCCTATACTCTGAAGAGTTTTAATCAGGAAAAGATGCTGTATTTTGTCAAATGCTTTTTCTGCATCAATTGAGAGGACCATACGGTTCTTCTCTCTCCTCTTATTAATGTATTCTATCACATTGATTTGTGAATGTTGAACCACCCTTGCATTCCAGGGATAAATCCCACTTGGTTGTGGTGGATGATCCTTTTAATGTATTGTTGGATCCTATTAGCTAGGATTTTGTTGAGGATTTTGGAATCCATATTAATCAGGGGTATCAGTCTGAAATTCTCCTTTTTGATGGGGTCTTTGCCTGGTTTGGGGATTAAGGTAATGCTGGCCTCATAGAATAAGTCTGGAAGCTTTCCTTCTCTTTCTATTTTTTGAAACAGCTTTAGGAGAATAGATATTATTTCTTCTTTGAATGTTTGGTAGAATTCCCCAGGGAATCCATCAGGCCCTGGACTCTTGTTTTTTGGGAGGTTTTTGATCACTGCTTCAATCTTGTTACTGGTTATTGGCCTACTCAGGTTGTCAATTTCTTCCTGTTTCAGTCTTGGGAGTTTATAGGTTTCCAGGAAGGCATCCATTTCATCCAGGTTGCTCAATTTATTGGCATATAGTTGTTGATAATAATTTCTAATAATTCTTTCTATTTCCTTGGTGTTAGTCGTGATCTCTCCCCTTTCATTCATAATCTTATTAATTTGGGTCCTTTCTCTTTTCTTTTGGATAAGTCTGGCCAGTGGTTTATCGATCTTACTAATTCTTTCAAAGAACCAGCTTCTAGTTTTGTTGATCTGAGCTACTGTGTTTCTGGTTTCTAATTCATTGATCTTTGCTCTAATCTTAATTATTTCTCTTCTAATGCATGGCTTTGGCATCGTTTGTTGCTTTTATTCTAGTTCTTTAAGGTGTATGTTAAAATTGCTATGCTACTGAGAACAATCTATACCTCAATGACATCCCAATCAAAATTCCAATGATATTTTTCAAAGTTCTGGAACAAACAATCCTAAAATTTGTATGGAATCAGAAAAGACCCTGAATCACCAAGGAAATGTTGAAAAAGAAAAGCAAAGCTAGGGGTATCACGTTGCCTGATTTCAAGCTATATTACAAAGCAGTGATCTCCAAGACAACATGGTACTGGTACAAAAACAGACAAATAGACCAATGGGAAAGAATAGAGAGCCCAGATATGGACCCTCAACTCTGTGGTCAAATACTCTTCAACAGAGCAAGAAAAAATATGCAATAGAAAAAAGACAGTCTCTTCATTAAATGGTGCTGGGAAAATTGGACAGCCACATACAGAAGAATGAAACTGGACCATTCTCTTACACCATACACAAAGATAAACTCAAAATGGATGAAAGACCTCAATGTGAGACAGGAATCCATCAAAACCCTAGAGAACATATGCAGCAACCTCTTTGACATCGGCCACAGCAACTTCTTTCAAGATACAACTCCAAAGGCTAGTGAAACAAAAGCAAAAATGAACTTTTGGGACTTCATCAAGATAAAAAGCTTTTGCACAACAAAGGAAATAGTCACAAAATTAAGAGGCCACCTACAGAATGGGAGAAGATATTTGCAAATGACACTATAGATAAAGGGCTGGTATCCAAGATTTATAAAGAACTTCTCAAACTCAACGCCCAAAAAAACAAATAATCAAGTCAAAAAATGGGCAAAAGACATGAACAGACACTTCTCTGAAGATGACATACAAATGGCTAACAGACATGAAAAAATGTTCATCATCACTAGCCATCAGGGAAATTCAAATTAAAACCACATTGAGAAACCACCTTACACCAGTTAGAATGGCAAACATTGACTGGGCAAGAAACAACAAATGTTGGAGTGGTTGTGCAGAATGGAGAACCTTCTTACACTGTTGGTGGGAATGTAAGATGGTACAGCCACTTTGGAAAACAGTGTGGAGGGCCTCAAAAAATTAAAAATAGAGCTATTCTATAACCCAGCAATTGCACTACTGGGTATTCCCCCAAAGACACAGATGTAATGAAAAGAGGGGCCATATGTACCCCAATGTTCATAGCAGCAATGTCTGCAATAGCCAAACTGTGGAAAGAGCTGAGATGCCTTTCAACAGATGAATGTAAAAAGAAGATGTGTTCCATATATACAATGGAATATTACTTAGTCATCAGAAAGGATGAATACCCAACTGTTACATCAACATGGATGGGACTGAAGATTATGCTAAGTGAAATAAGTCAAGCAGAAAAAGTCAATTATCATATGGTTTCACTTATTTGTGGAACATAAGGAATAGCATGGAGGACATTAGGAGAAGGAAGGGAAAAATGAAAGGGGGGAAATCGGAGGGAGAGATGAACCATGAGAGACTATGGACTCTGAGAAACAAACTGAGGGTGTTAGAGGGGAGGAGCGTGGGGGGATGGGTTAGCCTGGTTATGGGTATTAAGGAGGGCACATACTGCATCGAGCACTGGGTGTTATATGAAAACAATGAAGCGTGGATCACTACATCAAAAACTAATGATGTATTGTATGGTGACATAACATAATAAAATTAAAAAAAACTATGAAGAAGAAAATAGTTAAAATCACAAAAAAATTCATATATACATAACATTTTGTGTTAACCAAATTAAAATGAAACTATACAATAATGCATGCTCTTCTATTGATATTATACATATATATATGTGTGTGAATATTTTACCTTATTGTTAAACATAATGCCTTCATAGTGTCTTTTCAAAAGATTGTTTTTTTGTTTTTTTTTTTTTTGCTTTTTTGTTTGCTTTTTGTTTGAAAGAGAGAGAGAGAATGCACATGAGTGTGCAAGCACAAGAACGGGGGTGGGGGCAGAGAGAGAGGGAGAGAGAGAATTTCAAGCAGTTTTCCAGGGCTCAATCTCAGGATCCTGAGATCATAACCTGAGCCAAAATCAAATCTGACTCTCAGCCAACTGAGCCAAACAGTTGCCCCCCCAATGGATTGTTTTTTTAAGGAATCTTCCATATATTCTGGGGACTTTAATTCTTTGTCACTTATATATGTTGGTAATAAGTTTTCATAATCTGTCCAGAGTCTTTTTAATACAATATTTGAATTTTAATGTAGTAATTTTAGACAACTGTGGCTCTTCACTTTATGTTGTCTTAAAAATGTCATCTCATTCCCAAGCTTATGAATATATTCTCCTAAGGGTGCCTGGGTGGCAAAGTCAGTTATGTGTCTGCCTTAGGCTCAGGTCATGATCCCAGGGTCCTGCTCTGTTGAGTCTGCTTCTCCCTCTCCCTTTGTCCCTCCCCATGTTGTGCGCTCTCTCTCAAATAAATAAATAAAATCTTAAACAAACAAACAAATACATTCTCCTAAATTTTCTTTAAATACTTCTCTGTGGTTTGTTAGAGTTACATGTTGGGGTGTTTTTAAATTTAAATCTCCCCCATAACAATTTTATTTTTACTAATAGATTAATTGTATGTTTTACCAATTGTAGATAATCAATGATTCCAAATTTATTGAAAAGGACATTCTCTCCCAAACATATTTGAGATGGTTTATTTATTATATGAATGTCAATTTATTGGCTATGCTAGAGCCACATTACTTTCATTTTGGTTAACTTATACTGTACCTTCTTAGGTTTATACAAATTCTACCATGAGTCATATTCAAAAGTGTCATAACTACATTTTCATGTTTTTCTTTTCTGTATTATATTTAGGTTCCACTTGTAAATTTGGATGAAAAAGCATATTTCGTTATCAATTGGTATTATATTGGGATTATGACAGGAATTACAAATGTATGATTATATGAAAGTTATAGATGAATTTGAAGAAGAATTATTAGTTTTAAAATGCAGAGTACTTTCTTCAAATTATATGTTACACAATTTTGTCAATAATTAGACCTTCTAGAAAGCATTGATAACAGGCATGGCAAATACCAATGCCTTTAGTGGCAAGGGAAGTAATATTAAACACAGAAGCTGACCAGGAGTAAAGGAATAGGAAGTGATAGATTGTAGAAATTGTAACATATGTACTATGTGTATTTGTATTAGTCCTCCAAATCCATTGTTCAAATAAGTCTTTTACTGATAGGCTGGCAGCTTTATGATCCCTAATTGATAGTATTTGTTTGTGTGTTTGTTTCTATTTTATGTAGATCTTTATTATTGCTGGCCATTAGTAGGTATTTTCTAGACGTTGATTATGATTTATTTTTTTACGATTTTTTTTTATTTTAGAGAGAGAGAGCATGGGGGGAGGAACAGAGGGAGAGAGAGGGAGAGAATCCCAAGCAGACTCCCTGCAGAATGTGGAGCCGAAGTAGGGCTTCATCTCACGATCCTGAGATCATGACCTGAGCCAAAACCAAGAGTCAGAGGCTCAACCGACTGAGCCACCCTGGCACTCCTGATTCTGACTTAAAATAGAATTTTTTTCCATTTACATTTGTTACTTATTTCTACTAATATACAAGAAAAAAAAAAACTGTGTTTTCTATTATGCTTGTTATCTATAGTAAAATATATCATTATTGTATGTACTAATAGTATGGTCAACTGATTAACTTTGTTGTAGTTTTATGATAATACACTGTGATGAAAATTTCATCTTCTTTCTTAATATTTACATACCTGATTTTTATGCATCTTTTTTTTAATTTATTTTTATTTTTTTTATTCTTATGTTAATCCCCATACATTACATCATTAGTTTTAGATGAAGTGTTCCATGATTCATTGTTTGTGCATAACACCCAGTGCTCCATGCAGAATGTGCCCTCCTCAATACCCACCACCAGGCTAACCCATCCTCCCACCCCCCTCCCCTCTAGAACCCTGTTTGTTTTTCAGAGTCCATCATTTCTCATGGTTCGTCTACCCCTCCGATTTCCCCCGCTTCATTCTTCCCCTCCCGCTACCTTCTTCTTCTTTTTTTTTTTCTTAACATATATTGCATTATTTCTTTCAGGGGTACAGATCTGAGATTCAACAGTCTTGCACAATTCACAGCGCTTACCAGAGCACATACCCTCCCCAGTGTCTATCACCCAGTCACCCCATCCCTCCCACCCCACCCCCCACTCCAGCAACCCTCAGTTTGTTTCCTGAGATTAAGAATTCCTCATATCAGTGAGATCATATGATACATGTCTTTCTCTGTTTGACTTATTTCACTCAACATAATACCCTCCAGTTCCATCCACGTCGTTGCAAATGGCAAGATCTCATTCCTTTTGATGGCTGCATAATATTCCATTGTGCATACCTGATTTTTAAATTTAATTATATTAGCACTCCAATCCAATATTGATTGATAAGATTTTAAAAGGATTAACATTTTAAGAACTAATGATTATAAGTGGGCTTACAGTGTGAGAGATGAGTAGGTTATGTACGAATATGTATGTCTACATTCATAGATATATGTGATAGAGTTGTCTGATTTGGACATAAAAATTAAAATGAGTAAGAAGAGTTCCATCATACCTGGAAGAGTTTATATTATATGAAAATTGTTCAGTTGTCGAAATTTGATAACCATTGCTTGTGAAACCATCAAAAGTATTTCATTTATACGGATAGAGTGACAGCTTAGTATCTTTTATACTCATTGGAGGTAATCATGTGTCTGTCTGAAGTTGTAAACAGTAGCTTAATATACTACATATCTATAGATATTAAAGTCTCTCATACTTATTTCATTAAATTGTGTCTTCTTTCTATTTATTCTTGGTCATACTTCTCAAAATGTATGTTTACAATGGTACTTTTAAGGTTGTATTTTTTAGTGAGCTTTAAAAAGCATCATTACTGAAGATTTTCAATTTTAGCCCTGCCAGGTAAAGAATATATATATCATCTCCTACATCATTACAACACAATCATGTTGAAAAATTTAAAACCAATTACTTTTTTTTTTGACCCATCAGAAAACTGTGGTCATAGGACCAACTGCCTTCCCAAACTCTGGAGCCAAGTGAATCCAGAGACTCACATACAAGATCTGTTTATTTTCAGCAGAAGGTGCTAGAGCTCTAAAATCATAGGAACACTGAAATAGTAATTTTGACAAATTCCTGGAGGTTGAGTGTGGACTAATTTGAAAATGAGTAGCTCCTGGGGTTCTAGCCTTTAAGACTTCTTTTACTTTCATGGATTTTACCTCCATGAAACTCACCAGAAAGACCCTGGAAAGATTCCCTCATGTCTCAGGCCAAGGAAAGAAAAGAGTAATCATTCTGTAATATACCTAGAGTATTTTCCATAACAAACGCCTACTCTCCAGGAGGAAATACTTTACCAGAATCTTATCCCAGATGGAATAATGATATGCAGCCCCATTTCATTACATAAGCATTTGTGAAGGCCACAGCCCAGAGACACAAGGCCAGAGAAAGACTGAGATTTAATAAGATCAAAGATTGCCTGTTGGTATACCTGGTCATCACACCAACAGAGTTCCAATAATATGAGGGGATCACACCTGAATTTGCTGTAAAGCACAGATGCTATTTAAGAAGTAGTTCTTAGGAAAATCTAAATGAGGGGAGTCAAAACAAGGACATGATAAATTTGAAGTCTTTGGATCCAACTGCTAAGGGAAACATTTAATACAGCCCAATTTCTACACAATCAACATAAAAACTAACACTCACACTATTTATCCCAACTATTATTATCCCCATAGAAGATGGTCAATATTAAACTAACAATCAAACAAACAAATAGGGCATGCCAGAGGGGAGAAAAATGGGAGTGTGAAGAGAAAAAACAAAGAACAAAACAAGACTCAGATATGGCACAGATATGGGAATTATCAGGCAGGAAATATAAAATAAGTATGATTAATATGTCAAGAGCCCTAATGGAGAAGGTAGATAACATGCAATAACGAATGGGTAATGTAATAAGATAGATATAATTTTACATTCGAGAAAGAATCAAAAACAAATTCTACAAATGAAAAACACTGTAACAGAAATGAAAATGCCTTCAAGGATTCAACTAGAATTGAAAAAAAATGAAATATGCACATATTAAAGTCAGAAAAGAAAAAAAAAAGAAAAGAAAAAAAAAAGTTAGAAAGAGGCCACTAGAAAGTCCCCAAACCTAATAATGCTATAATAATTTAGACAGTGTGGTATTAGCAAAAGAAGAGACGCATAGATCAATGGAACAAAATCAGAGCCCAGAAATAGATTCACACCAGTATAGTCAACTGATCTTTGATGAAGAAACAAAGACAATTCCTTTATCAAAGACGAGTTCCTTCATCAAAGATCAGAGGGGACAATCTTTTCAACAAATGCTCTATTACTTGGACATTCATGTGCAAAGAAAAAAAAAAGTGAATTTAGACACAAACCTTATAACTTATCACAAAAAATTACCAAAAAATATGTCACAGATCTAATTGTGAAGTGCAAAACTATGAAATTTATAGAAGGAAATGTAGGAGGAAATCCTTTGGCCTTAGATTTGGTGATGATTTTTAGATAAAACAGCAAAAATACGATCCATAAAAGTAAATTTGACATTGGGCTTTATTAAATTAAAAACTTTTGCTCTGTGAAAGTCTCTGTTAATAAAATCAAAAGACAAGCTACATTTTCAAAATCCATGTCTGATAAAGAACTACTGCCCAAAATACACAAAAAAATCACTTACAATTAAACATTCAAAAAGAAACAAACCAATAGGGGATTCCTGGGTGGCTCAGTCAGTTAAGCATGCTGGATGGAGTCCAGCAGCAAGCTCTTTGCTCAGCGGGGAGCCTACTTCTCCCTCTGCCTGCAGCTCCCCCTGCTTGTGCTCTCTCTCTTTATCTCTCTCCCCCCTCTCTGACAAATACATAAAATCTTAAAAAAAAGAAACACCCCAATAAAAAAGAGCAAATAATCTGAACAGATACTTCACCAAAAACATATACAAATGACAAATAACATATGAAAAGAAACTCAACATGATTTTTTATTCAGGAAATATACTTTAGAACAACAGTGGAATACTAATACTAATAATACTAATACACACCTATGAGGAAGCTAAAGTCTGAAATCTGACATTACAACTTGCTGGTAGGTGTGGAACAACAAGACCTCTCATTCCTCATGAGTTGGTATTCAAAATGGTACAGCCACTTTGGAAGACAGTTTGACAGTTAATTGCAAAGTTAAACCTTGTCTCACCATATGATGCCACCATAGTGCTTTTCTATATTCACACAGCTGGTTTGAAAAATTATGTTTATATGAAGAGCTGCATGTGAAGGTTTACAGCAGCTTCCTTCTTAATCACTCAAAACTGGAAGCCACCAAAATGTCTTTACATAAGTGAATGAATAAATAAAGTGTAGTACATCTACATAATAGAGTATTATTAAGCATGAAAAGAAGTAAACTATCAACTCATGGAAACAGGGACTTTATAGCATAAAGTGTGGACTTTAATATGTGCATATTTCAACAATTCACTTAGGGGATTGAGAGAAACCAGAATGGGATATAGAATAGTACACAACAATCTAGCAGTATTGCAAATGCATACAACAAGCTAACTGCAGGGAGTGGGGAGAAAAGATGCTGACCTAAGTATCCCTGGAAATGACGGGAGTCTCTAAGATTAAAAGAAATATTATGTTAAGTGCTATAATCTAGCTGATAAAGTTATTACCCATGGGGGTATAGTCTAACATTTCTGACACTTCCATAAAATTATGTCACACTTGAATGGTCTGATGAATGGCTGGCAGAAAACAGGAACCAGGCTTCTCTACTTGAGAGCAGAAAGTTATAGATAAGCAAGGGTGAACAGGTACAATGATCCATGCAGTTATGAATTTGAGTTGGAGACATTACTATGAATACATGGTTAGTGAATACAGATATTGATGATTAGTTGTAAAAAACATTCATGGATATGTGTATATATATCTACTTGGTTAGTGTACACAGATGTATTCCCTTGCTCTCTCAGGTAAGAAGGCCTAAAAGTGATGACATCCCAGTGGCACTAAATACAGTCAATGCCCAGATCTTGTTTTGCCATGACCATATTCCAATGAAAAGAAATAATGTCTTTTTTAAATTTTTTAATTTAATTTTATTATGTTATGTTAGTCACCATACAATAAATCATTAATTTTTGATGTAGTGATCCATGATTCATTGTTTTCGTATAACACCCAGTGAACCATGCAGTACATGCCTTCCTTAAAACCCATCACCAGGCTAACCCATCCTCCCATACCCTCCCCTCTAAAACCCTCAGTTTGTTTCTCAGAGTCCATAGTCTCTCATGGTTCATCTCCTCCTCTGATTTCTGCCCCCTTCATTTTTCCCTTCTTTCTCCTAATGTCCTCCATGCTATTCCTTATGTTCCACAAATAAGTGAAACCATATGATAATTGACTTTCTCTGCTTGACTTATTTCACTTAGCATAATCTCCTCCAGTCCCATCCATGTTGATGTAAAAGTTGGGTATTCATCCTTTCTGATGGCTGAGTAATACTCCATTGTATATATGGACCACATCTTCTTTATCCATTCATCTGTTGAAGGGCATCTCAGCTCTTTCCACAGTTCGGCTATTGCGGACATTGCTGCTATGAACATTGGGGTGCATATAGCCCTTCTTTTCACTACATCTGTGTCTTTGGGGAAAATACTCAGCAGTGCAATTGCTGGGTCATAAGGTAGCTCTATTTTAATTTTTTGAGTCACCTCCACACTGTTTTCCAAAATGGCTGTACCAACTTGCATTCCCACCAACAGTGTAAGAGGGTTCCCCTTTCTCCACAACCACTCCAACATTTGTTGTTTCTTGACCAGTCAATGTTTGCCATTCTAACTGGTGTAAGGTGGTGTCTTAATGTCATTTTGATTTGAATTTCCCTGATGGCTAATGATGATTCCAATGACATTTTTCAAAGTGCTGGAACAAACGATCCTAATTTGTATGGAATCAGAAAAGACCCTGAATCACCAAGGACATGTTGATAAAGGAAAACAAAGCTGGGGGCATCACATTGCCTGGTTTCAAGCTATATTACTAAGCAGTGATTACCAAGATGGCATGGTACTGGCACAAAAACAGACATATAGACCAATGGAACAGAATAGAAAGCCCAGATATGGAACCTCAGCTCTATGGTCAAATAATCTTCAACAAAACAGGAAAAATATGCAATGGAAAAAAGACAGTCTCTTCAATTAATGGTGCTGGGAAAATTAGACAGCTATATACAGAAGAATGGCACTCAACCATTCTCTAACACGATACACAAAGATAAATTCAAAATGGATGAAAGACCTCAATGTGAAACAGAAATCCATCAAAATCTTAGAGGAGGACACAGGCAGTAACCTTTTCGACATAGGCACAGAAACTTCTTTCAAGATACATCTCCAAAGGCTAGTGAAACAAAAGCAAAAATGAACTTTTAGGACTTCAACAAGATAAAAACTTCTGCACACCAAAGGAAACAGTCAACAAAACAAAGAGGCAACCCACAGAATGGGAGAAGATATTTGCAAATGACACTACAGACAAAGCACTGATTTCCAAGATCTATAAAGAACTTCTTTTTTTTTTTTTTAAAGATTTTATTTATTTATTTGAGAGAGAGAGAATGAGAGACAGAGAGCATGAGAGGGAGGAGGGTCAGAGGGAGAAGCAGACTCCCTGCCGAGCAGGGAGCCCGATGCGGGACTTGATCCTGGGACTCCAGGATCATGACCTGAGCCGAAGGCAGTCGCTTAACCAACTGAGCCACCCAGGCGCCCTATAAAGAACTTCTTAAACTCAACACCCAAAAAACAAATAATCAAGTCAAAAATGGGCAGAAAACATGAACAGACACTTCTCAAAAGAAGACATACAAATGGCTAACAGATACTTGAAAAAATAGATCTCTTTAGATAAATGGCTGATTTGGGGGCTGAGGCAGGAAATACTCAAGATGAGCTTCAAATATCATGTAACAACAGAAAATATGATTAAAAAAACAAAAAAGATGGTGCTATGTCAAGGGAATTCAGGAACCAACTGAAACTGCTCCAATGGCCATGGCTGGAATAGTCTGAGCATCAAAATAAATGACATAGTTTTGAATTATAGTCTAAAGTATAATATGTGTGTGTAAAATATGTTATATATCTCCATACTGAAAATACTTTAATATACAAATTGATAAATATATACAAATTTGGGACAACAAATCTGTGTAGAAGAATTTCAAATAATTTTCTTAAATATCCTGCCCTAAAGAAGATAGAACATACCTCCCCACTCGTTAAGTGTAAGCAGTGTACAGTGACTTCCTTTTAAAGAATACAGTATGGAATGGTAGCAAAAAGGATAAGTTCACAGTGAAGAAATCTCATTATCACTATCTCAGCATTGTGATCAAGATTAACATGTTGATATTATGTGCCCTTGATATGATATAATGAAAATGACACCTTACCTCTGTGACCTTCCTCCCAAAACCCATAATTTCAGTCTAAGGATGAGAAAAACATCAAACAAATCAATCCCAATTGAGGGGCGTTCTACAAAATACTTGAGCAGAATGTCTCAAAATCAAGATCACCAAATACAAGGAAAGTCTGAGAAACTTTGATAGAGGAACCTAGGGAGACATGACAACTAAATGTAATATGTTCTCCTGGATGGGATCCTGGAACAGAAAAAAAGACATTGCATAAAAACTGAGGACATTTGAATAGAGTGCGGACTTTAGTTCATTATAATGTACCAATATGGGTTCATTAATATTAACAAGCATATCATATAAGATATCAGCAATAGGGGAAACTGGGTGTGGGATATATGGAAACTCTTCAGTGACGTCTTAGCAATTATTCTGTAATCTAAGCAGAAGCATCCCAGTGCCTATGTTCCAGGCACTTTAGAGGGAGGTAGACCAAGTGATGAGCAAAATAAATTAAATTCTTGCTTCCTTGAACTCATATACTAGGGAAAGAATAGACAATAAGGAGGTAACATAATAAAAATGATACTTTTACATAACAAAATGGTAAGAAGGGAATGAGTCAGATGTTAAAATAAAGAGTGACTTTGTAAGGCACAATAGATGATGAAGGAGGTAAGCATTAACCAGATTATCAGCAATGCTAGTTTCAGAATAAATACCACAAAGCCTCTGGACCATTCACTCATACACTATTCAAAATAAAAAAATTCTAAAATATATTTTAAAAATCAGATTTTTTTTCCTTTAGACAACGATTAAATTACTTTTTAAGGCTAACCTCAAAATCCCACTTGCTGCAGCACTAACAATAATATATTTATTTTGGGCTTCAGAAAATAATATCTGAGGTTAGATCTGGAAGGTAGGAAAGAATCAGCTATTTCAAGGGCAGGAAAGGACCAAAATAACTATAGATACAGCAATACTAACCTTTTTAACTAAAATATATTGAGTACTTACCTTAGATGACGCATTGTTCTTAATATTTTATATGTACCATTTGAATGGTTCTAACAGCCCCGTGTGGTAGGTACTATTATGTACCCTGATTTTACAGGTAAGATAAATTAGGTCCGGAGACATTGATTTACTTGCAACAAGGGTAAGATTAGAAATCAGGCAATCTGGATCCACAATATATACCCTTAACTGTACTACTGTACTGCTAGCACTGTCTTAGCTGACATCTGCTGAGTGGTCAGTGTATGCCAAGCAGAACTGCAGATGCTTACCCTGTATTCACTATTTTCATTCTCACTCTATTACAGAAGTTTCATACTATGAGTACCTCTATTTTAGAGATGAACAATTAAATCTCAGTTTCCAGCCCAAGCAGTTTGGCTCGAGATCATGATCTTAGCGATATAGACAATAAGTCTGGGATGTGTTTGGAGCATTTTTAGAATAGAAATGAGCCCAAGATAACTAACACCAGAGTGATATAAGGGAATTCTACTTTGACTCCTATTATTTTTCTTAATATCCTCTTCTATTGCTTTCTTTATCTGTATAACTATTTTTGTGTCATATTTATGGTTGGTATTTTATAGTTAATATTTTCTAACCTCTTGTGTTGAAAATTTACTTGAAATCCCTTATTTTCTACAATTAATAAGTTATCTTAATACATTTAAGACTGATTTTTTTTTTCCTTTTGCTTTTGGACCATGAATTGTTCCAAGGATGTACATCTCATGACCAAGTAATTCCATTCATAGGTATATACCCTAGATTCAACCCTCTCATTATTGTGATAGGACATTACTTCCATTTCTATAATACATGTATCCCTTAATGTTTTTCTCCCTCTGTAGTTTATAAGTTCTTTAGAGTAGACACAAAGTCTTATTCATTCTTTATATTCAGTGGCCAGAATAGTACTGGGAATAAGGCAGGAACTCCTATGTGTAATGCAATGCACTCAAAAATTTTAAAAAGAAGTGACATGGTAAAGAGGAGTATATATTCAGTTATAACTACTCCTTTAGAAAGTGTCTTATGATTCTTAAGATCATTTCTGTTCTAGGCAGGTTGTTGGAGGAAAGGAGTTGTATACCTTAAAAATTTCAAAACACTCTATCTCTCTGTCAAATAAATAAAAATCTTAAAAAAAAAGTGGGGGGTAGCCTGGGTGACTCAGTCAGTTAAGCAGCTGCCTTTGGCTCAGGTCATGGTCCCAGGGTCCTGGGATCGAGCCCCGCATTGGGCTGCCTGCTCAGCAGAGAGCCTGCTTCTCCCTTTCCTTCTGCCTGTCAATTTGTGCTCTCTCTCTGTTAAATAAATAAATTTAAAAAATCTTTAAAAATTTCAAAACAAATAACTTTTTTGTTGACAACTAAGACATCAAGTATCCAGAAGTTTTACTTCTGGAAGAAGTAATGAAAGCTAAAGAAATCTAAGGATTATAGCATCCAAGAATCTCTTGTTGTGTAGTGTACTTCAGCATATTTTTGAGAATATCAAGAGATTAAGGGATATGTTGGATTTACCATTAAATAGGCATCAAATCCCAAAAGATCTTAACATTTCTCCACTTCAGATAACCCAAAATATACTTCAGTGCTTACATAACTACTATGGAATTCAAGTTCCCTGCTCTGAAAATTGCTCAGACATTGAACAACATCATGATATTAGTAATATTCAAATTTTACATTCCATAAGAGAGTGGAGTTTGAATGTTACAAATGTATTGCCTAAAAAGACTATTTTTAGATGCTGACAAGGAGGTATATAATGGTTTAACTTTGAAATGGTAATACATAATACATAATACAAAAATGGTAATACACAATACAAATGTTGTAATTGCACAACATTTAAATTTTGAATCAAAATTCACCTGCGAACTCATGGAGTTTTAAGAATTTCAAGATTAGAAAATATCTGAAAACTCACCAAACATTCTAAAGTTTGATTAACTACTATTTTAAATTTATGTTGTATATCTAAGAAAGAACATAAATAAGGGCATTCAGATTACAGGTAAGGAAATTAATCCAAGAGATAATAATGAGACATTATTATGAGTACAGTAGATATTGTGGTTAAACCACATGAAGTAGCAGCAATGCCATTTGGGAAACAGCCTGATTACTCTCAAGGTAATTTTATTGACAGCAAATAGTTCAGGACTAAGCAAGAGACTGCATGCTAGCAGATAAAATACAAGGCAAGGTTGCTACAAAATATGAGGAAATATTTTTCTTGCAGTAAAGAAAGATTAAATGAACACAAGCTTTATTTCCATCAGGATATCAACAAAGTAATAAGCCACAACATACTATAAGTTATGCACAAAGGAAAAACATGCTTTATAATAGCCAACAATGTAGACTGCAGAGCAGAGAGGCCCAAAAACCCAGATTTTTCAGTGACTCCTAAAGTCATGTTACTTCTAGCCTTCCTATTATGTAAACTAATGAATTCATGATTGTCTAAAGCATTTTGGAACAAGCTGTCTGGTAATTGAAACCAAACATTTTCACTACTACAGAGAGTTCTAGAAATAACCACCATTAAAGCTGCTTTCTAACATTCAACCTGCAAGCTTTCTATTAGGAGCTCAGCTCACAGGACAACCTTTCATAAGGGCAAGTGATAAAAATCAACTTGCCATCTTCACATGTGCTCTTGTCTTTTTTCACCCAAATACCTAAATGCTCCCATGTACTTTTATCACTTCCCAGAAGTGAAAGGATATGAGAAGTTTGATCAATTATAACAGAAACAAAAAGTCTGATCATAACTATTTTTTATTAACAAAGAGAGATAATGAACAACAGGGCAAAATGGAGAAGGCAAAGGTAAGCATTTGCAGAAGAACCTGTCAAGAAGCATGGCAAGAAGTAGTTTTTCTCATCTGGTCCTGTCATCTCTTGAGTGCTAGGAATTCAGCACTTACAGCCACTTTCTAGAACACTATCTTTCAATATAATGCACTTACTCAGCTAGCCCTTTTTAAGCATATGTCCTACTTTAAGTGTTACGGGACACACAAAGTACAGCAATGATCCCTGCCTCTCAGAATTACAGACTGATTGTAGTGGGTAATACACATATACAAAACAGGGAAAAGTCATGATGGGAAAATGACATCTGTTGAGTGCTGAAATTAGGTCAGGTCACTAGGTATTTTCACAAGGCATTCATAATATGAAATTCCTCCCAACCCTCTGAAGTTTGGGGTATTATCCCCACTTCTACCTGTGGAAGTGAAAGCTTCAGAAGTGTAATAATTTGTGGAATTAACAAGGATTGTAAAAGAGCTGATATTTGAAACCATTGCTATGAGAATAAATAAATAAATAAAAATAATAAATAAATAAATAAATAAATAAATAAATAAATAAATAAATGCCTTCATTAAGCACATGAAAGACTTTAAGAAACATTTATAATTGAGCAAAGAATATAAATTGAATGCCTAAGTCAATAATTGTTTTTCTGTAAGAAAAATCCTTTGGAGTGCTTGGGTGGCTCATTTGGTTAAATGTCTGATTCTTGGTTTCAGCTCAGGTCATGATCTCAGGGTAATGAGATCCAGCTCTACTTGGGCTCCACACTCAGTGGGAAGTCTGCCTAAGATTCTCTCTCTCCTTCTCCCTTGCTTCTCTCCCTCTGCCTTTCCCTTACTCTCACTCACTCTCTCTCCCTGTCTCAAACCAATAAATAAAATATTTAAAAATTTTTTTCAACATATGAAAACATGATACACGATATTCTGGAAGAAGATGACGGATGCCATTAGCAAACCAAAATGTTGTGGTATTTCTGAATGATAAAAAACCTCTGGAAGTGAAACAGAAATATAAAACTTCTAGAAGAGATGTCTGTTCCTGAGAGGTGGAGGTAATAGTCAGCGGATGCGAGAGCTGAAAAGACACCAGGAGCAACAGTCAAAGTGGTAATGTGGGGCATGAAGAGGGTGCACTTATTCTCTCCCGAAACAGGCATATCTCCATGGAGACCATGAATCACGAAGGAAGTAGTGACCATGCAATGAGTTGATGAGCCTCTGGCACTCCTGTCCTTTTAGTATAGCTCTTATACCCTAACCCTTATGATCACCTGAGGCAGTCACATATGATCAAAGCTTGTCCCTATAGTAGTGATAAAATAGGAATTCTATAACACAAAAGTCAGCAAACATAGCCAAAACAACAACATTTGAGGGAATTAGAACCAAGACAAAAGGAAAATTAATAAAAGGACTAGCAAATGTGAAAATAAATCAGCAGTCCAAATAAGGAAATGTAAAAATAAAGATAATGCCTCTCCTCTTATATTAAATAGAATATTGTGTCATACAAGACAGCTATGCAAAAACATCAATTAGACCTTTTGACACTTGAAACGTAATCACACACATACACACACACGCACACACACAAGACCGGTGAATCAAAGGAAGTGTTGAGAAGTGACTAATTTTAGATTGTCCTAAAACATGGCAGAAAAGGGAAAATGATATAATATAGGAAAAAAAATTCAAGAAATAAGGATAGAATAAAAATATTAACCTAAAAATATTTAAGTTGAAAAATATACTTTCTTCACAGATTATGAAGTTATAACTTGAAGGTACAGAATAGCATTAATATTAAAAAAAGATCAATATCTAGATACATTCTGGTGAAATTTTGACAAATTGAGGATAAAGAAAACAAGTTTCTGAAAGGTAAAAAGATCTGTTATCTACTGCAAAAAGACAGTTGAGGAATAACTTCAAAGTTTATGTGGGAATTATTGTGTGAATTAGAGTCTCATAACCAGAAAAACTAGCAATAAAATAAAAAATAAAAAAAATAAATTTATTAAACAATAACAAAACAATGTATGCATACAAGAAATCAGAAAATATCACAATCACATTCTCTATAAAAAGACAATTCAAAAGTTTAAGGCAGCAAAATAAAAAGTGCAAATGTGGGAAATACGAAATAGCAGTAAGAATGAAAACAAACCAAAAAAAAACCCAGATGTGTCAATATTAATATCAGATCAAATAGAATTCAAGGTGAAGATATTAATAGGACCAGAATTTTTTTTATAAATTGTTCAATGAACTATAAATATGTAGCAATCATATTTGTTTCTACACACATATATAAACATTTCCTCTATCCATCAAACTTAAAAAAGTGCAAGTTAATCAAAATGAAAGTAGACTTTTAAAAAATCTATAATCATAGTGAGTTTGATCATGAACATTAAAAAACTCCAATAAAATAAAACAGGTAAAGTATTTAATAGTAATGAAAAGTACAAATATCTAATTTTGTACCCAACAAACCGAATGGTCATTTATTTCCAACAATTTGGGGCCAATTAAAAACATAAATGCATTTATTAAAAACAAACTGATGGGGGTGAGAACATCAACATTGCAATAAACAGGAATTGAAGGTGAAGATTGTTAAGAAGGGAGAAGGGGTGGGTGATGATCTGGGAAGTTTTGGGGGACATAATGGGCTGTCTGCTTCTATGATCACAACCTTAGCTGGGTTAACAACGATTCTATTTTCATAAGCTGTCACAATGTGAACAAAAGACACATGAACTTTTGAATTCTCATGATGAAATTAAGAAATGTATTCAGTCAGCAAGTGAGACTGTGGGAAAGGATAGTTGGAGAAGCAGTGACTTTTGGGGTCAGTGGTGTATATATCAGTGCTTGACCAAATATCACATCATGACTTCTTTGGAAAATAATTTTTGTATGGTACACTGGGTTAAACAAGAATGTGTTCCAGCTTCTCCCATTCCTACCTGGATAGCTTCCAGGACAAGGAGGCCAACATCATGTCATCTACAACAAATTCACAAAAAATAGCTTGCCATCTCACATTGCTGTAGGATTCAGACTTGGACTATTCAGAGGAGCAGGGCTTAAGAATAGATTTCTAGCTAAGAGAACTCAGGTATACCAAAAATGAAATAGCATGCTAAATTTGTATATACAGTGTATTTTAAAAATCTAGAATATTGTGTGTATATGTGTATGTGTGTGTGAAATAGAGAGATATGTCTACCTAGTATTTTTGCCATTTTTGTGTCCATTTACAAAGCATGTATGACAAAATTTCTAATTCCCCTTGGGTAATCTAAAAGCTCAAAGTGTTCTTACATTTTATAATAATGTGCCATGTTCAAAGCTTGTTAGAATTGCTCTGTTAGCTTAGATTATAACAGAATGCTTGGAATATTAACACTGAAGCCCTTCAGATTTCCCTTTGCCGGAACACTGTCCATAGTTGACTAAATTATTTTTCTCACTAGTTATTTATTAAAAACAAAATTTGGTTATATTACTTAGGCTTAATTGAATTTTGTTTTACAGGTATTTCCACTATCATTCTGTGAAGTCAATTCTGAACTGATGAATGCATTTGCTCATTATATATATGAAGTGTTTGGCAGAAGTGTAGCTGTGCATGAAAATCATTCTTTGAATGTAGAACACTGGGTAGCAATTTTATAATGTTTATAGAGGCATATAGACTCTGTTTCCTGCACACACACATAGCTTCCCCTCGCCACTGGGAATAGGATACAGAAACAACCTAGAGTATGAGAAGATCATGGGTTTAGAGTCAGGTCTTCCTAGAAGTCTTAGCCTGGCATAATCATCTAATGACTGACTGATCTTAGCATTTATTTTTTCTATTATGGAATATAGTCATAGAATCTACCTTATAGGGGCATTGTGGATGATATAAGTAGTATATAAACATTCTTAGCATAAAACTCTATACACAATGCTCAAAATAGTGTACCTGATACCATAATATAATGTATATTTAATATTAATACATAATATGGACTCATTGCTTACTATGCTGTAGGCATTATTAATAGTTTTAGTAGGTTGTCTGTTTGTTTGTTTTTAAGTAGGCTCCATACCCAGCATGGAGCCTGACAAGGGGCTTGAATTCAAGACCCTGAAATCAAGACCTGAACTGAGATCAACAGTGGGACTTTCAACCGACTGAGCTACTCAGGTGCCCCAGGCATTAAGGTTTTAACCCATAACCTCTAGCAAGTCTAGTTGGGGGTTTTAAAATTATTTCCATCTTCTGGATGAGATCACTGAGGCATAGAGGTTAAGTAACTTACTTAAAGTTACATGGTATGACCAAAAATATTATGTGATCATTAATAGTGTCCTAAGCATCCTTAAGTTGGTCCCGGTGGGATTGATGTTTCCAAATTTAAATTCCCTATACCAAATAAGTAAGCAAGGATGGTGGCAAGAGCCTTTTCTACTATGTCCTCAAAACCTATTATCTGGTAAAGAAACACCTCTTCCTCCTTTTTATAAAACCCTCTATAACTCTAGAAAACCATATTAAAATGGCTACTAGTTGTTCTCCTGTGTCCCAGGGCCCTTCAAAAATATTGGATTTTTTAAATACATATATCCACTTCATTCCACAGGTTATATGGCCCATCTTTCACTGAATATTTTGAAAAGTCACTGTTCGTGAAAATAGTGTATTCAGCACATAATGCAACAATTTTTCAATTTTGTAACTTTTCAATTGAAGTGACTTTAACTGCTCTACTAATTAAGGATAATATCCAAACATTTCATTTTCTCTTACTACCTCATATCATTCCATGTACTTTTTTCCATCACCTCCACTCTTTTCTAAGCCTCAGTAAGGTCTCAAATTTCATGACCTTCACAAGGCAATGATTATCAACACTGACACATATTACAGCTAACAGTAAAAACTTTTTGAAAATGCATTTGCCTTGGCCCAATCTTCAGGGATTCTGATTCAGCTGATCTGATAAGAGTTTTGAGTATCCCAGGCAGGGGAAAAAATGGCGGAGGAGTAGGGGACTCTATTCCAACCAGTCCCTGGAATTGAGCTGGATCTACCAGACCACACTGAACACCCATGAAATCAGCCTGAGATGTAAGAAGATCTGGATCTCTACAAACAGAGTATTGTAGGTGGTTGGTTTCAAGGTACAAAGCAGGGACCTGTGATTCTGCAGGCAGATATTAGAGGATAAATGGCAGTGGGAGGGAGCCTGGCCATGGGGATCCTTCACCACAGGTGATCGATAACTTCCCATGCTGGGGACAGGGCACTGGCTCGCAGACCTTTAGCAGTGGGGAAAGGACTTTAGGGCAGCTCCCCTGATGGAAATCAGAGTGGCAGGGCCACATGTGTGAACTGGGGGTGTCTGGAGGTTTTAGAAGCACAAAGGGCAGAGACGTGCTTCAACCTGCAGGGCTGGGAGCACTGCAGAGGGATGCACAACCCAGAATGCTGAAGTATATAGCAACACAGACAGAAACGGATATAGTGTGGCCTGGAGAGATCACTGAAGAACAGACTGTGATCTCTCTGCTCTGAGGCAGAGGGTTGGAAATGGTCTTTTTTCTTCTGACTCTCAGAAGAGATGTGGAAAGCCACGAGGGAAAGCCACCAGAGAAAGCTGCCAGAGAGCAAAAGCCCCAAAAAACCTGTTTTCACTGAGCCCATCCCCCGCCACAGGGGGCAGGGCAACTCTGCCCAAACAGGGTTGCCTGAGTAACAATGCGGCAGGCCCCTCCCCCAGAAGACAACCTGGGAAAACAAGAGGCCAGCAACCCTAAGGTCCCTATCAAACAGGTGCATCTTGCTTGGGTTGTGGTCAATAATTTGGACTCTATACATTCCCTCAACCACCCCTCAACAGAATGAGTAGGAGGAGGAACCCCCAAAATAGGAAAGACTCAGAGATTATGACTTATGCTACAGATTTACAAATGGATTCAGATATAACCAAGATGTTGGAGTTGGAATTCAGGCTAGCAATTGTGAAGACAATAGAAATCAATTAATGGCAACATAGAGTCTCTAAGGGCAGAAATGAAAGCTGAATCGGCAGGACTTAAAAATGCTATTAATGAGATCCAGTCTAATTTAGATAATATAACAGCTAGGGTAAGTGAGGCAGAAAAACGAATTAGTGACCTGGAAGACAATTTAATAGATAAAAAGGGGAAAGAAGAGGCCAGGGAAAAACAGCTCAGAATCCATGAAAATAGAATCAGAGAAATAAGTGACACCATGAAATGTTCCAATGTCAGAATTTTTGGAATCCCGGAGGGGGTGGAGAGAGAGAGAGGACTAGAAGATATATTTGAGCAAATCGTAGCTAAGAACTTCCCTAATCTGGGGAATGAAACAAATATTCATGTCCTAGAGGCAGAGAGGATCCCTCCCAAGATCAAGGAAAACAGACCAACACCCCGGCACGTAATAGTAAAACTCGCAAATCTTAGAACCAAAGACACCATCTTAAGAGCAGTCAGGGGGAAGAGATTCCTTATGTACAGAGGGAGGAACATCAGAATAACATCAGACCTATCCACAAAGACCTGGCAAGCCAGAAATGCCTGGCAAGACATATTCAGGGTACTAAATGAGAAGAACATGCAGCCAAGAATACTTTATCCGGCAAGGATGTCATTTAGAATGGATGGAGAGATGCAGAGCTTCCAAGACTGGCAGAAACTGAAAGAATATGTGACCACTAAGCCGGCCCTGCAAGAAATATTAAGGGGGGTTCTATAAAAGGAGAAAGACCCCAAGAGTGATATACAACAGAAATTTACAGGGACAATCTATAAAAACAAGGTCTTCACAGGCAACACGATGACAACAAATTCATATCTTTCAATAATCACTCTCAATGTGAACGGCCTAAATGCTCCCATAAAACGGCACAGGGTTGCAGATTGGATAAAAAGACAGGACCCATCCATATGCTGTCTACAAGAAACTCATTTTGAACCTAAAGATACATCCAGACTGAAAGTGAAGGGATGGAGATCCATCTTCCATGCCAGCGGACCTCAAAAGAAAGCTGGGGTAGCAATTCCTTTATCAGACAAATTAGACTTTAAACTAAAGACTGTAGTTAGAGACACAGAAGTACACTATATCATTCTTAAAGGGTCTATCCAACAAGAAGTTCTAACAATTGTAAATATCTACACCCAACATGGGGACAGCCATCTACATAAGCCAACTGTTAACCAAAATAAAGAGTCATATTCATAACAATATGTTAATTGTTGGAGACCTCAATACTCCACTCTCAGCAATGGACAGATCATCTAAGCAGAAAATCAACAAAGAAACAAGAGCTTTGAATGACACACTGGACCAGATGGACCTCGTAGATATTTACAGACCATCCCATCCTAAAACAACAGAATACTCATTCTTCTCAAGTGCACATGGAACTTTCTCCAGAATAGACCACATACTGGGTAACAAATAAGGTCTCAACCAATACAAAAAGATTGAGATTATTCCCTGCCTATTTTCAGACCATAATGCTTTAAAAAGGGAACTCAATCACAAGAAAAGAATTGGAAGAAACTCAAACACTTGGAAGCTAAAGACCACTCTGCTCAAGAATGTTTGGGTCAACCAGGAAATCAAAGAAGAACTTAAACAATTCATGGAAACCAATGAGAATGAAAACACATCAGTCCAAAACCTATGAGATACTGCAAAGGTGGTCCTAAGGGGGAAATACATAGCCATCCAAACCTTACTCAAAAAAACAGAAAAATCCTGGATTCACCAACTAACTCTACACCTTAAAGAACTAGAGAAAAAGCAACAAATGATGTCTAAGCCATGCATTAGAAGAGAAATAATAAAGATTAGAGCAGAGATCAATGAATTAGAAACCAGAAACACAGTAGATCAGATCAAAGAAACTAGAAGCTGGTTCTTAGAAAGAATTAGTAAGATCGATAAACCACTGGCCAGACTTATCCAAAAGAAAAGAGAAAGGACCCAAATTATGAATGAAAGGGGAGAGATCATGACTAATACCAAGGAAATAGAAAGAATTATTAGAAATTATTATCAACAACTATATGCCAATAAATTGAGCAACCTGGATGAAATGGATGCCTTCCTGGAAACTTATAAACTTCCAAGACTGAAACAGGAAGAAACTGACAACCTGAATAGGCCAATAACCAGTAACGAGATTGAAGCAGTGATCAAAAACCTCCCAAAAAACAAGAGTCCAGGGCCTGATGGATTCCCTGGGGAATTCTACCAAATATTCAAAGAAGAAATAATACCTATTCTCCTGAAGCTGTTTCAAAAAATAGAAAGAGAAGGAAAGCTTCCAGACTCATTCTATGAGGCCAGCATTACCTTAATCCCCAAACCAGGCAAACACCCCATCAAAAAGGAGAATTTCAGACTGATATCCCTGATGAATATGGATTCCAAAATCCTCAACAAAATCCTAGCTAATAGGATCCAACAGTACATTAAAAGGATCATCCACCACGACCAAGTGGGATTTATCCCTGGAATGCAAGGGTGGTTCAACATTCACAAATCAATGTGATAGAATACATTAATAAGAGGAGAGAGAAGAACCGTATGGTCCTCTCAATTGATGCAGAAAAAGCATTTGACAAAATACAGCATCCTCTCCTGATTAAAACTCTTCAGAGTATAGGGATAGAGGGAATATTCCCCAAGTTCATAAAATCTATCAATGAAAAACCCACAACAAATATCATCCTCAATGGGGAAAATCTGAGAGCATTCCCTTAAGATCAGGAACACGTCAAGGATGCCTACTCTCACCACTATTGTTCAAAATAGTACTAGACGTCCTAGCAACAGCAATCAGAGAACAAAAAGAAATAAAAGGTATTCAAACTGGCAAAGAAGAAGTCAAACTCTCTCTTTTTGCAGTTGACACGATACTTTATGTGGAAAACCCAAAAGACTCCACCCCCAAATTCCTATAACTCATACAGCAATTCAGTAATGTGACAGGACACAAAATCAATGCACAGAAATCAGTTGCTTTCTTATACACTAACAACGCAACTATAGAAAGAGAAATTAGAGAAATGATGCCATTTACAATAGCACCAAAAACCATAAGATACCTCGGAATAAACCTAACCAAAGAGGTAAAGGATCTATACTCTAGGAACTACAGAACACTCATGAAAGAAATTGAAGAAGACACAAAAAGATGGAAAAATATTCCATGCTCATGGATAGAAAGAATAAACGTTGTTAAAATGTCTATGCTACCCAGAGCAATCTATACCTTCAATTTTAACCCAATCAGAATTCCAATGACATTTTTCAAAGTGCTGGAACAAACAATCCTAAAATTTGTATGGAAACAGAAAAGACCCCGAATCACCAAGGAAATGTTGAAAAGAAAAACAAAGTTGGGGGCATCACATTGTCCGATTCAAGCTATATTACAAAACAGTGGTCACCAAACAGCATGGTACTGGCACAAAAACAGACATATAGGCCACTGGAACAAAAGAGTGAGCCCAGATATGGACCCTCAACTCTATGGTTAAACAATCTTCGACAAAGCAGGAAAAAATATACAACAGAAAAAAGACAGTCTCTTCAATAAATGGTGCTGGGAAAATTGGACAGCCACATGCAAAAGAATGAAACTTGACCATTCTCTAACACCATACACAAAGATAAACTCAAAATGGATGAAAGACCTCAAGTGAGACAGGAATCCATCAAAATCCTAGAGGAGAACATAGGCAATAACCTCTTTGACATCGGCCACAGCAACTTCTTTCAAGATACAATTCTAAAAGCTAGTGAAACAAAAGCAAAAATGAACTTTTGGGACTGCATCAAGATAAAAACTTCTGCAGAGCAAAGGAAATAGTCAACAGAACAAAGAGGCAACCCAGAGAATGGGAGAAGATATTTGCAAATGACACTACAGATAAAGGGCTGATATCCAAGATCTATAAAGAACTTCTCAAACTCAACAACCAAAAAGCAAATAATCAAGTCAAAAAATGGGCAGAAGACATGAACAGACACTTCTCTGAAGATGACATACAAATGGCTAACAGACATGAAAAAATGTTCATCATCACTAGCCATCAGGGAATTCAAATCAAAACCACACTGAGACACCACCTTACACCAGTTAGAATGGCAAACATTGACTGGTCAAGAAACAACAAATGTTGGAGTGGTTGTGGAGAAAGGGGAACCCTCTTACACTGTTGGTGGGAATGCAAGTTGGTACAGCCACTTTGGAAAACAGTGTGGAGGTTCCTCAAAAAATTAAATATAGAGCTACCCTATGACCCAGGAATTGCACTCCAGGGTACTTACCCAAAGACACAGATGTAGTGAAAAGAGGGACCACATGCACCCCAATGTTCATAGCAGCAATGTTTGCAATAGCCAGACTGTGGAAAGAGCCAAGATGTCCTTCCACAGATGAATGGATAAAGAAGATGTGGTTCATATATACAATGGAATACTCAGCCATCAAAAAGGATGAATACCCAACTTTTACATCAACATGAATGGGACTGGAGGAGATTATGCTAAGTGAAATAAGTCAAGCAGAGAAAGTCAATTATCATATGGTTTCACTTATTTGTGGAACATAAGGAATAGCATGGAGGACATTAGGAGAGGGAAGGGAAAAATGAAGGGGGGGATATTGGAGGGAGAGATGAACCATGAGAGACAATGGGCTCTGAGAAACAAACTGGGGGTTTTAGAGGGAGGGTTTAGGGGGATGGGTTAGCCCGGTGATAGGTATTAAGGAGGGCACATACTGCATGGCACACTGGATGTTATACGAAAACAATGAATCATGGATCACCACATCAAAAACTAATGATGTATTGTATGGTGACCAACATGACATAATGAAATAAAATTTTAAAAAAAGAAAAAGAAAAAGAAAAACAAAGAAGGGACCCCTGTGTGGCTCAGTCAGTTAAGCATCTGCCTTTGGCTCAGGTCAAGATCTCTGGGTCCTGGGATGGAACAGAGTGCTGCTTAGGCTCCCTGCTCCATGGGGAGCCTCCATAGCTCCACCTGCTCCTCCTGTCTCTCTCTGTCAAATAAATAAATAAATAAATAAATAAATAAATAAATAAATAAATAAAATCTTTAAGAAAAGAAAAAAGAAAATAAAAGAAAAAGAAAAACAAGAAAGCTGAAAATGGGCCACTAGGCTTTATAGAGTGTTATTCAGAAATTAAAAGAAAGTTCAGGTAAATTTAGGGCCCCCCCTTTCAAGAATTCAATACTGTCCACTCTGATTCTATTTGAACATTTAGTTAAATCTACCTTGTATTTTAAAAGGGGAGGGGTGTGGGGGATGGGCTAGCCTGGTGATGGGTATTAAAGAGGGCATGTACCTCATGGAGCACTGGGTGTTATACACAAACAATGAATCATGGAACACTACATCAAAAACTAATCATGTAATTTATGGTGATTAACATAACAATAAAAATTAAAAACAAAACAAAAAAAACTAATGATGTAATGTATGGTGATTAACATAACATAATAAAAAAAGTATCTTAGATTATTTCTGTCTAAATACATAGGTTACTTTCTGGGAGCATGACAGAGCTTGTAAGACATGATACACTCCTGAGGATCAGGCCCTCCAGCAAGGGCTTACATTCCTGACAGTATGGAGAAAGTAGATTACTGTTTAACATGGTGGCCGTATTAAAGTTTCATGAAGTAGAAGATTAAAAAGATTTTTTTTTTAATGTCCAAAGGCAGAGAAAAGGAAGTTCCTGTCTAGCAGGGTGACCAAAATATTTCAGGCATGTTTCAAGGATGATGGACAGAATAAGGGTGTAATGCTTTTATTAGGGAATAATGGACTATACAGTTGCAAAGGTACCATCAAACCAAATTCAGAGGGAAACCTTATTTTTATTTTGTTTTAGACATCAAAACGGGAACTGGCATTAAGAATGTGTAAAGGAAGTTTTCTCAACCTTGATTCTTGTGAAATTTTGCATCAGATAATTATTTGTTTTAGGGATTGTCCTATGCATTGTAGGACGGATAACAGCATCCTTGGCTTCCACCCACTAGATGTCAGTAGCATCTCTGTCCTCAGCTGTAATAACTGAAAGTGCTTTTAGACATTGTCAAAAGTC
Organism: Neomonachus schauinslandi; assembly: GCF_002201575.2. Taxonomy (NCBI): domain Eukaryota; kingdom Metazoa; phylum Chordata; class Mammalia; order Carnivora; family Phocidae; genus Neomonachus; species Neomonachus schauinslandi. The sequence continues at coordinate 87,046,029 of NC_058405.1, forward strand.
TCTGGAAGGTGATGGGGGACAACATCTCCCTGGACTGGGGCACCTGGGTGGCTCAGTCGTTAAGCGTCTGCCTTCGGCTCAGGTCATGATCCCAGCGTCCTGGGATCCAGCCCCGCATCGGACTCCCTGCTCCGTGGGAAGGCTGCTTCTCCCTCTCCCACTCCCCCTGCTTGTGTTCCCTCTCTCGCTGTGTCTCTCTCTGTCAAATAAATAAATAAATAAAATCTTTAAAAAAAAAAAAAAAAACATCTTCCCGGACTAATGAAGGCTTTTGATTAAGGAGAACTGTGTTTTATGGAGGTTATTCTGGTGACATTATGCAAAATATATTACAAGTTAGAAGGACTAGTTTGGGTACTGACATTTGGGTACTGAGTTGCAATAACGCAAAGAACCAGAATTAATGGTGGCAGTGAGAAGATCACAAAAAGGTGTTAGTGAGAAGAAAGGAGTTAAGGAAACCAGGATCAGCAGAATGATGGCTGAATTTGAGGAACAAGGGAAATGAATGTCGATTGTTTCAGTGACTTCTGTGGTAGAGTGAATATTATTTTATTCTCATTCCTTTCACTCTTGAAACCAGATTTTTTTTGTGATTTCTTCCCTTTCATCTCTATGCAAGGACAAGTTGAATTTTTCTTGATATGATGGAGAAAAGCAATGGGCAATAAGATGATGGTGATTTGGAAGTAGTCATAGGTGAAAGATGGAAAACAACGTTGGTAAATTACACGTACAGAAGTTCTTAGTGAAGTGATGTGATATTCCATGGAGAAAATGTCAGGTAGAAAGGAAGGAAGATCATAAAATGCCATAGGTAAAGGCCTCCATGTAGAGAAGAGGAAGAAGGCAGGGGCAGCAGGGAAAAAATGTCAGGAGGGTAAACTGACTCTAGGTCAAGGGCAAAAGGAAAAAAAAAAAACACTTTAAAGAAGTGTAAGATCAACTTCAATGCTTTGGTGAGTTAAAGATTGGATCAACAGGAGACCAAAAGATTTGTGTGAATAGAAAATATAGGTTATTCATGGAACAGAGGTCAGGGCAAGAAATCAATGGGTGCGAGTTATGGAATGATGGGTGATTATAGACTGTCATAGAATGAGTACTGCCAACATATTGCTAGAATAAGAAAAATGAAGAAAATGAATGATATCCTGAAAGGACATGAAGATCAGATAAACAAGTTCTGAAAGTAAAAGATATCTAAGTGTATAAGAGGAATGACTAAAGAGAAGAGAAAAAAATTTGAAAATTTAAAAGATGAACACTAAATATTTTAGATGTTGGTTGGAATAATGACTGATCCCTGTGTTTGTGTAGATATTCACAAATGAACTGCTTTCTAAGTCAGCATGTTTGAGCTGTGCTATACCTTTTAAAAGAATTAAACAAAAATTGACATAATTGGGTATTACATCTATTTATGCCAAAAAGAAAGCTGAAATCCTGTAAAGTCTGTCATTTTTCAGGAATTAAAAAAATATATAAACTTACAAGAGAGAAAAGAAATAAAGCATGTTCTCTAAATGTCAAAATCATGAACAGAAACATATCCACAAGAATCAATAATACTATTGTATTTACAGCCAGTGTTCTTGTATGAAGAAACAGGTGGCAGGTTTATAGTGAACTTAGTAGTACTCTGGCCATTTGTTACTCATCAGAGTTTTGCTGTATTTTTTCAAGAAGCCCCAAATTGTCTTAGCCAAGATTGTTAAACATAGAAGCTAAGACATCAAAGTTGCATGGGCCATGTCTACTCAATTTGTTTCAGAAAAGCAAAATAACAGGAAGAGCCTATTTGCTGGCTCTAGAACAAAATGCTTTAGTCATTTCAACTTTATTTTTATTTTGTTTTAGATATCAAAACGGGAACTGGCATTGAGAATGCAAAGCCTCAACCCTGACTGCCTCTACCTTGCTGAATTGCATCCTGCCTGTCTCAAACTCCCACTGTTGATTTCAGCTTGGGAAGGTATAATATTCAAATAAATACTGGAATTTGCTCTTGAGGTGAATTGTGGACACTGTGCATGCCATTCATCTAAGGTGCAATCCTAATCCAGTTTCTTGATAATGTGAAATAATACAGTATTGTTTTTGCATGTAGAGTCACAGTTCTTTTTATTATTATTTAAGTTTAAAATTGTATACTTGATTATTCAACACGTGTTCCATAGTATTTAATAAATGAGGCTTATGTCATCAACATTTCTTACTATAGGTGTTGATGAATTTCATCTATGTCCTCACTTCCTACAAGTTAAAAGCAGACCACAGAAGCTGGTATCTAATTGTGAACTCATTTGCCAGTCCTACCTAGTTGTCTTTCCTATTACATTGGAGAAAGACTTTGGAATCCATCTTTGTGCAGGGCTTGAACTAGAGACTGGGGACAAAAACAAGAATGAAAAACACTTCCTGCTGTCACCCTGACTCAGGACAAGGACTGTCGCTATTAAAGACCTACACAGTGGGAGATGGGGAGAAATCAGGAAACCTTCAACAGAGAAGGAGACCCATGAATGGTACTTTGAAAAATGCTACCTTATTGGCATATTAAGGTGATTGCACTTTCAGGAAATTAAAACAGCAAGCATAAAAAGTCCAGACTCTGACAAGCCATGATGTGTTTGGGAGATTGAAAGCCTTTCAGAATACCCAAAGCTTAGAGAATACAGCTCCATAATTCAAACAAGGGAAGACTTAGGAGTAGCAATATGAGGAAAGCATAATGAGAAGAAAGTTCTGGAAACTGACTTTGCCTAACAAATACACTACTAATAATTATTTTTTTCTTTATTTTGCATACTTTAATCTCAGAACAAAATAAACCAAAAACAAAAACCCCACAATACACATCCAAACCTGATGTCAAATGAGGGAAGGCATAGGGCTTGAAGTGCTTGTATCCTGCCTTAGGCAGAAAGACAGGAGAGAAGAACAACCACTAGACATTGGCAGAGGGAACCAGCTGGGCCTGGGCCACTGACAGCTGCTGGGGGAGCCATGGGGACACTAGGCACAAGGTCTGCATGTAGAAACTCCTAATGTACTTCTTCCTTGTGAGAGGCATCCTTCTCACCCTCAGAGGACTGCCATGTTGGGTTCCTGTTCATCAGTGCCCAGGCGTAGCCAATCATGTGATAGATATGGTTGGAGTGAGTCTGGGAATCCTCAAGTGAGGAGCCAGGAGAGAGCACTGCAGTTTCAAACAGCAGCACCGCCAGATCCTCAACAGCTTTGTCATCCTTGCCCGCCTCTGCCTTATGCCACTTGACTTCACAATCGTGCCATCAGGGTGGGTGTCCAGGGGCTTTTGGACATAATATAGCCCATACCACACTACTAAAAATTTTTTTTAAAGATTTTATTTATTTATTTGACAGAGACACAGCAAGAGAGGGAATACAAGCAGTGGGAGTGGGAAAGGGAGAAGCAGGCCTCCCGCCGAGCAGGGAGCCCGATGCGGGGCTCGATCCCAGGACCTGGAATCATGACCTGAGCCGAAGGCAGACGCTTAACGACTGAGCCACCCAGGCGCCCCAACACACTACTAAAAATTATTGATAATGGCTTTGGTTCTGATGGAGAATATGATGGAGAGAACAAAGGTTCACAGGTTTTCCCAAAGCCAGTCCCCGTAGCTGCCTCTAAAGAGGGAATTTTTACAAAAAATCATTCAAGAAATGCAGGGGCTAGATCCAAAAGATCTCCTCACCCCCACTTGTTTCCTGAGGTGATGGGAGTCATTCAAATGTGCTCAGTCAGGAGGAGACATTGGCTATGCAATTCAGTAGGAGCCTTTGGAAGCCCAGCCCAAGTCAGGATTGGAGTGGTCCAAGGTTGGAGCAGGGGCTCCTGGTTTAGGAATCTTCTTAGAATTAAAGGATGCAAAGATAGGACTGCAATGAGGCCATGAAAGTCCAGCCAATGACTGTGTAAAAAGCTGGTTTTTAATCTGCCTGTCATTGATCATCCTTTAATTATTTCTGCATTCAGGCAGCACCTTGTAATGAAGTCAGACAGGTCAGCTTCAGATTAGACAGCATCCCCATTACTAGCCATGTGACATTGGGCAATTCCTATGATGTGCTTCCCGCCTTCTCTCCCTCCTTCCTTTGTTTCCTCTTCTCCATATTAAAAATTATATTTTTAGTCATCATTGTTCTCATCTAGGTTATTTCTACAATTATGCACACAGATATATTAAAGGAATTAATTCTATTAAAATTGTTATAAAACCCAAGAGACCCCCAACCTTTGTACTTCAGGGAAATACAGATCAAAACCACAAAGAGATACCACCTCACACCAGTCAGAATAGCTAAAATTAACAAGTCAGGAAACAACAAATGTTAACGAGGATGCGGAGAAAGTGGAATATTGGTGGAAATGCAAGCTGGTGCAGCTTACACTGTTGGTGGGAATGCAAGCTGGGGCAGCCACTCTGGAAAACAGTATGGAGGTTCCTCAAAAAGTTAAAAATAAAGCTACCTATGACCCAGCAATTGTGCTCCTATGTATTTATCCAGAGGATACAAATATAGTGATTTGAAGGGTCACCTGCACCCCGATGTTTATAGCGGCAACGTCCACAATAGCCAAACTATGGACAGAACTCAGATGCCCATCAACAGATGAATTAGAGAAGCTGTGGTATATGTATATATATAATATCCCAATATTTTAATACATATGATGTATACATAAGTATATGATATATAATATGTATAATATATACACACATATGATGAAATATTACTCAGCCATCAAGAAGAATGAAATCTTTCCATTTGCAATGACATGGATGGAATTAGAGGGTATTATGCTAAGTGAAATAAGTCAGAGTCACTCATATGTGGAATTTAAGAAACAAAACAGATGAAATTAGGGGAAGGGAAGGAAAAGTAAAAGAAGATGAAAATTGAGAGAGAGGCAAACTGTTGAGATGCTAAACTAGGAAACGAACTGAGGGTTGGTGGAGGGGAGGTGGGTGGAGGTATGGGGTAATTTGGTGATAGGCATTAAGGAGGACACGACGTAACGAGCACTGGGTGTTATATGCAACTGATGAATCACCAAATTTGACCTCTGAAACGAATAAACAATATTCAGTGTTTGCATTTTTATGATAATATGGCATAAGTCAAGGCACATATTTATAGTTGAGGCAAACATTACAGCATGTTTACTTGTACTTTCCTGTACAATTTTTCAGTTTCCTGCATTTGAGGATTATTGTTGTCATTTTCTATTTTCCATTTGCCTAGTTTTGTTTTGTTAACTTATAATTAGTTCAATCTTAAATCATCTCTCTGATGTAATTCTCCTGTCATTTTATTTGATCATATTTGATGTTATACTGCTTTTAATTTTTTGAATGAATGACTCCTGAATCCTTCAATGGACTTTAGTCTTAACCAGAAGCCCTATGCAAAAGGCAGAGTCATCATACTAGATAGCACTGTCCAACGGAAATGGAATGGAAGCTATATACCTAAGTTTAAAGTTCTAGTAGCCACATATAAAAAATAAACATAAAGCAGGCAAATTTAATTTTAAAATATACCCTATGTAACCTAATACATTCAAAATTATCATTTCAGTATATAATCAACATATAAATTTGAGACATTATATATTCCCATTTTAATTTGTACTTAATTTTGAAAACCCCAGGGCATTTTATACTAAGAGAAGGGGTTAAAAACCCGTTAGCCAAATCCTGTCTACTACTTGATTTTGCAAATAAAGTTTTGTGGGGTTTTTTTTTAATATTTTATTTATTTGTCAGAGAGAGAGAGAGAAAGAATATGCAGGGGGAGCAGCCAGCAGAGGGAGAAGCAGGCTCCCTGCTGAGCAAGGGGCCTTTGTGGGTCTCAATCCCAGGACCCGGGATCATGACCTGAGCTGAAGGCAGACCATTAACTGACTGAGCCACCCAGGTGCCCCACAAATAAAGTTTTATTAGAACAAAGTCTCCACCATTTGTTACTTATCATCAGTGGCTGCTTCCTGTTACTATAGAAGAATTGTCTGGTCTGCAAAGCCTCAAAAATTTACTATCCATAGAAAATTTTGCTAACCCATCTTAGGGCACATCTCATTTTGGCCTAACCACAGTTTATGTGCTCAATAGCCATATGTGGTATGTTAAGAATCTCTACAACATAAATGTGGAGATCTCACTTTTCTCTCTCTTGCCTTGTAGCCCTATATTCTGTTCTCTTTCTCCCTCCAACCTTTATTTTTTTCTCTCATATTTTGGCAAATAGAGAATATCTTCTAGTATATTTCTGAGAAAAGGTACATCAAAGTGAAATATTATAGACATTCACATGCTTATTGTACCTTCAAAATAAATCAATAAACTGGTTAGTTAGGAATTCCATGGGTGGTATTTGTCCTAAGCTTAAAATTTAGCTTGGGTGGTATTTGTCCTAAGCTTAAAATTTAGCTTCTTTGTCTTTTAGCATTAAGAACTGCTATTGAAAATCTGAGATTTCAATTTCCTGATTTTTTTGTAAGAGACTCTGCGTGTGTGTGTGTGTGTGTGTGTGTGTGTGTGTGTGTGTCTGGAAGCTTGCATTCAGAGTTTTTATAATGTTTAGTTTGATTTTCTATTTGTATGTATTTATTTAAATTTCTCCTTTTAGCATCACTACATTTACCTATGCCTCATGTTTTCAGGGCCCAAAACCATCTCTTTTGTCTTTTCCAGGGGATAAACATTTCCTTTTTCCTATGAAGCAGTTGTCTGACTTGGAAGAGTGACAGAGGGATTAATGTCTTGTTGTAAGAAATTATACTGTTCTTAACCCTGCCTTCATCCCTACTAGTATGAGTACCTGCTAGCACTAGATTATGAACATTTTAGCTTTCTTTTTCTTTCCTTCCTTCTTTCCTTCCTTCCTTCCTTCCTTCCTTCCTTCCTTCCTTCCTTCCTTCCTTCCTTCCTTCCTTCCTTCCTTCTTTCCTAATATAATTTTTATGTGATTTGGTAGCTGAATACGCATGTTTAATCTTTCAATTTAACCAAGAAACCCTCCAATTGTTTTCTAAACCCCAATTTTCTCATCTTTAAAGTAGAGATAATAGTATCTACCTTGCACAATTGTTATGAAGATTAGAGATGATATTTTCCTATAGCAGTATCCGTCATCTACAAACTCCATAAAAATAAATTGAACAACTGTGTTAAACTTCTTAAGGATAAGACATAGTAAAAACAAAACCAGATAATGTTAAAACAGAAAAAAAAATTGTTATAGACTGTAACACTCAATCTTCTCTTTCACAACTGAACTACAGGGTGCCTGGGTGGCTCAGCTGGTTAAGCGACTGCCTTCAGCTCAGGTCATGATCCTGGAGTCCCTGGATCGAGTCCCGCATTGGGCTCCCTGCTCAGCAGGGAGTCTGCTTTGCCCTCTGACCCTATCCTCTCTCATGTGTTCTCTCTCATTCTCTCTCTCTCAAATAAATAAATAAAATCTTTAAAAAACAAAACAAAAAACAACTGAACTACAGATTCAATTGTAATTTGCTTATATTTTCTAATCTCAGTACTTTATAAAACTGTTTGTTCTCTCCTATTAATTGCCTATATTATGAGGTACAGACAGAACTTAGGCAAATTATGAAAGAAACGTAAAAACTTTGGTGAGGCTAGGAATTTTTTAAACAACTATGGAATCTTTAAATCCCCCTATAATCCTCTCTTTGCATAAAATTTCAATGTTGATTCCTTCTCAGCATGTTTGATGTCAAATATATTCACTCCGTTCTATTCTCTATCTCAGGTATGAGATGGGGAGAGAGACAGCAGAGATGCAAAGCTATGCCACTGTAGCCCGCCTGTTGAGGCTGTTCTGTAGTGGACAGCCAAAACAATTGTAGATTCAAAAAACAGAACATGTAGTATGATTGAAAAATGCGCTAGCAAGATGAAGAAACTGTTGACCCCTTGGAAGGGCCAAGAGGCAGTGCTGATTAGACAAGTAGCCAAAGAGAAGAAGTGGAGGTTGAAACAAAGCAGGCAGAACCAGAATAAAGACACAGATAACTAGCAGCTAGATTCAAGACAAGTGTCACATACCCTCATAGCCTGCCATGGATAGTCTTGATATTCTGACAGAAAGCAGAACCATATTTTACCCTCACATTTCCCCACTGTCCACAGAACAAAATCTAAAAGATATTGCATTGATTCTTCTGTTCAGAATCTTCTCAAAAATTCCTTTTTTTTTTTTTTTTGAGAGGGAGAGAGAGTATGGGGGAGGGGAAGAGGAAGAGGGAGATATTTTATTATTATTATGTTATGTTAATCATTAGTTTTTGATGTAGTGTTCCATGAGCAGACGTTTCTAAAAGCATTAGGGTCAAAGAACAATGTAGAAAAAAGGAGGAAAGGCAAAAGAGCTATCACATTTGTATAACTACTTTCTTTTTTGAAATAAAAGAATCAAAATTGAAAAATTCTGAGATATCATTCATGAAAACTTTTCAAAATTGAAAAAAAAAAAGACAAAAAACAAAAAAAGACTTAAGGGTCCCTGGCTCAGTTGGTTAGGTGTCTGCCTTCAGCTCAGCTCATGATCCTGGGGTCCTTGATCGAGCCCCACATTGGGCTCCCTGCTCAGCAGAGAGCCTTCTTTCTCGTTCTGCTGCTCCCCCTGCTTGTGTGCTTGCTGTCTTTCTTTATCTCTCTGTCAAATAAATAAATAAAATCTTAAAAAAAAAAAAAGACTTAAGACTAAGGATGGAAGGAAACATTAGTTCCCTAAAGAAAAAAAATGAAGGTTGAAAAATGATCATTAACATAATATATTGTTGAATAATCAATGGCTATTTTAAATTACTGACTTTGGAATTTTATTTTTATTTATTTTTTTAATTTTTTATTGTTATGTTAATCACCATACATTATATCATTAGTTTTTGATGTAGTGTTCCATGATTCATTGTGCATAACACCCAGTGCTCCATGCAGAACGTGCCCTCTTTAATACCCATCACCAGGCTAACCCATTCTCCCACCCCTCTCCCCTCTAGAACCCTCAGTTTGTTTCTCAGAGTCCATCATCTCTAATGGTTCGTCTCCCCCTCCGATTTCCCCCCCTTCATTCTTCCCCTCCTGCTATCTTTTTTTTTCTTAACATATAATGTATTACTTGTTTCAGAAGTACAGTTCTGTGATTCAACAGTCTTGCACAATTCACAGCATTCACCATAGCACATACACTCCCCAGTGTCTATCACCCAGCCATCCCATCCCACCCACCCCAACCCCCACTCCAGCAACCCTCAGTTTGTTTCCTGAGATTAAGAATTCCTCATATCAGTGAGGTCATATGATACATGTCTTTCTCTGATTGACGTATTTCGCTCAGAATAACACCCTCCGCTCCATCCACGTCATTGCAAATGGCAAGATCTCATTCCTTTGGATGGCTGCATAATATTCCATTGTATATATATATCACTTCTTCTCTAACTATTCATCTGTCAATGGACATCTTGGCTCTTTCCACAGTTTGGCTATTGTGGACATTGCTGCTATAAACATCAGGGTGCAGGTACCCCTTCGGATCCCTACATTTGTATCTTTCTGGTAAATACGCAGTAGTGCAATTCCTGGATCATATGGTAGCTCTATCTTCAACTTTCTGAGGAAACTCCATACTGTTTTCCAGAGTGGTTGCACCAGCTTGCATTCCCACCAACAGTGTAGGAGGGTTCCCCTTTCTCCGCATCCCCGCCAACATCTGTCATTTCCTGACTTGTTAATTTTAGCCATTCTGACTGGTGTGAGGTGGTATCTCATTGAGGTTTTGATTTGAATTTCCCTGATGCTGAGCGATGTTGAGCAATTTTCATGGGTCTGTTGGCCATTTGGATGTCTTCTTTGGAAAAATGTCTGTTCATGTCTTCTGCCCATTTCTTGATTGGATTCTTTGTTCTTTGGGTGTTGAGTTTGATGAGTTCTTTATAGATTTTGGATACTAGCCCTTTATCTGATCTGTCATTTGCAAATATCTTCTCGCATTCTGTTGGTTTTCTTTTGGTTTTGTTGACTGTTTCCTTTGCTTTGCAAAAGCTTTTTATCTTGATAAAGTCCCAATAGTACATTTTTGCCCTTGCTTCCCTTGCCTTTGGTAATGTTTCTAGGAAGAAGTTGCTGAGGCTGAGTTCGAAGAGGTTGCTGCCTGTGTTCTCCTTTAGGATTTTGATGGACTCCTGTCTCACATTGAGGTCTTTCAACCATTTGGAGTCTATTTTTGTGTGTGGTGTAAGGAAATGGTCCAGTTTCATTCTTCTGCATGTGGCTGTCCAATTTTCCCAACACCATTTGTTGAAGAGGCGGCCTTTTTCCATTGGACATTCTTTCCTGCTTTGTCAAAGATGAGTTGACCATAGAGTTGAGGGTCCATTTCTGGGCTCTCTATTCTGTTCCATTGATCTATGTGTCTGTTTTTGTGCCAGTACCAGACTGTCTTGATGATGACAGGTTTGTAAAGAGCTTGAAGTCTGGAATTGTGATGCCACCAGCTTTGCTTTTCTTTTTCAACATTCCTCTGGCTATTTGGGGTCTTTTCTGGTTCCATACAAATTTTAGGATTATTTGTTCCATTGCTTTGAAAAAAGTGGATGGTATTTTGATGGGGATTGCATTGAATGTGTAGATTGCTCTAGGAAGCACTGAGGTTTTCACAATATTTGTTCTTCCAATCCATGAGCATGGAACGTTTTTCCATTTCTTTGTGTCTTCCTCAATTTCTTTCATGAGTATTTTATAGTTTTCTGAGTACAGATCCTTTGCCTCTTTGGTTAGATTTATTGCCAGGTATCTTACGGTTTTGGGTGCAATTGTAAATGGGATCCAATCCTTAATTTCTCTTTCTTCTGTCTTGTTGTTGGTGTATAGGAATGCCACTGATTTCTGTGCATTGATTTTATGTCCTGCCACTTTACGTAATTCCTATATGAGTTCCAGCAGTTTTGGGGTGGAGTCTTTTGGATTTTCCACATAAAGTATCATATCATCTGCAAGGAGTGAGAGTTTGACTTCTTCTTTGCCGATTTGGATGCCTTTGATTTCTTTTTGTTGTCTGATTGCTGTGGCTAGAACTTCTAATACTATGTTGAATAGCAGTGGTGATAGTGGACATCCCTGACGTGTTCCTGACCTTAGGGGGAAAGCTCTCAACTTTTCCCCATTGATATAATATTCGCTGTAGGATTTTCATAGATGGCTTTTATGATATTGAGGTATGGTCCCTCTATGCCTATACTCTGAAGAGTTTTGATCAAGAAAGGATGCTGTACTTTGTCAAAAGCTTTTTCTGCATCTATTGAGAGGATCATATGATTCTTGTTCTTTCTTTTGTTAATGAATTGTATCGCATTGATTGATTTGCGGATGTTGAACCAACCTTGCAGCCCAGGGATAAATCCCACTTGTCGTGGTGAATAATCCTTTTAATGTACTGTTGGATCCTATTGGCTAGTATTTTGATGAGAATTTTTACATCCATGTTCATCAAGGATATTGGTCTGTAATTCTCCTTTTTGATGGGGTCTTTGTCTGCTTTGGGGATCAAGGTAATGCTGGCCTCATAAAACGAGTTTGGAAATTTTCCTTCCATTTCTATTTTTTGGAACAGTTTCAGAAGAATAGGTATTAATTCTTCTTAAAATGTTTGGTAGAATTCCCCTGGGAAGCCATCTGGCCCTGGGCTTTTGTTTGTTGGGAGATTTTTGATGACTGCTTCAATTTCCTTAGTGGTTATAGGTCTGTTCAGGTTTTTGATTTCTTCCTGGTTCAGTTTTGGTAGTTGATACATCTCTAGGAATGCATCCATTTCTTCCAGGTTATCTAATTTGCTGGCATATAGTTGCTCATCATATGTTCTTATGATTTTTGTATTTCTTTGGTGTTGGTTGTGATCTCTCCACTTTCATTCACGATTTTGTTGATTTGGGTCATTTTCTTTTCTTTTTGATAAGTCTGGCCAGGGGTTTATCAATCTTGTTAATTCTCTCAAAGAACAAGCTCCTAGTTTCATTGATCTGTTCTACTGTTCTTTTGGTTTCTATTTCATTGATTTCTGCTCTGATCTTTATTATTTCTCTTCTCCTGCTGGGTTTAGGCTTTATTTGCTGTTCTTTCTCCAGCTCCTTTAGGTGTGGGGTTAGGTTGTGTACTTTAGACCTTTCTTATTTCTTGAGAAAGGCTTGTATTGCTACATACTTTCCCCTAGGACTGCCTTTGCTGCATCCCAAAATTTTTGAATAGTTGTGTTTTCATTTTCATTGGTTTCCATGAATTTTTTTAATTCTTTTTTAATTTCCTTGTTGGCCCATTCATTCTTCAGTAGGATGATCTTTAGCCTCCATGTATTTGAGTTCTTTTGGACTTTCCTCTTGTGATTGAGTTCTAGTTTCAAAGCATTGTGGTCTGAAAATAGGCAGGGAATGATCCCAATCTTTTGGTACGAGTTGAGACCTGATTTATGACCTAGGATGTGATCTATTCTGGAGAATGTTCCATTGGCACTTGAGAAGAATGTGTATTCCGTTGCTTTGGGGTGGAATGTTCTGAATATGTCTGTGAAGTCCATTTGGTCCAGTGTGTCATTTAAAGTCTTTATTTCCTTGTTGATCTTTTGCTTAGACGATCTGTCCATTTCAGTGAGGGGAGTGTTAATGTCCCCCACTATTATTGTATTGTTGTCGATGTGTTTCTTTGCTTTTGTTATTAATTGCCTTATATAATTGGCTGCTCCCATGTTAGGGGCATAGATATTTACAATTGTTAGATCTTCTTGTTGGATAGATCCTTTAAGTAGGATATAGTGTCCTTCCTCATCTCTTATTACAGTCTTTGGTTTAAAATCTAATTTGTCTGATATAAGGATTGCCACACCAGCTTTCTTTTGGTGTCCATTAGCATAGTAAATGGTTTTCCACCCCCCTACTTTCAATCTGGGGGTGTCTTTGGGTCTAAAATGAATCTCTTGCAGACAGCATATTGATGGGTCTTGTTTTTTAATCCAATCTGATAGCCTGTGTCTTTTGATTGGGGCATTGAGCCCATTTACATTCAGGGTAACTGTTGAAAGGTATGAATTTAGTGCCATTGTATTGCCTGTAAGGTGACTGTTACTGTATATTGTCTGTGTTCCTTTCTGGTCTATATCTTTTAGCCTCTCTCTTTGCTTAGAGGACCCCTTTCAATATTTCTTGTAGGGCTGGTTTCATGTTTGCAAATTCCTTTAGTTTTGTTTGTCCTGGAAGCTTTTTATCTCTCCTTCTATTTTCAATGACAGACTAGCTGGATAGAGTATTCTTGGCTGCCTATTTTTCTCGTTTAGTTCTCTGAATATATCCTGCCAGTCCTTTCTGGCCTGCCAGGTCTCTGTGGATAGGTCTGTTGCCAATCTAATGTTTCTCCCATTGTCGGTTATATATCTCTTCTCCTGAGCTGCTTTCAGGATTTTCTCTTTGTCTTTGAGACTCGTAAGTTTTACTATTAGATGTCAGGGTGTTGACCTATTTTTATTAATTTTGAGAGGGGTTCTCTGTGCCTCCTGCATTTCGATGCCTCTTTCCTTCCCCAAATTAGGGAAGTTCTCTGCTATAATTTGCTCCATTATACTTTCTGCCCCCCTCTCTCTTTCTTCTTCTTCTGGGTTCCCAGTTATTCTAGTGTTGTTTCATCTTATGGTATTTCATAGCTCTTGAATTCTCCCCTCATGATTCAGTAGTTGTTTATCTCTCTTTTTCTCAGCTTCTTTATTTTCCATCATTTGGTCTTCTATATCACTGATTCTTTCTTCTGCCTCATTTATCCTAGCAGTTAGCACCCCCATTTTTGATTGCACCTCACTTATAGCCTTTTTGATTTTGACTTGCTTAGAGTTTAATTCTTTTATTTCTCCAGAAAGCATTTCTCTAATAACTTCCATGCTTTTTTCAAGCCCAGCTAGTATCTTTAAAGTGATGATTCTCAACTCTAGATCTGACATCGTACTAATGTCCATATTGAGTACGTCCTGGCAGTCGGTACTACGTCTTGTTCTTTTTGTTGAGGTGATTTTCTCCGTCTTGTCATTTTGTCCAGGGGAGAATAGATGAATGAGAGAACAAAATGCTAACAGGCAACAACATCCCTAGAAAATATACTCTAAACAAATTAGAAAAGACCTGAAGCCAGGGGAATAAGAAAGGGAAAGAAAAAAAAAAAAAGAAAGAGCAAAAAAAGAAAAAGATAAAAACAGAAAAAAGGAAAAACAGAACAAAACAAAACAAAAAAACAGAATATGATCAAATATCATCAGGCTGGTACATAGATCAGTGCCACACACTAGATTTTGGGTGTATTTTGGTCTGTTAGACGATAGTGCCTCCCAAAATTTTAAAGGAAGAAAAACTTATATATGTACAAAAATAAGGGGTGATATGATGAAGGGAGGGGCCTGTGCCATGGTTCCCAAATGTCCTTGCCAGAGGCGGAATTGCCCCACCCTTGCCTGGTCCGGGCTAAGTAATTTGCTCAGGTTTGCTCTCGGGAGCTTTTGTTCCCTGCAAGCTTTCCGTACAGCTTTGGAGGCTGAGAGTGAAAATGGCGGCCTCCCAATCTCCGCCCCTGAGGAGCCAGAGGAGCCGAGAACTCGGGGCCCCACTCCTCAGTGCGCCCCAGAGAAAAGCAGTCAGTCACTCCTGTCTCCCCAGTCTCCGGCCACACTCCATGCTCACCTGGCCTGTGACCGAGCGTTTCTATCTCTGGCACCCGACTTGCGGTGGAGTCTCCAAACCCAGCAGATCCCTGCAGTGCACTCCTGCGTGGCTCCTCCCGGGGAAGGAAGGTGAGTCTCCCCAGATCTGCTGCTTGTTGGGTCCCTTCTGGAGGAGCAGTGGCCCGACTGTGCTGCGGATCATGGTTTATGGCAACCCCGAGCTGAGAGCCCGTGCCTGGGCTCTGTCTCTGCAGCTGGCTTCCCCACTCTGATACCTGGGAGCCTTGCTGCACTCAGGCACCCCTGGTCTTCCTGTGACCTCGAGGGTCCTGAGACCACACTGTCCCACGAGGGTTACACCCCCTGCTTAGCCACCGGAGTGACGTCCCTCAGCGGAGCCGACTTCTAAAAGTTCTGATTTTGTGCTCCGCGGTTCTATCACTTGCCAGAAGCGGCCGACGGAGGCCCCTCCCCCGCCGTCTATCCTCCCGAATATCACCTCGGATTCACTTCTCCGCACGTCCTACCTTCCAGAAAGTGGTTGCTTTTCTGTTCAGAGAGTTGTTGCTCTTCTTTTCTTCGATCTCCTGTTGAGTTTGTAGGTGTTCAGAATGGTTTGATCCCTATCCAGCTGAATTCCTGAGACCAGACGAAATCCAGGTCTCCTACTCCTCCACCATCTTGCTCTGCCCTCCTTAAATTACTGACTTTTGGAGGCAAGTACATATTGTCCTGAATACAATGAGGAGGGAAAAAAGGAAATTCATCAATATGGAGAAAAGAATACTGTATTCACAGATGCTATAATTCTATATGTAGAAAATACTAAGAAATACACAACAAAAAATGGTAGAAAAAATAAACAAGTTTATTACAGTGGCAAGATATAGGATCAATATATAAAAAATAAAATATATTGTATTTCTATACACTATCAATGAACAATAAAAATAAATTTAAGAAAACAATTTCATTCACAATAGCTTCCAAGAAGAACCAAATATTGAGAACAAAAGAAATTTAATGAAAAAAAATTTAAAAAAAAAGAAAAGTAAGACTATAAATTGAAAACTATAAAACGTTGCTGAGAGAAATTTAATATAATTTCTGAATGAATATTTTACATTCATTGATTGCAAAACTAAAAATTTCCAAATCAGCAATTCTGTGCAAAATGATCTACAAACACAATGCACTCCACATCAAAATAATAAGAAAGTTTTTACAAAAATTGACAAATTGATCCTAAAATATAGGAAACAATGTAACAAGTCACTAAAAAGAGCCAAACCATTTTGAATAGTAAAGTAAATTTGGAGCCACACTAAATTATTTTAAGTAATTAAAACAAACAAAAACAAACAAAAAAAACCACACTATATTCAGGACAACATGGTCTTGGTTAATAGGGTTAGGCAGATAGATCAATGGGACAGAATTGTGAGTCAAGAATTAAACTCTTACATTTATAGCTAGTTAAATTTTGATGCTGGTGCCAAGACAAGTCAATGGGAAAAAAAACATTATTCGTAGCAAATGATGTTTGGATAATTACATACACATGCAAAAACATCCCTGTAGATCTTGATACCACCAATTATTTCAACATGGATCATAGACCAGCAAATATAAAATTTCTAAAAGAAAATATATGAAATAATGTTCTTACCTTGGATTTGACTAAGTTTTCTTAGATAAAACACTAAGGGCATGATTTATAAATGAAAATCTTATCGATTGGACTGCATTATAATGAAAATAAATTGTGTTTCAAAAGACACCATTAAGAAAATGAAAAGGCAGGTGCCTGGGTGGCTCAGTGGGTTAAGTGTCTGCCTTTGACTTGGGTTTTGATCCCAGGGTCCTGGGATTGAACCCTATGTCAGGCTCCCTGCACAGCAGGGAGCTGCTTCTCCCTCTCCCTCTGCTCCTTCCCCTGCTCATGTTCTCTCTCTCACTCTCAAATAAATAAATCAAATCTTAAAAAAAAGAAAGAAAGGAAGAAAGGAAGAAAGAAAGAAAGAAAGAAAGAAAGAAAGAAAGAAAGAAAGAGAAAATGAAAAGGCAAACCACAGTCTCCTAGGACTGGAGGAAACTTCTTTTTTCTCAAATTATATATTTGACTTGTATCCAGAGTATATAAAAACTTATAATTCAATAACAAGAAAACAGTCCAATTAAACAATGAACAAAAAATGTGAATATGCATTTCACCAATGTAGACATATAGGTTGTTAATAATCACATATAATGATTTTCCAAATCAATATTAATTAGAGAAATTTTAATTAAAACTGCAATGAATTACCATTATATATCAATGATGACTACAATCAAAAAGAGAGAAAGTACAAAGTTTTGATGATGATGTGGGGAAATTGGAACCTTATTCATTGCTGGTAGGAATGTAAAATGGTACACATTGGAAAACATTTGACAAATTTTCAAAAGCCCAAATATAAATTTTACAAATGGTCCATCAATTCCATTTTAGGAATTTACTTGAGGAGAAGGGGAATATGTACGTCACACAAAAGCACATACACAGATCCCATAGCAGCATTATTCATTGTAATCAAAACCTAGAAAACATTACAGCAGTTGTCAGCTTGTAAATGGATAGAAAAACATGGTATATTCATACAATAGAATATTATTCAGCAATAAAAATGAATCAAATACTGGTATATGCCTTACATAGATACATTTCTAAAATATTATAAGTGCAAAATCCTAGGCACCAAAGAGTTAACAAGAAGCTTTAACTGATATAGAATTATTTCCTTTATGGCTGGGGTACATCATCATTCAATGTATTTTTCAATACATTATTTTTTTAAGTATTTTACAATAGTTTGAAGTAATACAAACAACTTTTAAAACAGATAAACTTAATGAGAAATATACTAGGATTCTATGAATGAAACCTTAAAATTCTAATCTGAGGAATAAAAAAATAAAAGAAAAACAATAAGGCATATTATTTCCGTACATAAGAAAATAATATACTCTAAAATTTTCCCTAAATTCATCTATAAATGTAATGAATTCCTAGTTAAATTTACAAGTGGATTTTTAAAGAACTAAACTATTCTTAATTAATACAAATAAATAAAAGCTCAGCTCATTAATAGCTAGAAACATTCTGAATAGAGGGGTTGTGAGCAGAAATTACACCAAGCTGATACCAAAGCCAATTACATAGCTACAACAATTAAAAGTAGGATGTTAATGTAGAAATAAATAAAACATCAGAGTAACAAAATGGAAAGTCCAGAAATATAAATAAATATAGAAATTTAGTGTATGAAAATGGTAATGAAATGTTAGTGGCCTAAAAATATTTATTTATTTAGTTAGTTAGTTTAAAGATTTTATTTATTTATCTGTCAGAGAGAGAGAGAGAACAGAAGCAGGAGGAACAGCTGGCAGAGGCAGAGGGAGAAGCAGACTCCCCACTGAGCAAGGAACCCAATGTGGGACTAGATCCCAGGACCCTGGGATCATGACCCGAGCCAAAGGCAGATGCTTAACCCACTGAGCCACCCAGGCGTCTCCTAAATAAATGATTTTGAGACATTGACTAGACATCCAGAAAATAAATTTATATAGCAAAATTAACTCCAGATGGAGCAAACATTTAAATGTGAAAAATAAAGTCATAAAATACTTTAGGTAGAAATATCTTTTATGACTTAGCATGAAGAGGTCCTTTCAAAATATGACAGAAAAATTTAAAAAAAAATTGAAGTTTTATAAATTTGAAGTTTAAAGATTTTATTCATTTATTTGAGAGAGAGAGTGTGTATGAGAGCAAGCATGAACAAGGGGGTGGGGCAGAGGGAGAGGGAGAAGCAGACTCCCCACTGAGCTTGGAGCTGGATGTGGGCTTGATCCCAGGACCCCAAGATGATGACCTGAGCTGAAGGCAAACGCTTAACCAACTGTGCCACTCAGGTGCCCCTATAAATTTGAAGTTTAAAAAGGATTTCGCATATTTAAAAAACACAAAGTCAAAAGACAAATTAAAAGTTGAGGAATACCTTTCTTTTTTTTTTTTTATGCAGCCCCAAAGGGGTGAGGAACACCTTTCTAATTCACAGTGCAGATAAGCAGATAACATTTTTAATAAGTAAACAGCCCTAAGAGTTATTAGAGAAATTTAATGAATCCCTTAGGAAAATGACAAAAGATGTGAACCAATAGCTCAGAGAATGAAACACAAATGGCTTTAGGTGGCTTAAAAGATGCCAAATTTCACTGAAAATAAGAAATGTTCATATTAAAATTATATTGGGATTCAGTATCAGAGTAGTAAGTTTTGAACAAGTTCATAATACACCTCATGGTTTGAGGAAGAAACAAATTGTCTTACTTTCCTGGGTGAAGTATAAAACAGTAACTCTCAGGACAATTTAGCAAATTTTATTAACCTTTAAAATGCACATAAACTTTGGCACAACACTATTTCTGTGAATGTTTTCTGCAAATATATGCAATTTGACAGAAGTACAGGTTGCATGTTGAGCATGTGTGTGCGTTACAAAAAAATGAAAATCGAAATGTTATCAGTAGAGTACTGGTTAAAGATTGTCAAGATGCATGTAACTAAAGTTCATACTACTGTGGGAAAAAAATGAGGCATCTCTGTACTGATGTGGAAGAATCTGAAGGTAGGGGTGCCTGGGTGGCTCAGTCTGTTAAAGTGTCCAACTTTTAATTTTGGCTCAAGTGGTGATCTCAGGGTCCTGAGATCAAGCCCCACATCGGGCTCTGTGCTGGACATGGAGTCTGCTCAAGATTCTCTCTGTCCCTCTCCCTCTGCCCCTCCCCTCCCACTTTCCAATGGGCTCCCATTCTAAAAAAAAAAAAAAAAAAAGAATCTCTAAGGTATACAAAGTAAACTGAAAATAAAGGATAGAACAATTTGTATAATATGTTGCATTGGTTAAAAAACACAAAAATAAATTTATATTCAAAGCATAGAATATCCCTGGATGGACACAAGAAACCAACAGAAAACATTACCTTGGTGGGGGGGGGGGGGGGGTGAGGTGGAGACAGGTGCATAGAAAGATAATTTTCACTATGTATCTAATTCAAATGTATCAATTTTATAATGTGTACACGTATGACTTAAAAATAAGAAACATGGATGATAGAATGGGGCTCTTAGTCCCTTGTATTTGATGATAACTAAAAGGCTAAGAGGAAAACAAGAGTTTCCAAATATGCCCACATGCCAAAGCAACGTGCTAGACCACTGATCAAGTGACATTTACATGGCTATTAAAGATGTTACTACTTAACTGTATTTTATTGTGAAGATTTTCCCAATTTTTCATTTCTTTGACTTTGTGTTTTGTTTTGTTTTGTTTTCCAGAAGACTGGCAGATATGAGGTGTTAGCTTTTTATTTTTTCCCATGTTAGGTAGGTTTTTTTTCCAAGAATTGTTGGTATATTGTAGCTTCTCATCTCCCTCATACCCTCCTGAGGAATAGGAGAGGTGGTTTCTCTTCACCTCAATACACATGTGAAGAGTTTCAAGAAAAACCTCACAGAGCTTCACCTTTGCTCCTTGAAGTGTGGAGTGTGAAGTAATCCCATTTTGATCCCTGAGGAAGTTTATTTTTGAGAGGATGGCTCAAGAGTCTGAAGGGAGTTGACAGGGAGCAAGCAGCACTTCTAACTATTTTGGGTAAAGGTAAATGTTTGACAATGGGCTGGTTTTGGATACCACAGATGAAAGCTTGACTGGATCATTTTGAAGAGAACTTCCATTTTGAAAAGAGGGCTTTTTGATAGTTAACCTCTGCAGAAATTGGCTGTCTGAAGAGGGCAGGCTTTTAGGTGTGGGGGTTTAGGGGTTACAATGGTAGCCATGAGAAAAGGGTAGAGAGACCCCACCCTTCAGGGAGCTCTTGCAGCTACAAAGCAAAGCATCCTCATTCAGAATCCAGTCTGCACAGCAGATAATATCTGTTCCAATTGTATTGCCAGGAGCCGAACAGGAAACAGAGACCAAAAGAGAGTTGGAGATCTGAGAAGCTATGCAGGCCACAGTAAAAAGCTCAGAGGTTAACAGTAGCTGTTTGCCATTGACACTGCAAGGGGCAGTGAAAGGAGGTGGGGATTTTCAGCCCAAGATCCTGGATCACCAGGCAGAGGCTGGAACCTCAGTGGGCTTGTTAAACAGGAGATGGGGCCACAGAGGAAATGTCCCCTGAGCCAACGAGAAAGGAAAGAAACACTATGGTTTTCCCTTTCCTCTTGGTCTCAGTCTTATTTCAAGGCATTCCTTTGGTCAAGCCCTGCCAGAAGTCAAACCCTTGCTGGATATACAGTCAAAAGGCTCCAGCTGTCCTGAATTTCAGAGCAGAGGAGAAGGTTGAAGAATGTGACTGAGTCAGGGGTGCCCCAAAGGACCACAGCAATCTGATGAGATCTTCCATGTGGCATCCAATACAGAAGGGAAAGAGAAGCAGCACAAGGTAGGGTACTGAAGAAACCAGCTATTCTCATCCTCCTCTCTCTCACTCCCAAACCCTCTCCGCACACAAACGCAAGTACACAGAGTTCCCCCAGCCTACATGGAGGGAGTCTCATCCGTGTAATATTAGACAGCCTGGCAAGAATGGCATTCCTGCAGCCTGATCATAGCTCAAAATACACCAAGTTTGACTGCATGAATGAATGAAGGGCAGAAAATTCTCCCAGTACGGAATCACATCTGCATGAATATTAATTTACTTGATGGTAAATGCAGACTCTGTGCCATACAGGTTGGTTCTATTCACTAGACAGCTCATAGGGGGTAATAGTATTTTCCCTAATGGAGAGTAGAATTCAGGGGTTATGTGTATTCTAATGCAAATCTCACTCTTTCTTCGATATTCACAATCTTATTCAAGTTATTTAACCTTTCAGGAATGAAATGGCCTTGTCTCTTAAATCGGATAGCTATAACAATCATTTAGGCTTTGAGAAGGTTAATGCTCCCACCTGGGACCAGGTAGATGCTTGATAGCTATTGTTTTCTTTCCATAATTAAATTTATTGGAATATTCTTAATCTCCTCTCTACCTATGAGAAGCTCATGTATGGGATAAAACCCACCTTAAATCTCTTTTTCAAGATTAAATCTCTGTCAAAGAGAGAAGTCCTGTTTATCCATGCATCTCTGTTTACCATGCTCATTTCTTAGTGGTCGCATGATAGTTATTCAATATTTTAAGCACAGAGGATATGGAGGGTGAACAGCAGGGGAGGAGGCATCATTTACATGATTAGCTCCAATTTGCTCTGCACTCCTCTCTATATAGTCACCATTCCTTCAGCATTCACTGTGCACATCCTTCCAGAATTCAGGACCAGAGACCAGATTGCTTTGGATCAAAACTGGGCTCTAACTCTTGGCAACTAAGGGGCTTTGGGAAGATTATGTAACCTCTTACTTTTACAGTTGTAACACCTACAAAATAATAGTACTCATTTCTGAGAAGTTT
Organism: Neomonachus schauinslandi; assembly: GCF_002201575.2. NCBI lineage: Eukaryota > Metazoa > Chordata > Mammalia > Carnivora > Phocidae > Neomonachus > Neomonachus schauinslandi. The sequence continues at coordinate 87,068,276 of NC_058405.1, forward strand.
ATTTACATAAGATCCTTGGGACCAAGTCTTGCATGTTAAGCACTAAACAGAGGTTGGATTTGTTATCCTCTGGATGTATAGATAAGTTTTTAGATTTACCATCAAGTAAATTAATATTCCTGCAGATGTGGTTCCTTACTGGAGAATTTTCTGCCATTCATTCATTCATTCACTCATTCATTCATTCATTTTTAGAGATTATTTTCCATCATATTTATTAGTACAGAAAAATTCAAATACACCTATAGTTACCTAGATTCAGGCCACAAATACTTCCAATAGGCCTTATCTATTTATAGATGGCTTTCCTACAATAAATGATAGATACCTGTATAAAAATGAACACATCTGAATTGAATGCCATGGGAAAATAGAAATCTTATCTATCACTGTGTATCAGTATGTATTTTAAAAAGTATCTTTGTATATATACTATCTTTGTGTGCATTCCTTCCTAATATAAAAATAATGTTAGGAAATTTAAGTCTTTTTTTTTAAGATTTTATTTATTTACTTATTTATTTATTTATTTATTTATTTATTTGAGAGGGAGAGAGAGAAAGAATGGGGGTGGGCAGAGAGAGAGACAAGCAGACTTTTCACTGAGCATGGAGCCTGACTGGGGCTCTATCTCATGACCTTGAGATCATGTTAATTTTTTTTTTTTTAATTTAACATGTCTTTTATTTTTTGCAGAAAATGGAAAAGTAAATTTATTTTATAATATTTTTAAGATTTATTTATTTATTTGAGAGACAATGAGAGAGAGAGGAGAATAGGGGGAGGGAAGAGCAGAAAGGGAGGGAAAGAAGCAGATACCCTACTGAGCAGGGAGCCTGACTCAGGGCTAGATCTCACAATGCTGAGATCATGACCTGAGAAGAAATCAAGAGTCTGATGCTTAACCGAATGAGCATGACCCTAATGTGTTTAGGATATATATATATTTTTAATTCTTATGTTAATCCCCATACATTACATCATTAGTTTTAGATGTAGTGTTCCATGATTCATTGTTTGTGCATAACACCCTGTGCTCCATGCAGAATGTGCCCTCCTCAATACCCATTACCAGGCTAACCCATCCTCCCACTCCCCTCCCCTCTAGAACCCTCAGTTTATTTTTCAGAGTCCATAGGATATGTTTTCTTTGTTATCTCTTCTTATAAAGGACTTTGACTCCTAGCTTTTTTTTTTTTTTAAGATTTTATTTATTTATTTGACAGCGAGAGACACAGCGAGAGAGGGAACACAAGCAGGGGAAGTGGGAGAGGGAGAAGCAGGCTTCCTGCAGAGCAAGGAGCCCGATGCGGGGCTTGATCCCAGGACCCTGGGATCATGACCTGAGCCGAAGGCAGATGCTTAAGAACTGAGCCACCCAGGCGCCCCAGACCCCTAGCTTTTGCCTCTTGTAAACTCTATGCAGTCCTGCCACTTTCTGTCATTGTGAACAATTGGCAGATTATAAATGAGAGCAATAAATTATAAATGGGCCTACCCTGGCAGAGGACCCCACTTCAGTGAGCAATCAACTGTAAGCTATCAGGTCCACAGCCTCATATCTCTTATATTTGGCTTCCTATTACCTCACCAATGGTATGTTTTTGAAACTAAAACTTTACACATCCACTTATGAAGCCATGAGTTTGATTATCTTGGCTAGTGCCTTTTACATATTCAAATGAGCACCTGTCATTTTTAGACCAATATAATTTAAAGCCCTGTTTATTTTCCTCTCCTCTTCCCCTTTCTTAAAAAGGTTATATCACTACCTACTACCCAATACTTCCCCCACACACACACTCCTCTACCAACAAAGGCACATCCAGCCAGGCTGTTTTATGTCCAATTTGTTTATCGTGATGAGAAATGTGAAAATCTTTGGCAGAGATCATTAATTTTATAGCTTGTGTTTCGAAAAGTAGTTCCTGGGCTATTTACATCTCTTCATATTAACACCTGAGAAAATGAGTGTGCTGAAGATATAAAACTTGAGAAAGCAAATTGTGTTTACCATCTCCCTCTAAATATAATTCATGGCTCAGAACAGATCTTTATGACTCATGATCAAATATTTTCCTGGGGTTGCTTTTGGTGTTTGCTGCAGTGACACTGAATGCCTTTGGTTCTTTTGATTCCAAGACATTTAGCTTCCTGTTGGATTTTGATATTCAAGGTGAAATTATTACAATCCATCTTCACAGAGACAATTACTCTTTGAATTAACTGGTACAAGTGTCATGAGTTGCAAAAGACTTCTAATTTAGGAAAATAATTTTTTATTTACTTTATGAGAGGAAGACCTGCAAAGAATCCCAGAAATTATATATTGTGTCATCTTATTTCTCTTATTTTGTTAATTTTTAAATCTCAGCATTATTGAGGCATAATTGACATTTAAAATAGCAAGAGATGTAAAGTGTAAGTCATGGTGATTTGATATATGTATACTGTGATAGTTTTCCCCACATCTAGTTAATTAATACATCAATCACCTCACATATTTGTCTTTTGTGTGTATGTGAGAGCATTTAGATTCTAACTTCTTAGCAAATTTCAATTATATAATACAGTGTTATCAACTTGAGTCACCATGTTTTGCATTGGGTCCCCAGAACATATTCACCTTATAGCTAAAAGTTTGTGCCCCTTTCCCAACTTTTCCTTATTTTCCCCACCTCCCCATCCTTCTCACCTTGTCATCTATTTTTCTACTTTGTTTCTGTGAGTTTGAATTTATTTTTCTTCTTTCTTTTTTTTCTTTCTTTCTTTCTTTCCTCTTTCTCTCTCTCTCTTTCTTCTTTCTTTCTTTCTTTCTTTCTTTCTTTCTTTCTTTCTTTCCTCTTTCTCTCTTTCTTTCTTTCCTCTTTCTCTCTCTCTCTCTTCTTTCTTTCTTTCTTTCTTTCTTTCTTTCAAGAGTGAACAAATAAGTGAGTTCATACAGTATTTGTCTTTCTCTGTTTGGCTCATTTCACTTGGTATAATGCCCTCAAGTTCCCACCATGTTGTTGCAAAAGGCAAGATTTCATTTTTTCTTATGGTTGAATAATATTGCATTGTTTGTTTATACCATATTGTCTTTATCCATTCAGCCATTCATGGGCAATGAGATAAACCTGGGAATGCAAATATCTTCAATATCTTGCTTTCATTTCCTTTGGATATACACCTAGATGTGAGCTTGCTGGGTCATATGGTAGTTCTGTAATTTAACTTCTTAAGGAATTTTCATACTGTTTTCCATAGCAGCTGTACTATTTTACATTCCTATCCAGAATGCATAAGGGTTCCATTTACTCAACATCCTTGTCAATATTTGTCATCTCTTGTCTTTTTGATAAGAGACATCTTAACTGGTGTGAAGTGGTATCTAATTATGGTTTTAATGTGAATTTCCCATTTGATTAATGATGTGAGCACCTTTTCATGTACTAGTTGGCTATTTTTAAGTCTTCTTGGGAAAAATTATATTCAGTTTCTCTGTCCATTTATTAGATGGTATGAGTTTTTTCTGCTAATGAGTTGTAGGAGTTCATTATATACTTTGGATAATAACCTCTTATCTGATACATGGTGTCCAAATATTTTTCTCCCATTCCATCGGTTGCCTTTTCGCTTTGTTGAAGATTTGTTTTGCTCTGCAGGAGCTTTTTAGTTTGATATAGTCCCACTTGTTGGTTTTTACTTTCGTAGTGTTTGCTTTTGGTGTCATATCAAAAAAATCATTGTCAAGACAGATACTAAGTAGTTGGCCTCTTGTGTTTTCTTCTAAGAGTTTTGTAGTTATAGGTCTCATGTTGAAGTCTTTAGTCCATTTTGAATTTATTTTTGTGTTTGGTGTAAAATAAGAATCTAGTTTCATTTCTATGTGTCTAAATATCCAGTTTTCCCATAACCATTTGTGGAAAAGATTGTCCTTTCCTCATTGTATATTCTTGACTCCATTGTAATAAATAAACTAAATATATATGAATAGGTTTATTTCTGGGCTTTCTATTCTGTTCCATTGATATATGTGTGTATTTATGTCAATACCATATTGTTTTGATTATGGTAACTTTGTAATAAAGTTTGATATCCGGAAGCATCATGTCTCCAGCTATGTTCTTCTCAGGAACAGAGGAAGTTCATGGCAGTTTCTTAACTGAGCATTGCTTTTAATCCATAACTACAAATGAATATCCAGAAATCCCACACATGTTTGAGAAAAACAAATATAACAACAACAACAAATAAATGAAAAAAATAAAGAAATAAGATGCATATACCCAAAGGGAGGAGAAAGATATTTTAGGAAAAAGAAGAGAACTTATAAAAAAAAACAAAACCTGGGAGAAAAAAATATTGTATTTATTTATTAATTTATTACTAAAAATAAATGCTTACCAGCCAGAAGTAGCCTGGAAATAACTGCAAATGTGGCTTTGGGAGAGTCAGTGGAGTTGCCTCTTCTCTCAGAGAAACTAGGGAGTCCCACATTAATAATATTGCTAGCTTCCAAATGAAAGTCTAAGGTGGGTTCATCTGATGCTGGAGTTTTGCCCTTCCTAGCATCCAGGAAGGCTTTAAAAGTATGTGGCATTTTCAATTCCGGAGTATGAGGCAAATTCCCAACTCTGACTTTTAAGTGGGGGATTTCTAACACAGGCAAGGGTTTCAGATAGTAGTCACCAAAATAAATAACACACAGCCACTGCACTGGGTCAGGCTGCAATTCTAGCAGGTTTCCATCTTTTTCTGCCTTCAATATGTTTGTTTCCTCATCTCCAAAGTAAAAGATTAGGACTCAATTATTGTTGTTGTTACCTTTATCTTTTACATTTAAAGATTCACTGATTCAGAGAAACGACAAGATGAGAACAGTTCAGATATGGTGTTCAGAAAGTAGACAGATGAAGCAAAATGAGAAAAGAATTTTCTGAGTCAAACAAGAAATTCAGTGCAATCTTGTCATTGCAGAATGACAACAGAAAGTAGATGAGAGAGAGAAAGAGGGGGTGGGAGAGGAGAGAGAGAAATTGTGAAAATATAGTACTCAGAGAAGCTGACTCATGCATTTACAAGGCAGTTAAACCCTGCTTGGAAACTGAATGAGCTGAACCGACTGATACAAAGTAGAAAACTACAAATATCACTTACCCTCATGTTCATAGTGGAACCCATCAGGCAAAACTTACAATGCTGAATGCTTTACCTGAGGGGGGATGTTCTAAGGATATAAGAAAGGAATATCATTCATTCACTTATTCAGCAAACATTTTGGCCCATTTTCTGTAGTATTAAGAAGGAAACACAGGGGTGCCTAGGTGACACATTCGGTTAAGTGGGGGATTCTTGGTTTCAGCTCAGGTTGTGATCTCAGGGTTGTGAGATCAAGCCCGTGGCTCCACACTAAGTGTGGAGTCTGCTGGAAGATTCTCTCTCCCTCACCTTCTGCCCCTCCCCCACTCTCTCTCTCTCTCTCTTTAAAATAAATTAATTAATTTAAAAAATGAAACACATGTTTCCAGCTGTCAGGGACTCAGCCTAGAAATTAATGGTTGCAACAGTGTGGCAAGTGTACAAAAATCAGTAATACATCATGACATCACAGAATGGAAAAAAGGTATATAACGGCCTGCAGGGCACACACACACACACACACACACAAAAATTCCAAGAGATTAAGCTACATTTTGAAGGAAGAATTAAAAAAAGCTCAGGAGGAGAATAAAGAGAGGATGGTTATTTCAAAACAACCAAAAACAAAACAAAAGAACATATGATCTCAGGAAAAAAAAACTGGAAAAATTGTTTGACTTAACTTGAGAACTCAAGGTCATTGCAGTTGAGATGGTCCTTACACACATAGAAAAGAAAAAAAGACCTACGACATGATCCACATCACACTGGGCTTCATGTTTCTTGCTAAGTAGTTCTGCTGAATTCTGGAAATAACAAGCAACACAAAGATTTAGGGCAAGGAAGTAACAAGGACAGACTTGAAAAGGAGTTTGGAGGTTGGAAGCAATATGACAAATTAGAAGTTGATTTTATAAGATAAAAAAAACAGAGAGGGAGGCAAACCATAAGAGACTCTTAACTATAGAGACAAAAGTGAAGGTTGCTGGAGGGGAGGGAGCTGGAGGGATTGGCTAAATGGGTTATGGGCATTAAGTAGAGCACATATTGTGATGAGCACTGGGTGTTATATTTAAGTGTTGAATCACTAAATTCTCCTGAAACCACTAATACTCTATATGTTAACTAATTTGAATTTAAATAAAATCTTGGAAGAAAAAATTAAATTAAATTAATAAATAAAAAAGAAGTTTATTTTAATAATACAGGAAAGAAGCAAGGATAGATCCAAGCAAGGGGATCTAGATGAACAAAATGAACTGATGTATTCAAGAGAAAACATGAAAGATCAGTTAAGAGAATGCAGGGAAGTATAATCCTGAGTGTGGTTTCCTCAAACCCTAACCTCAAATGACTTTCAGTCGAAAAGCAGAAAAAGAACAAGTGTGTGTGTGTGTGTGTGTGTGTGTGTGTGTGTGTGTGTATGTGTGAATCACCTGAGGATCTTGTTAAGATTCTGATTCAGTGGGTCTGAGGGGAGCCTGAGTTTCTACATTTATAACATTTGTAGTAGTCAGAACATATCAGACTGCTGGCTCATGAGCAGCACTTTGAATAGAGATGGTGAAAAGTCCATTTTTCTAGGCCTGGTGAAGTGATGAGAGCCTGACCTACAGAAGGTAGCTGTTGCTATACATCTATTTAGTGTCCTCACTAGGTGATTTTCTGATTAGTCATATTCCTAATGTTTGGCACACATTAGTTATATTCCTAATGTTTGGCCTAATTTCAATTATTAACTGCTATAACCATTTAAGAATGTTCACACAGGCTAGTACACTCTAGGTTTTCTCTTCTGTATGAATCAAGGATATGTTCTACTGACGTGACTCTTTTCTTCATATACATCCCTGTTTCATGAAATTGTACTCCAATTGATTTTCCCTAATAGAAATATAAAAACAGATAATGAAATCATAATGCATGTTTTCCAGTACTCACAGGACTGTTTTTATTCTGACCTGAAGAGATTGTGTAAATTAAACATGTTCCTTTCCAACCTGTTTAATTGTTGGAAATGGTTATGTTTAAACACTGATGTGAGGAGGCTTCTGTTTCCTCTCTTGTCCAAACTGATTTGAGAATCCATACTTGTCAGTGAGAGGGGTTTTCTTAGGTGTCCATCTTCTTCCAGTGACATGTGCATATTGTGGAATTCAGTCATTAGTTTTAAGTTAAAGAGTTACTGGGTATTCATTTTCTTTCTTTTTTTTTTAAGATTTTATTTATTTATTTATTTGAGAGAGAGAGACTGAGAGAGCACATGAGGGGGGGGGGGTCGGGAGGGTCAGAGGGAGAAGCAGACTCCCCGCCGAGCAGGGAGCCCGATGAGGGACTCGATCCTGGGACTCCAGGATCATGACCTGAGCCGAAGGCAGTCGCTTAACCAACTGAGCCACCCAGGCACCCGGGTATTCATTTTCTAAACACAAGAACAAAAGAAAAAAGAAAGCCCCTGGAAAATTTTTGTTTTGGTTAATCAGGTCAAGCTATTCCCTAATGTCACTCTTCCTTCATTATCTGACACAAATTCTGTATATTATTTGCAAGAATAATGGATGTATAGACTCAACACCCCAAAAAAACAAAAAACAAAAAATCCAGTCAAGAAATGGGCAGAAGACATGAACAGATATCTCCAGAGAAGACATACAAATGGCCAACAGACATACGAAAAAATGCTCAACATCACTTGGCATCAGGGAAATACAAACCAAAACCACAATGAGATACCACCTCATACCAGACAGAATGGCTAAAATTAAGTCAGGAAACAAAATATGTTGCCAAGGATGCAGAGAAAGGGGAACCCTCTTATGTTGTTGGTGGAAATGCAAACTGGTGCAGCCACTCTGGAAAACAGTATGGAGTTTCTTCAAAAAGTTAAAAATAGAACTAACTACTCTATGACCCAGCAATTGTGCTACTAGGTATTTATCCAAGAGATACAAACATAAAGATTCAGAGGGGCACCTACACCCCGATGTTTATAACAGCAATGTCCACAATAGCCAAAGTATGGAAAGAACCCTGATGTCCACTGACAGATAAATGGATAAAGATGTGGTATATACATGCAATGAAATATTACCTAGCCATCCAAAAGAATGAAATCTTGCCATTTCCATAGATATGGATAGAGTTTTGCATAGATGTGGATGTATAGAAGTTTGATTTAGTTGTAAAATATTTTCTCATAGTCACCTATAGCTTTTATTTTTTTCTTATCTCATGTTTATTCATTCTTACCTTCTGGACCCATTTCCTGCCTTACCTGAGAAATTCAAAATACCCTTCAAATTTCTCTTAAAAAATAGATACCTATAAAAGGAAGAAAAGTAGTGACATATTTCTTTCCAAATAAAAAACATCCATTACATCTATTGTAAAATACCTGTGAAGAGTCAAAGATTTTACTATACTTGGAAGCTAACATACTTGCTTGCCACAGTTTCATTGACCCAAGAGGAGATACAAATCTCCTGGATCAGAAACAAAGGACGTTTGCTCATGGCATAAATATGCAGCATGATCTTTGTATTCCTTTTGGTTTTCCTTATGGCTCCCACCTTAATTTCACAGGGGCAAAGTAGAGAGACCCAGATGTTATCCATGCAGTGAATTCGTGTTACAGCTAAGGAACCCTGAGTTTAGGTAATCTGAATCTGAATCTGAATCTTTTACAAGCAAAGTTGCCCAACATTTACCCTGGTGGGAGATATGATCCTTGTTATACTGGACAGTAAACAATCCTTCCCTCTTCCCTGGAGGGAGGCAAGTCTCCATCTTCCTACACTGATCACTATACAAATATCCTTGCAAAGGGACAGTTCCATAGAAAAGCTACCAGTGCTGCTGCTTGAAAGAGGTGTAGAAATGTGAGACCTATGGCCAATTGTCTCCGAACATTTATAAACTGATCTCTGTAATTTGAGATGTAAGACATCAATACCAACTTGACAAATATAAAAGATTTTTAAAAAAATTTACTTAAACGTCTGTCATAATATAAAGTAACCATTTTATTTCTAAAAGAAGACAGCATGAAAAAGCTTTGGAGTTTGACAGTTGTGAATTTAACTGTGGTTCAACTACACCTAGATGAATCACTTTGGACAATATACCTTACCTTTTTTTTTTATTTTTTTAAGATTTTTAAAAATTATTTATATGACAGAGAGAGAGCAGGAGAGCACAGGCAGGGGGAGTGGCAGAGGGAGAAGCAGACTCCCCGCTGAGCAGGGAGCTCAATGTGAAGCTCCATCCCAGGATCCTGGGACCAAGACCCTAGCCGAAGGCAGTTGCCTACCAACCGAGCCACCCAGGCGCCCCAATACACCTTACCTTTTTACACCTCATACATCATAAACCTAAGGAGGGCATAGCAGCATTTCTGTGGAACCAATCTCCCAGCACAATGCCTGGAAATTAAAGGAAATCACTAGGTATTTTGCCTCTCAATTGTTCTTCTTTCCTTACCTTACTCTAAGTGTTTACTCCTATAAATAAAACCATACTAGCTTTCTCACCCAATTCTAAATATTCATGAGAAGAGCTCACTGGTCTGCTATTTACTTTCAATTTATTCTCTGCCTACCTAATCACAGCAGAAAAATAAAAGGAGATATAATCTGAACCAGAAGAATAAAGAAGCAGGCATGCTGGACTGAAAACCTTATTGCAGAATAATTTTAGGAATGCCATTGTCACAGGAATCCAACCTGATTGTAGTTCTCTTCAGGCACGTCACACGTCAGTTGAAGAATGCGAACTTCAGAGTCATGCCCACGTAAATAAAACTCTACTGCTTAATCTATAAATTAGTAAAGTTATCAGACTTGGGTGGTTTTAATTTTCTATATATAAAAGAAATTTTAAAATATGTACCAGAGGGGAGGTGGGCAGGGGATGGGTTAAATAGGTGATGGAGATTAAGGAGGACACTTGTGTTGAGCACTGGTTGATACATGGAAGTGCTGAATCACTATATTGTATACCTGAAACTAACATTACACTGTTAACTAACTGGAATTTAAATAAAGAACTGAAAAAAAGAAAAAAAATGTATCTACCCTGTTGTAGGAATTCAGTGAGATTACACCTGAAACACCTATCACAGTCTATTGTAGGTATACAAAAAACATATTTTCCTTCCTCCAGAAAACTTTACCTCTTCTTTCTGTCTAACATTTGTATCACAGTTTGTTTTTAAATAAATATTTGAGGACTTCCTGATCACTTTTGAGAAACACCCAATCTTGCTCTTCTTTCCAGCTGCTATTCTGTTTCTTTATTCCTCTAGCCACCAGAATTCTCAAATGAGTGACCAATGTACATTACTTGTCAGTGAATTTTCTTAAGCATGAGCCCTTTATCCACCATTATCATGAAATAAATTAATTCAAATCCATTGCCAAATAACCCAGCTTGGCCATTCTTTTGAGCATATTTCTTGCCATCCTTTATGGATAATTCTCAGATTATGTATTTTCCAAAAATCTCCATATTTCTATGCCTCCATGCTCTTTGAGAACATTTCACTCCCTATCAAAAGAGTCTATTTCCCTCCCTTTAGGCAGGACTATGACTACTCTGACCAATAGAATGTGACAAAAATGATGCTATGTAACCTCCAAAGCTACGTCACAAAAGGAATATGGCTTCTTCTTGGCTCTTTGTGTTGGCATACTTTCCCTGTGAGCCCTGCCACCATACCGTAAAGAGGCCAAGCTACAATTCAAGGCTGTGTCTGGTGTTCCAGACTAGAAGCCCAGCTAATGTCCCAGCTGACAGCCAGGCTCCACTACCAGATGTGAGTGCATAGACTTCAGGTGATTCCAGGTTCTAGCTTCTAATTTCCTCCAGCTTTTGCTTCTTCCCAGAGGAGGCTGCAAACATCATGAAGTAAAGATGATCTAAACCCACCATGCCTTGTATCAATTCTTCTGACACATGAATTCTATAAAATCAATAAATGCTTTGTATCACTAAATTTTGAGGTAATTTGTAACACAGAACTGGTAACTGGAACATACTCCTTACCAAACTTTGCTTCTGAAAATTGTCTCACTTTCACCCGTAACCCTTTTAGGGTTCCCACTCTCTCCTGCTTTCCGATGGTCCTGTTTCCCCCCCGAGATTTTCTTCCTAGATCCTTACTCTCACCTGTACACTGTTCATTTTATAAAGTATATGTCCATGCTGCATACCTTCAAGCCTTTGTCTCAGGACCACAATTCTTTGGGTGCAAGTCTCCTAAGGATTAAATTTTAAGGAGACTTTCTCTCAGGATCATGCACATGTCTCTCTAAATTTGGGCCATAGGACCCTCACTTGCCCTGAGCCCTGGCCCTTAATGTCTCTCTAAATATATTTCCCTGTTAAAATCCTACTAGCATTGCATCAGTGATAAAATGAACAGGCTTATGAGTTGGACTCTCTGGTTTGAATCTCAAGTTTGCCATTAATAAGCTGTGTCTTGGAGATTATTCTAAGTACTTTAGTATTGTCATCTATTAATGGTGATAGTGGTATTATGTGTCTCTTAGGGCTAATGGAAAGATTGAATGAATTAATGAAAATCAAGATGTTAAAACAGTAGCTGTAATAAAAACAGTTAATGTTGGTTATAATTATTCTTTATTATAATTGCGTTCATATCATATATGCCTCCTCATTATAATAATTTCCACATATGTAAGATTGAACTTTTGGTCAAAACCTAAAGTAACACCTCCTCTGAGTCTCTCCACTCTTGATTAGGTCCTAAAGTTATTTAACCCATTTATGCCCAAATTTAAAATAATCTTTGAACTACCATCTTCTTTCATCCAAATGTGGCATTTTTTTGTTTTGTTTTGTTTTATTATCACTTAACACTTCTTTCTTTCTGTCTGGCGTTCTGGACTTTATATATTTGATTAAGTCCTGATTTATGTGTATTTCACCCAAGTCTCAGTGGGAGTCATCAACCTCACCTTAAAAATTAAAATTAGGGCGCCTGGGTGGCTCAGTTGGTTAAGCAACTGCCTTCGGCTCAGGTCATGATGCTGGAGTCCCAGGATCGAGTCCCGCATCGGGCTCCCTGCTCGGCAGGGTGTCTGTTTCTCCGTCTGACCCTCCCCCCCCTCTCCTGCTCTCTCTCTCTCATTCTCTCTCTCAAATAAATAAATAAAATCTTTAAAAAAAATTAAAATTAAAAAATGTTACAAAAACAACCCTATGGCTACTCATACACACTCACACCCAAATTCTCCCAAGCTGATTTATTATTCTATATTCTTTTTTTTTCCAGGTCTCTCATCAAAAATCACCCAAGGTTCCCTATTTCCTATTATAACAATCTCCACATCTCAGCCTTACTATCAATGCAATCTAGTAAGTAAACTTGATTAACTTATCTGACCTCATTTTTCACTAACATATAAAATGCATTTTCCCAAGTAGATAGTCTTTTGAATGTGCCATAAAATAAAATTGCTTATTTAAACATATACCTTTGTACGTTGTGGTTTTTTTGTCACTTCTTCTGATATACATGACCCCTTTTCAACATTGATCTTTTAAATTCTCTATGTTTAGGAAATAAGTTACATTATTATTGAGCACTTTTCAATATATATAATATTTCAGAGAAATATAAGTGTAGGAATTTGTAAGAAACTAACTAAAAATTATTATTTTTTAAAGTTTTATTTATATACAAATCAATGTTATGATCTGATTTTCTGGCCAGTTTTGCAATATATATCACATATTTATCCATATGATGGATATGGATATGGTTTACATTTATTGTCAACATCTTTTAACTATCATGAAATTTATTCCAATATGTCATAAAATTCAAACCAGGTCCCCCTTTAGCACCCAGCTGAGTGCTTAAGTTATGAACTAATGACACTGAATTTATTAATTTTTTTACATGTTCTGGGCATCTTGAATCTTTACAGAATTCTGTATCATGAGTTACATTATATTATGATGATAATTTTGATAATATAATCGTCAATAACCAAACAAGACCATCCCCCAAGTCAATAATAAATTTGCCTGAGAATGAAGACACATCAATTTAAAGGATAATTTTCTAAGCAAATTGGTGAATTTTTTTAAAGTTTTTTAAAAGAGGAAAATTGGTTATGGAATACTATCATTTTGGTATTTCTCTGAAGAGAAAATAAAAAAATAATCTTGCAGGGAGATATCTCAACAAGTCTATATTTTGCAAAAGAACCTTCCTCCTTGTAAGTGTTGTAGTTTATAAATATTCTTTGACCAAATACATTGATAAATTGCAGATGAACCCTCCCTAAGAGCTAGATAAGGGACAGGAAACTAAGCATCGTGAAAGGCTGTGACTGATGCATCCCTCAAGCCTCTGTTATTTGCATCAGAAATGTCTCTAATTCAAAAAGCAATAAAAAAAATGACATGGGAAGTCTATTGGGGTACTTGCTAACAAATTGTAGAAATAATGTCTGATCCTCATCATCCATAATATTTAATATCCACCACTGGACCTATTAACATAAATGCATGAAATCACATTTATTTGCTCCAAGAACATAACGCATTTATGATGAAGAAAATGTAAATTGCTGCTGATCAAACTGCTTCATCCCTGATTTCTTATGATTAACATTAACAATGAACAAAAAGATCCAAAACGTCTGGGTTCTATTAGATAATTGGAAATCATGAATTCAGCCTGGTTTATATTTGAAACCCTGTCTAATGGATTGAAGAATGGCTAACAGTCTAGATCTAAGGTTAAATGATAAATAGAAGCTTATTCAGCCAGAAGGCTTCCCTGCGAGGTGCCATGGGGATGAGAGTTGGTTGCATTTTATTTGTCATTATTATTAATGATGTGGAAAAGAGGATAAACAGCAGATAAATTAAATGAACAGGCAATAGAAGATTGGACAGAGTTGCATGTCAATACAATACAGTGACGGGCCCAAAGCAAGTTGGAAATCCATAATGCACCCAAGATATAACAAAACGATATTTAAGCCAGAAAAATAATAAAATGCACATAAAAGTAAATAAAATACTTAAATTAAGGAAAAATAAAAATAAATTTTGAAAAGAAACCAATTAATATAATTAAGCCTTGACTGGAGTAAATAATATACGTGGTTTTAATATTTTCAAGCATCGAGGGATCTCTTAATACTATATTTATTTCTTTGTTTTAATTCATTGCAATTGTAATGTCAAGTTAATGTATTAATGTTTATTGTAGATGCCTACATGAATGTAAATATGTAGATCGTAGGGTACATTTTTCTGGAAATATGATATGAACTAAAGTAAAAAGGACAGTGACTTGGCAAAAATTCAGTTTCTTTTTGGCTTTTTTTTTTTCAGGACCCTACCAGTATGGAAAATGTGGTAGTGTTGTGCCTCTTGTGGACATGAAGGGTGAATAAAATGCCTACTAAAATATGCCATCTGCTCTTGTTCTGTAGAGTCTCATTTCTATTTAGTTCTGTATTCTTGACTAAATAAATTAGGATTTATTGTATCCATCTGTGGTCACATCCCACAAACTCAAAACCTTACAATGCTATAAACACATTTCAGAATTCCCTTTTATGTGATTCTAATTATCTTTCACCTGTTTGGTCTATGTAACAATTTTCATTATTTAATACCTTTTGAATAGTAAATGAGGAAATAGGAAAAAAAAAGTCAGGACTATGTACAGGGAAAAAAAGAAAAAGATTCTTGTGAATAGTGATTGGCCCTCACCTCAATACACATTATGGCTGATTGCTCTCTTTCTCTTTCTGTGGGAAGAAGGAGCTAAGCTGGGACTAGAGCCACCGATCAACATAAGAGAGTCAATTTATTGACTCCAACTGTAATAGACTTCAAAAAGGTATATAACAAATAACAAAATACTAAAAAAAAAATCAAGAGACTGCTGAGTTGGTCATAGATCCACCAAATTGTGTTGGCTTAGGCTATAGTAATTACATTAAAACATTCTTTGTACAGACACAGCCAAGTATCCAAGTATCAAATCATGGGCTCCCAGAATGGAAAATGAGATTAGGTCATCTATATTAACCCTCTAACTAGATGCATAAATTCCGAATAAGTGGTCATGTATCCTCCTATTGCACACTTCCAGTGCTGGGAATTCACTGCCTCAACAGGCAGTTCATTCCATTTCAGGACAACTTAAATTATTTGAAAGTCCTTTCTTCCATTAAGCCCAAATCTAGCTCCAAATAATTTCCACTTGTAGATCTTAGTTTTTCATTCTGTGGCGACAAAATAGAAAGAAGCCCAACAATTTCTCCTTAACATAGGCCAGTAAGTATTTGAAGACAGCAATAATGTCAACCTAAGTCTTTGTCCCAGGCTAAATACCATCTTTTTTTTCCCCCTCAACTCTTCTTCTGATATGTCCTCAATTGCATACCCACCACTTTCTTGACCTCTGACTATCTCTCAATTTCCAGTTTATCTTGATCATATTAAAAAGTTTTATCCAGGGTTTAATCTGTCACTACTCTAAACTATCCCTCAGTTATCATGAAGCAGAGTGGTACCATTACCATTAGGTTCCAGACACTGAATTTGTTCTCCTGCTAAATACAACAGCAGCTCTTCTAGAACCTCTACTGTCTAATATGGTTGCCTACATGAGATATTCAGTCCTTTTTCCTCACAAATCTTTTTTTCTAATTGGGAGATCATTGGTGCCTCATTAATATTTAAGTAAAAAAACAAACAAGCAAACAAAACAAGAAAAAAACAGAGAAAGAAAGGGGGCTAGGAAATGTACATCTCTAAAAAATAAATAAATAAATAACTTTGTTAACTTACACATTTTTTCCTAAAGTCATTTTCCTAAGAAATGCATGATGAGACAGAAATGTCATCTTTGAAGACAAGTTAACCTGGTCATGAATCCATGCTCATTCACCTACTTAAAGCAATCACAAAATTTTTCTAATACTAATTCCCAACTTTATAAAATCAAGATACCTCTAACATTTACTTCAAAGGATTAAAAAGAGAATTAAATACAACAATGTACTAAGTTGATGAGCACAATTTATGAGTATGGAGCTCTACATTTATGCACTGTAACTTCTTCTTCCTCCTAATACCTAAAATATGATTCATGAAAAATTTTAAATCTACAGATATATCTATAATAATTTTGATTGTTCTTAATTCAAACCTTACCCTAGGAGTAGATTAATGCCCATGATTTGTGATTTGAGGGGAAATTAAAGTAGTTTTGCCTGAAAGCATCCCTTCCATATCACTGCCATTATGTCATGATCCCTTGTGAGTAATTTCTCAAATCTCTTTTCTTTGTGAGAGCTGAATCACCAGGAAGTGTAGGGGAAAGTTTAAGAAGTTAGATAGGGCTGAGATGAGGGTATGACTCACTGATCACCCAGAGGTCAGCTCAGGAAAGATGTTTTGCATACCTGGAAAATAGAACAGTTACAGAGCAAGTGAGATGGATGATGATGGGAAAATAGAGTATGTGGTTCTGTTGGGAAAGTCCTCAGAAAAACCTGAAATATTTATCTACCACTGCAGACCAGACCCATACCTAATTGACATGGGTCAGGCATTCCAAAAGTAACTGAGGAAAGGGGAGTAGAAAGACTCATTTTTGAGAAAGACTTTTAAAATTTTACCAGAAGAATAATAATAAGAGTCAGGGCACAAGATTCAGGGCAAAGCATTGGCTAGAATAAGGCAATCATGAGAGTCATGGGGATCAAGGAATGAGCCAAGAAGCAGTAGCTAATATGAAATGAAGGATTCAAAGCAGTAGTGTTTGACCTGCATTGTCAAAGGTCAGTGGTCTCTGGGTATGGGAAGTGGAATTCTGCAAGGGTCGAGACAGATAGAAAACAACAAAATAAATACTCCTAACTGTACCCAATGTTGGCCGTGATCAAAGAAATGTGGTAGTTCAATTTTTTATATCTTTTCATTAAGATGCTTGTTTTTTCATGACCTAGAAATACTGGGAATGTAATAATACGCATGGCTGGGCTAAATGCCTCCACCATAATTACTGCAGACATGTTAACAATAAATAATGAAGTTATTGGTTAGAGCTGAGCCCATAAAACAGAAGGGTAGTGATTAGTGCATCAGCGCCTAAAGCAGCCACAATTGTGTGTGGTCTTTTGTTTTGCTTTGTTTTATTTCTGACTGTAGATAATGGTGGTTCCTGTTTACTTGCCTTGCTTTAAATAAACTCAGTTAGGCTTCTTTGTTTCATTGTGGGAATTTTTTTTTTAACTTATAAGTAGACATGATTACTATCTTCCTGGCTGCTGAATTCTGGTTCATGTTTCCCATACATGAAATAGGTAAGAAAAATATTCTTTCTTTGAATGAGAATTTTTAAAATATATTTTTAATTGAAAATCAAATCTATCACCTTAATCATGGTTTGATAAATCAGAATTAGTTTTTAAGGACGCTTTTTGCTATAAGTAATGTGTAATTTTAGTTCTTAAAAGGCTGTTAAAAAGGTCAGCTATGTGTTATGAGTCTTTTGTCAAGAGCCTTTATTTCAGACATGTATGTTAGCATAAAATATGTAACTTCATTGTGTTTATGAACACACACACACACACACACACACACACACACTGTGGCAGAATGAAACAAGACCATGCTGCAGGATTGGACTAATCCAGATTCAGTTCAAAGCCCCTGAATTTACCAGCTGTGTGACCTTGGATGATGCATTTAATGTCTCTCTACCTCAGTTTCCTTCCCTGCAAAACTTATACACATTCATTGTACCTGTTTGAATGAAACTGGTAGCTTGTTTAGCAAGCAGAAGGCATTTGTCATATAGTGGCTGATATTCTCATCATCAATATGCATAAAAATTTAGTATAATGCCTGCATATAGATACTATTTAACAAAGAGTGCAGAATATTCTGTCTTTGTATTCAGTGCAGTCCATCAGGTAGAATACCATATATATAGCAGAGATAGAATAAGTGATAGCATGCACAGCACAATATGAGTAAACTAAAGACTATTCTTCCACAAATAGAGGATGCAAGTGGCATCTAGGTCAGGAGCACATGCATAGAAGGCTCTTCATTAATAGTACCAATGACAGGGGTGATTTATATTACGTGTAAAGCTACTAGTACCAAGTTAAACCCACAATAGTGGCTTAATAAATGGTAGTTATTATTAGGTATTCCATAAGCAGTATCAGAACTAATATTCATTGCTTCAATTGATCCCCATATCAGTACTGACTATTTATGCTTCTTAAGTGGATTACCTTTACTTTAAGAGGCCAGCTTTCATTTTTAATAAGCGCCCTGCTGTTTTGTTGTGTTTTCCTTTTCAAAGTGTTTAGGCCCTTATTGATACAGGGCTTATCTAAAACAAACAACACAAGTCTGTACAAAGGAAAGAGTCAAGTGAAAGGAAAGAGATTTCTGTGTCAGAGCTGCAGTAAATGAGGGCAGATCAGGTGTTTGCTGCAGATGCTGCTATGCTGACATGGGAAGTCCACACATCATTCTGACAGTGTGTGGGGTTTCGGAGCTGACAATCACCAGGCAAGCTCACTGCCAAGTACAGACAACTGGAGATAAATGTGAAGGAGATTTTTCTCTTAAGGAATTTCCTCTAGTGAGCACAATTCCAAGAACTAGGACCATCCTGCCTTCAACCTAAGAAGGTGAATTTGCCTTAGCCAGATTTCGATATCATACTTCTGAGAAAGATGATTGTAATAAGCCAAAAGAGAAGGAAGCAAGTTAGCTCAAAAGTGTTGTGTTACTGTTTTACTTGTGTGGTTTTGTAATTGGCCAGTGTTCATGCCAACCTAAGCCTGGTATAAGATTAAGATTCTGTCTTAATCGCAGGAAACAAACTGAGGGTTGCTGGAGTGGGGGGTGGGGTGGGAGGGATGGGGCGACTGGCTGATAGACACTGGGGAGGGTATGTGCTATGGTGAATGCTGTGAATTGTGTGAGACTGTTGAATCTCAGATCTGTACCTCTGAAACAAATAATGCAATATATGTTAAGAAAAAAAAAAAAAGAAGAAGAAGAAGGTAGCGGGAGGGGAAGAATGAAGCGGGGGAAATCGGAGGGGTAGACGAACCATGAGAGACAATGGACTCTGAAAAACAAACAGGGTTCTAGAGGGGAGGGGGGTAGGAGGATGGGTTAGCCTGGTAATGGGTATTGAGGAGGGCACATTCTGCATGGAGCACAGGGTGTTATGCACAAACAATGAATCATGGAACACTACATCTAAAACTAATGATGTAATGTATGGGGATTAACATAAGAATAAAAAAAAAAAGATTAGGATTCTGACAGTGGAGGAAATTCACCCAAGATTCAGTCTAAAAACACACATGTACACTCCAAACAGAAGAACAAATAGAAATTTTCATGTACTATTTGACACAAGCTTAAGAATAAATTGTATTCCATGCACCACAGATTTAGAAGTCTTCAAGTTATATGTGCTTACCAGAAATCAAGCGTAATGTCTCAAATAAACCAAGTACTTCTACTTTCCTTTCCTGAATTTTTTGTTGATTTAAGTTTGTCAGCTGAATGTTGGAGAGCTCTAATATGTTAGGTATTTGAAGATATCCTTGTGAGAAATCTTGTGAGAAGGGTGTAGGCCATCACTATGATTAAGCAGAAATATCTAAAAGTATGGTTCTCAGGATAGATGTTCAGAAGCATCAGTCCTCTAATTTTTCCACCATTGTTTTGATAAAGTCTGAGACTCTGTTTTTTGGGTTTTTGTTGTTGTTGTTTTGTTTTGTTTTGTTTAAAGATTTTATTTTTGCGAGAGAGAGAGAGAGCATGCGCAAGAAAAGCGGAGAGGGGCAGAAGGAGAAGCAGGCTCCCTGCTTGGCAGGGAGCCCGATGTGGGACTGGATCCGAGGACCCTGGGATCATGACCTGAGCTGAAGGCAGACGCTTAACCGACTGAGCCACCCAAGGGCCCTGAGACTCTGTTTTTAAGAGGTAACTACAAACTCCAGTCCCCTTAAAGAATGAGCACAATGACCTAAGTTAAGCACTATAAGTGATTATTAACCCAAGTGTTCTGATAATGGATTCAAGTCAAAGAAAAAGGAGAAGAGAGAACAAAATGATGGTAAATAAAGAAGGAATGCCATTGAGAGAGAGTTATAAGGATTGAAGGACCACTTCACTATTGTTTCACAGCCAGAAATGGTCCTTAACTAGATGTTAGGAGCCAATGTGTGTGTGTAGAAACACTAGGAAATTGAGAAGCGTAACTATTGTACATTCATGGGTAAAGATCTTTTTTTTTTTTTTTCCAATATATCAATAAAAAGAAAAAAAAATAAAATAATTCCCCAGGCTGATTTACTTTATTACAAGAATGGTGGCACTCCAAAAAAGCTTGTATTTTGACCAGAGGACCTTGAATTATAAGAGACAAATCAGACTCAGAACATGGAAAACAGAGTCACTTAAGCATGTTCTTTTCATTAGTTTTGTTTGAATTTTACACTTAGTTTTCTCTGATGGTGCTGCTGGAGTTCAGATTATAGAATGTATGGCTCTTTTGAAAAGCCATGGCAGAAGAGAAGCCAAAATCCTAGCTAATTCAGGAACTATGCTTGGTACTGGAGACTGGTCACGAAAACGGGGCTTGCTTCTGTCCTTATCCTGAAAAGCTACATGGGAAAAACATTTGAGACTTTCCTCTAGGTACCTATTATGATTTTGAAACTGTCCAACAATATGGAGTAACACAATGAGAAGTTTTTAAAGATAAATTAAGTAGAGTATTCCTAGACCTGCTTCAAAGTAGGAACCTGAAGATCAAGTCCTTACCACAGTTTTGTTTTTCAAGTGAATTCAAAGCTCTTTGTATATGTCAGTGGTCACCAGCTATTCTTTGGTAGAACACACTCTTAACTCACAGAATAAGACATTTTGTAGAGATATGAGAGGGTACTTATAATTGATATTCAGTAAGTCACTGAGATTCAACCAAGTCTGAATATGGCTAAAGATATTTTCAGTACCTGCATCATAGATCATAGTGACAAAGGTTGTTACCTAGCTCCTACTCAGATGCTGTTGACATTTGCAGTGGAAGAGTAACTGACCAATAGTCTTATAAAGTTCAATCATAGCTGTTGAACTGTATTCATGGTATCAGAGGTATCAGAAGTGGTATCAGTGGTGTGGTATTAGAGGTACCATAATCAGCCATCCTTCTGGTACCACGGCACTCAAAGGACAAGGAAAATTTCTCACCCCAATTCAAAGTCAAATATTTGGATGAGAAGATAATCAGGTGTTAGGTCACCACCTGATTGTTGCTTATGTGAAAAAAAAAAAAAAAAGAATACATCACTTTTTTGCATGGCCCTTCTATGACCTTCTAGAGCCATCATACCTCTTCACATCACTTGTGGTTGTGAGCAGAGTTGCCCTAACTTCTGGACTGACACTCCTTTCATGGTACATGTTCTCGTGAGAAACTCAGCTCAAAATATCACAGTGTTGAGAGTATGATTTGCAGCATCCCTCCACTTGCTTCTCTTCTTTTCCTGAATTTTTCTCTTCCAAGATCTTTCATCCTCCTAGCTTCTTCTAATTCAAACAATTTTATTAGATGACACACATATGCTTTTTTGTATAATTGTATATTTTGGTGCTTTAGGTGCCAGAGTTGTGAAGAGAAAGTTAGAAATCAGATTTTTTTTTCCATAGGCTGGGAGATATTTGAAGATACTAATTTCAAAAAATATTCATAAATCTCAAACAATCTCACATGGCAATTTGAACAAGTGCCTGATGACTCTCTGATATAAAATTTACTATGGAAACTTTAACTGGCCTCCAAGAAAATTGAGAAGCTAAAAATCTTTAGGTTTCCTGACTTCTCTCTTTGCTAATCTTCCTATAATCATTCAACTCAATGTTCATCCATGGAAGTCTCAAATGACCATCAACTGATCCTCATTAAGTCTTAATGGTCAGGACTTTATGGAACTCTCTTAATTGAAGGTATTTCTGATGTCTACTTTATACCAGATACCTACTTTGTACCTTTATACCTTAAAGTATAAGTTTGCCTACTTAATATTACTTTCTATTTCTAGGGAATCAGAAATGCATAAGAAACAGTTTTTACCCTCAAGAAGTTTATAACCTACCATACTAGACACAGGTTAAGATGAAGAACATATTAAATGAGTTGATTTTTTAAAAATATGTACTTAAAAGATAAAGTCATGTTTTCATTTATCTTGAGTGTATGCCTAGAAATGGAATCATTGGATCATATGGTATCTACATCACTTAACCCCTTGAGGGCCAGCCAGTTTCCCAAATGACTCTACCATTTATATTCCCATCAGCAATGTGTAAGGGTCCAGGTTCTCCACATATTCTTTAATACTCGTTATTTTTGTTCTTTATTATAGATGTATTAGTGGATATAAAGTGGCATCTCAGTTATGACTTGCATTTCCTTAATGGTTAATGATGTTGAGTATCTTTTCATGTGTTTAGTGACCATTTCTACATCTTCTTTGCAAAATATCTACTCAAATCCTTTGAACACTTTGAGTTATCTACCTTTATTTTTGCATTAAAGAGTTCTTTTTGTATCTTAATCATTGGTTTCTTATCATATACACGATACATGTATGCGATATATGTAGATCACATACATGATACATGAGTTTCGAATATTTTCTTCTATTCTTGTAGTTATCTTTTCACTTTCTTGATGATGTCATTTGCAAAACAAAAGTTTAATTTTGAGTACGTCCAAATGATCTATTTTTTTTCTTTTTGTTGTTTGTGCTTTTGGTGTCATATCTAAGAAATTATTACCCAATCCAAGATCATGACTATTCACTCATGTTGTCTTTTAGGAGTTGTACAATTTTAGGTCTTACATTTATGTCTATAATCTATGTTTAATTAGCTCTTGTGTAAGATATGATGTTGGAATCCAACTTCATTCTTTTGTATGTGGACATTCAGTTAACACCAGCATTATTTGTTGAAAGTACTATTGTTTACCCATTTAATTTTTTTGGCACACTTGTTGAAAATCAGTTGACTATATACACAAAGGTTTATTTCTGAACTTCAATTGTATTTCATTGAACTATATATACTTTCAATAACCTCAGTAACATTTTTTTTTTTTAAGATTTTATTTATTTGACAGAGAGAGACACAGTGAGAGAAGGAACACAAGCCAGGGGAGTGGGAGAAGGAGAAGCAGGCCTCCCGCAGAGCAGGGAGCCCAACATGGGGCTCGATCCCAGGACCCTGGGATCATGACCTGAGCTGCTTAACAACTGAGCCACCCAGGCGCCCCCACATTGTTTTGATTACTGCAATTACATATCTTTTCAAATCAAGAGTGAGGAGTGACTTCTAATAGGTACAGGATTTCTTTTTGGAGTGATGAAAATGTTCTTGAATTATATAGTAGCAATGAGGGCACAACACTGTGAATGTTCTAAAGCCATTGAATTATGCACTTTATGTGTGTGGATTTTATGATGTTTAAATTTTATTTCAATAAAGATATTTAAAAAGACGGGAAACATTGCCCAGAGAAGCTAATATCTGATACAGTTCTGATATAAGAATTTGGCAGGTGGAGAAGAAAATGGGGTTCCAGGAAAAGGATCTAAGAGAATAAATGTAGAGTGATATGAGACTACTTCAAGTGTTCAAGGAACTCAAGAGTTTTGTATTATTTAAGTATAAGGTAGAATAAAATATGGGTGATGGTGTTGCAGAAGGAAGAAAGAATCTGTTGAGTATCCCATTCTATACAACAGAAAGTTTAGATTTTATTCTGCTAACTGATAAAAACATTTTGACCATGTACCATCTATATCTATCTATCATCTATCTACTTATATAGTTACTAACTATAAAATATAATTGCTATTAAGTTACTGGTTTAGCAGCACGTATATGCATTTCAAAATATTATAAAATTATTTAAAACTCATAAAATATAAGTAAAAATACAAAAAATAAGAGGTAAAAATAAATATAAACAGAATTTTAAATATTCACTTCTCCCATTCCAAGCTAAAAGTTACTCCTGGGGTATTTGGGTGTGACCAAATAAATATGGAATTATTTGCTGTAAAGAAAAAAAAAGGTATGTTTTAATTGCAATATTAAACCCAGAAAATATATCAAATTCTAAAGTGTATCCATTTTTAATAATAGAGTTTAGTTAACCTGAGATGTTAATGGAGAAAGATTTGAGGACTGGAGACTTGTCTGGCACATATTCAGGAAAAGCCACATATTTCTTAATCTTAATCCACATGTCTTAATCCTGCTATTTCCTTAGTCTCTTTCTTTATTTTTAAAGGTCAAACAATGGGGAAACAGAATAGGATATGACAATGTCCTCAATTATACATTCTGACTGCCTATTTTTCTGGCTTTAGTAGAAAATGATTTGTATCATCATGCTACTTGAAAGTTGTCCTTTATGATTACCTGGTTAAAAAGAAAAAAAAAGCAATAACAAAGGAAAATTCTGTTTTTCCTTGATTGTTTGAAGAAAGGACAGATTGCTAAAAGTGAAAGATAATTCTCTCCAGTCTTCATTTACCTTTCCTGTGTGTGTCTGGTGGGGGAAAGCCTCATATTTCATAAACTAGTATCTAAAAGTCTTTCATTCATTTATTTGGTCATATCTTCAACTTGTATTACAGTAAAGAGAATGAGTTTACAACTTCTATATTATAAATAAAGAGATTAAAGATAAATAAAAACTGGAGGCAGAGGTGTGCTTAAAAGGCACAATAAATGTTTCTTACCTTAGAAAGAAAGAAAGAAAGAAAGAAAGAAAGAAAGAAAGAAAGAAAGAAAGAAAGAAAGAAAGAAAGAAAGAAAGAA